>NW_028301616.1:1845000-2152500 GCF_987345545.1 Pholcus phalangioides | reverse complement strand
GAAATTTTCCACAAATTAGTATAGTTATTTTCTGTTATTTTATTATTTAGAGAATAAGCCCATAGCATTATGCAAATGAGCAAAGAAGCATGTCTGATGCTATGTAAGAGAAGTATTTTAGCACAATAGGAGTGAATGATGTCAAAATAAACATGGAAATGGTAAGTACTAATGTAAGGTATATGTGACCAAAATATTTTAGAATGATTGTGTATTCTCTAAAAATTCGAGAAAATGTCTAGACTACAAAAAAAATAGACTTTTAGAAAAATAGTATATATTGAAATTGACTGGTTCATGGGGGTAATCAAAATTTCACATGAAAACATTCATTCCTGACAAATGACTAAAAGTTGCTGTAGGACTGGATTTCCCCTAAACGCCAGTAGATTGCAGTATGGCTGTCATATTGTGTGGGCCCACCCAGGTTTAGCTCGGGTTTCTCGAGTACATAAGGGCTTCATGATAATTAAATTTGGTACATTGATTTTTGAGAGTAAGCATGTACATTTTTTTTTAAGTATGCAATCCTTTTTGCTGTCCACACACTAGAATTATAAAAACCAAACCAATAAACAGGTCATTGGCTATGAATGTATATGATTATTTTATGAGCAACAAACTATTGGTCAATTTTATAGAAAAATGCATAGGATAAACTCTAGGGTATGTGATGAGCGAAGCCATGAAAATGATTACATACCTAATTGCATTTGAGTAGCTTGCAGAACAGACTCATGGAATTCTTGTGCAAAGGACTTGTCGAGAAACTTCACTCTTGGATCTTGAGAAGAAACAACCGACTTGGCAGAGCTGGGAGCAGAACATTGCTCCACTGAAACTGGTGTTTCAACCTTTTCTGATGGTATTAGAGGTGGAGGTGCCGAGGAATGAGCTAAAAGATAGAAATAAATTCATTCAAACAATTTTGATTAACTCTGTACTCAGATGGCAAAATGTTGTCACTTTGGCTATTACAATTATTGCTATTTACTATTACAATTATTGCTATTTCTTCTTTTTCCCACATGATTCTGCTCCCTCAACAATTCATAAGGTTTTTTAAATGGCAAAATTTTAGCTTTACAATGTCCAGCAGTATTATATGATGAAGAGATCGATTTGACTCTCAAAAATTACAATACATAAATTCTTACAAACAATGATATTGATTGGTGTTAAGGTTGGTGAAAATAAAAAATTCCCTTCCCTAAAAATAGAATCAAGATTGTTTCATAGTTTTACTGTTCTTATTTCAAAACAAACCATTAACCTCATAATCTCAGATGTAATACAACAATAAATTACTCACTAGACTTGATCGTGGACTGCAAAAGCTTTGAAAATGGCAATGACTCTACTGGTTTCAGGCTTGGGACATTCTTTCGAGGAACAAAGTTGTCGCTAGAAATCAGTCCATTCATTTGGCTCCTTGGCTTCTTTGCATTGCTGCTAAAATTCATGCCACCAAGGAGAGTTCGGCCTGTTCAAATAAGAATGTCAGAAAAAGTTGATAAATTGGAAAAATACAAGTAATATATGAGAATATAATAACAGGTAAGACAACTAGTATCCTATAAATCAGAGTTTCTGAACTCCAGGATCCTTTTCTTCTTAACAACAAAAATGTATGAATAATTATTGTCAATGTGATTCAATTCTTTACTTTTATTGATATTTTCTCTTTTAAAAAAAATTCAAATAAACCTGCAGAGACCACAAGAAACCTCAAAAGATGGCAGTAATGACACTTGCTTTTATAAGAAAAAAAAAAGTGTCACTACGGTCTTGTTTAAGTAAGACACCCGCAACAATGGCATCAAGATATGCATGACTAAATATGTTCCTCATAATTTTTAATTATTGTTATTGCTTTATTATAAATGTTAATTATAATTCAATAATATGTATCCTTCACTTCAAGCAACCTTGTAGCAACAGGACGTGGGAATTGACCCAACTATATGTATCTTTCGTCATCACCACGCATCATAAAAATGTCTGGTACTGTCACAAACCTTCAGAAAAAACCCTGAATCAAAACGTTGGGCCTTTATAACACAAGGCTGATATTTATGGTCATGTTTGAAGAAAATGGGAAACGTAACACAGATACCAGAAGAGATAATATCGGGGGGAAAAGATCTGAAATGCCCAGAGACAGAGTTTTCAATTTCTGAAGTCTATTGCTGGCATAAAAATCAGGAAAAGAACATTTGCAGAGTGTTTACCACATACCCAAAGGAAAATTCTGTGACTTTCCCTTGACTTATTTGGTGACATAATTGGCAATTTAACACTCATTAATTGGCGGAATAGCTCTTTTGCTCACAAAATGAAACATTTTGTCGGGATTTGGTACAATAACAATCAGCAATATAAATCCTGATTATTTCTGCAGCTCACTGTTGTCACTTGTTTTTTCTTTTGAAACAGAAACTGATTCGTATTCGTGCCTCAGTCATGCACACATCTTCAGTTAATTACCACCACAAGATAGCAGGTGTTAGGTGGAATCATAAATGGAATGCAATACATGTGGTAACAAAATAGTTTTAATTCAACATATTTTAAATGTTAGTTAAACTACAGACATTAAGGCTGCATCACCACAGCTAATGAAATGTGTTGATAAATCTGTGGCATACGTATTTATACGTGAATCCCAGTATGTACAACAGCAATATATATACATGCATTAGCATGTGCAATGTAGTCTGATGTCTCAGACCACAACGACAGGTGTCTATAGGGCTGTTGTGATGGGAAGCCTGTCAAGGGGCCATGATTTTCAGCAATAAACTGATCAGGAACTTGTCTGAAAATTATTGGAAAATATCTGAAAATTGAGTCACAAAAAAAATTGGTGACCTTCTTTCTTATTTCATGACTTTTTCTTAACTTCTGTAACCCATTTCTCATTTTGTAACATTCCATGATGGTAGACACCTTGAGTTGGAAGTTATGGCTGAGACCAATGTGTGACAAATACAGTCAAATCCCATTATAATGACCTCCAAGAGATTGGAGAAATCACTTCATTACACCAAAATTATTATTTTAAAGGAATGCCAGGTTTTTGCATTGTAAACTTATCTGTGGAATTAGTGGAGAAGTGTTCATTAAAACCAGATTTTCGCTATAACAGTATTCTCTTAACTGTAAAGAAAAAGGTGCTTATGCAATCGTAAGAGTTAGGAGAACAGCAAGTAAAATTTGTCAATTGAATACTGTGCAAAACATCTAGTTTCTTGACGTGAATACGTCTTTCAAATCATCTGATGAGACTGGGAGCATTTGCAAAAATGTTGCGTGTCTGTTTTTTAAACGCTCATGTCTCAGGAAGTATGCAATGCAGGTCAAAAGCAATATGGTACTATCCGATGCACATATCACAAAGGTAAATTCAATGATATTAATTCGGTTTTAATATCTCTTCCCATCTGCGCACCAGGCCCACCGTCCTGATTCACAGTGAAATTGTTTTCAGCTTGTATTAGACTCTGGATGATAAATATGTTTCACAAAATTAACATTAAATCTCGGTATGTTGAAAATGAATAAAATTGATTTGTATCTCAAGAAGTACACAACACAAATCAAAAGCAATGGTATCGTCAAATGCACATTGCAAATAATGCATATTCCAATTATATCATTCCTGTTTAAATATCTCTTCCCACCTAGGCACCAGACTTACTGCCTTGATCCGTAATTTATAGCTTGTAAAAACAAAAAATTCAAGAACTGTCCCGAGCCCCCCAGGCTGGAGCCCTGTCAGCCCCACGCCTGTGGGGAGGGCATGAAGTCAGTACCTACCATGCAAGGCAACGCGCAAAAATGTATTCACATCAAATCTGGCGGCCGTGTCTATGATACAGCCTACCCCAATTTTTTAAGACCAATAATGCAGAGCAAAACTATTGAAAGCCCATACAGTGATGTCCCTGTTCAAAATGTCCCAATTCTTTTTCCTGTCAACCTCCACAGACTACTACGATTTCACAGCATGACAAATATCTGTCTTAAATATTGATAGCAGTGAGACCAACTAAAAATCAGAACACAAATGTTTCAACAGAACTACAGCACTGTAAACAAATAAAAGAGGACTCTCTGACTTACGTTTCTTATGATGATATTCATACAGTTCCTCATTATGAGCTATATCATCACTGTTCTCGTCCGGCGTCTGTTGCACCTTGTTTTCCAACTCAGTCATTGCTTTTGATTCCATGGAAGGATCTATACAGAGAAAACCAGTATTATGATCTGGAGACTGTTAATTCTAATTCCATGTTTTAAAAAATTACACGGGAGAATGAACAAAGGATTTCCCAACTTCTTCAAAATACAAACCTGATGCAGAACTGAACGATTTTTGTTTCAACCCGAACATTTTCATGAACTCTAATTTCTTAGGCAAGACATCTTCACAAGCAAGCCTCTTAGAAATTTCTGCAAGGCGTTTTGTATCACATAAGATGATGTTGATGCTTCTTGTTGCTTCTTCCTCTGCAGTTTTCGTACCAAGATCATGCAGCATCTTTTTCCTTCTAACAAACTTTTTCAACTCCAAAGCTAGAAACAGTTTTTAGCATTGTAAAAAATATGCAGACAGACCAAATGCTAACTTACAATGAACTAAAAAAAATTAATCAAATGTGTCTGTAGAACACTAACAACACCAAACATGGAAATGCTTAAAAAGTTTGTAATTATGTATGACAAGTTTCATTATTACTACTACTTAAATGTTCTTCTGTAAGTTTCTAATGAATTGGTACATGCCTGAATGTGTGTTGTGAATTTATGTGTGACCCTGATGCATTTATATTCAGACTTATGCTTTTTTTGTGTTATATTGGTGCTGCCATCTGTCTTCATATTTTGGGGTTAAAATCACAAAAATGCCTCAATTTTCATGTTATGTAAGCATAGGCATATTATTATCATTATTATGTGCTTATTATCCAAGTTATTGGAAATATTGGGAAGGCTGAGAATTATTGGGGGGTGAGGGGCTCAAAACCTAATATTGGAAACTGAGTACAAAGCTCGATTAGAGGGCAAAATTTAAAAGACTTACTCTGCTTCTTTAGACATGTAACCAGACCCAACTTTGCAATAAATTCCAGCTTCTGCAATTACAAAGAAATACATCAAAGTAATCTTAAATGATTCATAATATATAATAATAAATAATCTTAAAATGCTGTATCAAAAACAAAAAAAAAGATAATTAAAGTAATTATAAAGTACACTATAAATTGAGCCTTTTCATTCAGACCCGCTTATAGCATGAGTGTAGATTTTTGGTGCAATGTTGCTTGCACAGTCAACGCTGCTTATTAGAATCACGGGCCCGATACCATAATATGGGGGAAATTTGTTTTAGTCATCAGGACTTCAGATAATGCAAATTTTTTTCTGTTGAAAGTTTTTTTTTGTATTCTGAAGCTTAAGTTTAACCAAACTTAATTTTTTTTCCTGTAAGTTATCGCTATCAGGCTGCAAGACTATGTAAGGAGGCTAGAAGGTGTTCTTCCCCTTTCCCTCTGGTGAAAAACATTTCCATATTTAATGTTGTATAATCAGTCCATAGTATATTCGCTATGATCCATATACTCATGGAGCTGCTTTTACAATGGCCTTACTATAGTGAAGGGAAACATATGATGAAAAAACACCATCCTTCAGTTCTTGATCAGTTCTTTCAATTGACCAGACTCAACTTCTTTTTCTGAGAGACTATCCCCCAAAAAAATCATAATTTATGATTTACGGTACATTAGACAGTTTCGTTCTAACGCCTCACACGGCTGATTAACAAAAATGCAAAATTTTAGCTTAAAAAAGGGTCCTATTTTAGAATAGAAAAATTACTATTGACCATTTTGCACCCAATTATGTGGGAAAAGAAAAACAGTTGTCCAGTTTTACCAATACCCATTCACTGCACTTGTGAACAGGACTTTTTTGAATATAGTTATCAGAAACCTTATATCCTGATGTGATCACATTAAGCAGTGTGGATTGTACTGAAATTCTGTCGCTTTTAGTGACCAAGTTTTTCTCCAAACATATTTTGCATTTAATGAAGAAACTAAAAGATGGAACTTAGGAAAAAAGATACAGAAAATAAGATAAAATGAAAATTACATGCAAGGAGAACAACATAAATGTTTGCATTTTTTCAGAATCCTCTCACTACACAATAAAACTTCATATTATGAGTAACTTGGTTCATGAGTGCAAATATTTGATTGCAAAAGACAAGCAAAAATTCTGAAAGTTTTTAAACAGATTTTGACTTTATAAACAAGATATTTGTCACAATATGAGTAGACTAAGACTCATAGATAAGCAAGATAACTTTGCAAATTCATCTTGTCTGTCAAGCGTTACATATGATCACAACTTTTCTTTCTTTCAAATCAAGCACAACTCTAGTCTATTGTCATGGGCAATTTATTACTGGTTGAAATGTCCTCGAAGTGTGTGTGGATAAATAACAGTTTAAAGGCATATGTGGTGTTGTGCCTTGAATTTTCAGTGTTGCCAACTATAGTTTTCATAATTGTGAGTGAAGTGTAATGATTGAATATTTGTACTGTTGTAGGTACATACACATACACTCATATACCCTAGATGTGGGGGCAAGTTCAAACAACCTCTGGGGTAAGTTGACGTGGTATGATGGTTATAATAGGATCTGAGGAATAAACATAAGTTAGTAACTACAAAACTTTTATTTCAACACCAAAATGCAGGGGAAAAAATGATGTGCATATTAAGTACTCAATATTTTGAAAGAGAAAACGATTATAAAAAGTTACGAAAAACCAAAAAGAACAAGGATATCATCATTCACAGCTTCGTGTCTAACAAGAAAGTAAGTCACTTGAACTGGTGGTTATAATTTTCACACAATTTTGTTGCGGTTATACAAAATAGGTAAGTTGGCATACGCCGCATTCTCTATGACAGTGTTTCTCAACCGCCAGGCCAAGACCCCAATATTTGATCCTGACATTAGTTAAACTGGGCCGTGGTTCACAGTTCCATTTTTACACATTTATTTCCTGTTAGTCATGTGTGTGTCCGGGCCTTCCACTCACAAAAAAGAAATCAATCAGGCAGCAGGCTTCTGAAGGTTGAGAACCATCACTCTATACAAACTTGTACCAACATGACTCTTTAGACCAGTGTTTCCCAAACTTTTTAAAGCAGGGCCCCCTTTTGACCAAAAAATTTATCTCCAACCCCTACATAGGATGATCATATGTCCCAATTTTCTGAGATATTATGATTTTTTTCCAGTAAATGAGCTGTCCTGAAACCACTTTTCAGAATGCTTGATTTGGTTTCAATTAGAGGATATTGAATTAATAAATATTGACTTTTAACAGTATTCAATATTTTTAAAAATATTATATAGAAATGTAGCAACGTGTATGTTCCTTGATTTTTGTATACAAAGTGATTAAGAAAGATTCATCTGATTTCAAAATGATTCTACACTTGAAATAGACCAGTAACAAAAATTGTTCACAAGAAGTTGACATTTTCCCCTTATAATTCACATAATTATATTACTTATCACACATTCTGTGTTTTTAATTTTTAAGACATATACAATTTTGAAATCAGGTGATTCTCTCTGAGTCACCCTGTATGAGTATTAACTTGATATATTAATTGTAAAATTAGAAAAAATTGCATTGTATGATACATGGTAATTAGTTGAGCTGAGTAAAGGCAATAAATACTCTCCATCACAAAACGTCTCAACATATTTGTGGGATTGACAGAAAAAAGTACTTTTGAGTGAAAAAAAAAACTTTCCTGACAGGAAATCAGGAAACTTGCTACTTACTATCCTATCCTTCCTCTCCGGGAGCTCCCATCACACTGAAACTATAATGGAAGATGCAACACCCTCAAGTGGTTTGACAGTGGCAATACCAGTACTCATGCTCTCTGTAGTAGAAAGGAGAAGCTGTATGTCAACTTGCCTTTTATGTCAACTCCTCTTAGTTAGCCCCTCGCCCGAGTAACACAGTAGTAAGATGCTCGTCTTCCACTATGAAGGTTTCAGTCAGGATTGATGGGTTTAAATCCAGCCAAAAGAACATCAGAAAAAGTTCTTTACCTATCGATCCTGGGGCGACCACCGATAGATGGCACCTTCATTACCTACCCAACTCCACTAGTTGGAAATAGCCATTTGGCGATGTATGATTGAAGTTGGTATGCTGTAAAATAGTCTCTCCCCCAACTTGTTTATTGCAGCTTCAGTCCAGGTTGTGTGTAACATGAGGGGCCCGCCAGTTGCTGATATTGCTATGGGAAGTCCCCAGATCGCTGGCAGTAACTCCATGGGGGGATCATCATCAAACTCAGTAAATTGTGATAAAAGAATTGTGCAATATAAGTTTTAATTATACATGTTTTGCAAAAATAATTGTAAATGAAAATGCAATATATTTACCTTCCTGCCATCAGTGAGCCAAGGACCATTTTGCGCTCAATCATTTTATGAGATTTTCAATGTACAATAGACTTAGTATTGTAGACCCAGGCCAGGTCTCCAATGTTTACATTTTCTGTGTTGCCAATTTCCATATGTCAAAGTAACATAACAGTATTTTATTCCATATAAATATGCAAATGAGATATTGTTTCTTAAAAGGTTTATGTTAATTTCAGTACTGTAAATTTTCAGTTCCGATTCGTTTATATGATAGTGTATGATGAAGAATTTCTCCATATATACCAGCAACATGCTGAGTAACGTCACATTTGATTGCATCAAAGTTGATAACTGAAGCGTATCGTCCAGCTTCGTTCCATGCAAGGGTTTGCTCTCTTTCTGTTGTCATGAGCTGATGATCCAGTTTCTTGCTGCGATGCCGTCGGAGTAGTACAGTTTCTTCTCCTGTTGGTCGACTCTAATCGTCCAGTCATCTGCATGTGAAAGTACGGCAGGATGCCGTCTAATCGAGGATGAAACATTGCTGATAGATTTTTGAATGTGTTTGCGTCCTTCCTGGACTTGCTAGTGCAGATTCTTGCTGAACTTGTGCCATTGGGGGGGGGGGGTGATTCGGACTCTTGGACTGTTCTTCCATTATAGAAGTTATGATGGGTACCCTGTTGGACCGATTCAGTTAGAACGTTTCAATAACATTGTGATATTTTCTAATATTAACGCTTTAAAGAAAAATTTGTTACATATAGAAGTGGATGAGGTGACCTATCATTGTTTACTAATAAAAGAAGAGCATTGAAGAAAGCGATAAGGGATAGTGAAAAGGAAGTTGAATCTAGGTTAGCAAATAACATTGGCTAAGACCCGAAATCATTTTTTAGATAATGTCAATAATGGATGTAAGGGGACAGTTGGCCCCTCTCAATAGGAGGGTCTAGGGTAGAGAGCAATGTAGGCATGTGTAATGCTTTCAATGACATTTTTGCATTGGTTTTTAATGGAGTTAATAATATTCAATGTACGGGTATTGCATGGGGTAATAAAATCCTCAACGATATTCAAATGGAAGACGTGCAGGTCCTAAATCTTCTAAAAAATGTATGTGCAAGCAAAGCACCAGGAACAGATGATATCTATCCCAGGGTCCTGCGGGAATGCGCTAATAAATTGTTGGGGTCAGTCACACAGATATACCGGAGCAGTGTTGCTGAGGGTATCGTCCCAAGGGATTGGAAACTTGCTAATGTTGTTCCAATATTTAAGAAGGGTAGTAGAGAAGCTGTGTCCAATTATCTTCCAGTGAGTTTGACGAGCTTCCTCTCAAAAAATTTTGGAAATTATTATCAAAAGGCAATTGGTGAAGTGGATAGACGAGAATAATGTATTGTCAGACAATCAGCATGGATTCAGGAAGGGGAAATCATGTGTGACACTAACCTCCTTTGCTTCTATTACATGACGGAGGCTTTGGGTAAGGCAAGAATGTAGATGTTGTTTACCTTGATTTCCAGATGGAATTCAATCGGGTGCAACATGGTAAACTCTTGAAGCGTTTACACGAGATTGGGGGCAACGTGCTGAATTGGATAGAATAGTGGCTAAGATATAGGTCACAATGAGTTATGGTGAAAGGCTAATTCTCCGGTTGGACAGACGTCACAAGTGGAGTTCCTCAGGGAAGTGTCCTTGGCCCTATACTTTTTTCACTTTTTATCGATAAACTCGATCAGGGTATCGATGGGATTACTAGCAAATTCGCAGATGATGTGAAGCTAATGGGGGCAATCGGGGATGAAAGCGACAGGGAGTTTCTCCAGACCAACTTAAACAGGATTGCAGCATGGGCAAATGAATGGAGCATGACGTTTAGCATTGATAAGTGCATGGTCGCTCATTTTGGTTCGAACAAGCCACGGTTCTCTTACGAGTTGAATGGTGTCACTATCCTGGATGCAACTGGGGTCACCGATTTGGGAATTCTCATTGACGAGCGGATTAGGTTCTCTGAACATTGTTCAGCGGTGGTCAAAAAAGCTAATAGAATGCTTGGTCTCATTTTCAAAAAAGTCTCTTCGCGTTCTCCTAAAGTCATTCTTCCGCTTTTTCGAGGCTTAGGTCGTCCTGGACTGGAGTATGCTGTAAGGTTTTGGAGACCATACCTACAGAGGGACATAGACTTGGTTGAAGGGGTGCAGAGAAGAGCTACGCATGTCCTTATTGGCACACAGGGCTTGAGTTATGAAGAGAGACTTCATTTTTTGAATATGTTTACATTGGATGAACGCAGGTGTCGAGGAGATATGATCGAAGTTTCAAAATTTTCAATGGGGTGGATAGGATGGACCATGAATTTTTAGTACACCGCCAATCGACTGCTTTTAGAAGGGGACACCAGTATCAATTGGTAAGTGCCCGAGTGGAATGGTGGTAAGATGCTCGTCTACCATCGTGAAGGTTGTTGTCAGGGTCCCGGGTTCGAACCCAAGGGAGGATATAGATAAGATATTTTCCCTAACGAACTCGAGGCGACCACCGATAGACAGCGCCTTTACTTTCAAACCATCTCACTAATGGCAGTAAATTGCAATATAGCGATATGGCCAGAGTTGGTGTTTGGTGAAGTAGTACTGATTGGTAAGGGGCAATGCGAGGCTATGGTTGTCGTAGGGAATTTTTCTCTAATATACTTTTTAATAAGTGGAATAGCTTACCCCCAGGGGTAGTAAATTGTAACACAACTGACATGTTTAAAAAAGAAATACGATAAATATGTTGGGGTAAATCGAGAAGCTATCCATACTAAGGCAACCATAAATATTTTTTATAGGCATTGTATTATATTTTATCATGTGTATATTGTCCTCAGGTTTTATTATTACATTTTTAATCGGATTGCTGCATTTTTGAAATATAATGGCATCTATATTTGTAATGGCCATCTTTTACTCAGCCGCCTCGTTGGGCATTTTGTCTGTTGTGGTGTTGTATTTGTACATTTTTTAAAACCTAAAAACTGTTTAACGAGTTTAGAAAATTTATATTGTTAATAAATGATTTAAGTGGGAAAAACATCTTTTATTGTTGTCATTCGTTTGAATCAATCATGGGAAACACTAAAAGTAGTCCCGGTATGCAAATGGAATGGTGCACTTGCGCGGATATTATACATAATTTTTTTTAAAGCATTATTACACGGAATAAAACACTGATTTGAATGAATGGTTTGTAATTGCATAATAGGTCATAATTTAAGACAATTGAAGTGAGGTGCCACCTTTTTGGATACATAATTGTACGAAACATAGAAACTATACATCTTACAATCTTTTATTTGAAAGGTTCTAAATATCTGTTTCAAATGCTTACCTCAGAAGTGTTCTCTGATTGCTTTGGTGGAACTTTAGTGATTATTAGGAACTCTTTTAGCTTTTGTTCTTCTTCGGAATCAGAATCAGAATCAGACAATTCATAATCAGGGTCACCTGTCAAAGCTCGTCTTTTTGCTAGCCTGGCCTCTCGTTGGTCCAGCTTGCTAATAAGGTTCTCCACAACCATATCTTCTGGTGGGTGAATGTATTTCTCTATGACAGAAGGTGTGATGTGATTTTGTAACAGAGCACGAGTTATCGAAGAATCTTTTGATATCAACTGCTGAGGCGGACTTGGAGTCATATTTCCAGTCTTCCCACCAAAATTAGGATGAGCCTTATTCTGAGGATGATCGTCATTGTTCGTGTAGGTTTTCTGTGCTTTCTCACCATAAATTTGACCAACCGGGGAATCACGCGATGGAACCAAAACATTTTTAGCCTGCACTCTGTATTCGCCCCTCTTGCTCGGAATGTTGCTGTGCATCTCTCGCATCTGCTTCTGAATGGAAAGTTTTGGTGGCAGAACTCTCTGACTATTGACAGAGACCCCGTTGATATGAGTAGCTGAATCTGAATACTGTGATGCACTGGTCTTCGAATGCACGTTCTCCCGACCCATGAAGTGACTTACTGATTTGGAATATGCAGGCACAGGTAAACTTTTGTTGTGGATGTCTTCAAGGTTTGGGATATTTTTCTGAGCTTTGTATTCATTGCTACCCTGAAAAAGACATTAATGCATCAATTATAAACTGAAAATTACAAATATCCTAGTTATATATAAAAAAAAGTGAGAAAAAGCAACACACATGTTTGTGCGCACAGGGTCTGATAGGATTATAATAGAAAAGACAGACAATTTTTGGGCCCCTTAAAATTTATGGACACTGGGCAGATTTTGCCCATGCAAGAAACAGGTACTGTATACAGACATAGAGATGAAGGCGAATCCGGGTAATTTTTGTCAGGGATGGACAAACATAATTTTACAAAGTACAGATGACTGGATACCAAGCGAAGATAACTGGAAACAAAAGTCACATTTTTCTGTGGAGAATTGAACCACCAACCTCATACTTTTCTGGGCGCGTGCTCTACTATTAAGATACAGAGGACAGACATTTTCTTTCCTAAGAAACTGTGTTCCTTTGGGCTGAACTGGAATGCGCAATAGACAGCCTCTTAACTCAGCAACAGCTCATAATGGATTTAGCCTTCAGATGGCGACATAGAATGAAACGATGAGAACCTCTCCACTAATTATAGAAAGTACAGATAACTGGATACTAAGAGAAGATAATTAGGATTCGTATAATTAGTGGAGAGGTTCATCATTTCATTCTAAATATAATTTTACTACAAAGGTTTCAAAAGCTGGCTGATGTGATAAATCCAGGCAAGAAAATTCAACTGATTTTGCAGGAAATCAAACCCATGTCCTCTCACTTGCCAGATGAACGCCTTAGACCACTAGACTACAAAGGCAACAAATCTTCTCTCCTTAGAGCTTGTGTGTGCTGAATGGGGTGTATATGGACAGCCAGACCTAACTCAGGCCAAAGCTCACATTGCTCCCAGATGGTGACTTATCTGAAGATGATGTCTGCTACTATGATGAAGGTTTCGACAGCTGGCTGATGCGAAGATAAATCAGAGAAAGAAAATTCAACTGCGTTCATCAGCTAGCTGTCTAGCACTTAACTAGTCTTTCAATGCTGACTTTCTAACCTATTTAGTTCACTGATTGGCAAAAGGCATCCAGAGACAACACATTGAGCCAAAGATAATGCTTTGTGTCTGCTCAGTTGTCAGAATCGCAACTGGAATGATACTTCCTAAACTTGACTTTGAGGATTGGGTTTTGGAAAATAGCTGGGCCAATCCCAGCTATTCTATAGTGGAGGCAGTGTCTGATCGTTCAATGTGTAAGATAGAATAGAAATTATAAAGTTGCTTGTTATTACGGCTGGGAATTGATTAAAATTTTTAACAAGTTAATCAAAAATATTTAATCAATTAATCAATTGATAAATCAAATTTTAATTGAATATTTTTTGCAACCATAGAATATTAATTGATACTATGAAGTATATTTTATTCATTCGACACACATATTCGACAGATGTAAACAAATATAGGAATAGACTGAGTTATAGAATTGAGACTGAGTTTTAATACACTGGTGAAATAAATTAAGAGAATTTGCATATTTTTTCGAATTTCATGAACTGAACTGAATGTAAAACCACTGCTTCTAGACAAAAATGCAAATCTTGTACGTCAAATACGTAAGCGTATACGTGTGTGTAGGAGCCAGTAGAGAAACAGGCTTTATAAGCGCGTGTAAGTTAAGACGCATTTCGTTCGCTAGCACACCTCGGCGAATTTCTTGGTGTTATTTTGCAGCAATCGGTAAATTTCGAATTGTAACAGTAAAAATGAGTAACCACCAACGTTTAGATGATGAAATGAGGTAGCGAATTGTGGGGAGGCTAGAAGCAGGCCAATCTCATGTCCAGATTTGTAGAGAGTTCAATTTAACGCCCAGCGTTGTGTGTAACTTATGGAAACAGTTCCAGGATACCAGATCCATCGAGAGAAAGCCTGGGCAAGGTCGTCCAAGAGCCACGACGGCCAGAGAAGATCGCCATTTGTCGATTATAGCGCAGCATAACAGGAGTGCTACAGCTTCTCAGCTCTCCCGTGACTTGTATGCAGCCACAGGAACCCGTGTATCAAGGGTGACTGTTTCCAAAAGACTTCATGAGAGAGGGTTGTTTGCAAGAATACCTGCTGTTTGTGTCCCGCTCACTTCTACGGACTGGAGAATCCGTTTATCATGGTGCAGAGAGCATAGGGATTGGAGTATGGATCAATGGGCGACCGTTCTCTTCACTGATGAGTCCCGGTTCAGCCTAAGCACCGATTCTTGCCGTACATTCATATGGAGAGAACCAGGGGCCCGCTACCTACCCTCCAATGTTCGCGAAATCGACCATTATGGCGGAGGAGGTTTAATGGTCTGGGCAGGCATCATGTTGGATGGCCGCACACCTCTCCATGTCTTTGAAAGAGGCACAGTGACTGGTGTGAGGTATAGGGGTGAGGTCTTGGAGCCCTATGTTCACCTTTTCAGGGGTGCAGTTGGCCCTGAGTTCATTTTAATGGATGATAACGCGAGGCCACATAGAGCTCTTCTGCTCGACGATTTTCTAGAGAGTGAGGATATTCGCCGGATGGATTAGCCAGCCAGATCTCCAGAACTTAACCCTATAGAGCATGTCTGGGACGATCTGGGGAGGGCAATTGCAACCTGCACCCCCCCCCCTCCGGGAACCATCCAGGGAATGAAAACAGCGTTGCTGAACGAGTGGGACCAATTGCCACAGGAAATGATAAACTGCCTTATTTCAAGTATGAAATCACGCTGCGAGACCTGTATATCTGTAAGAGAGGACCATACCATCTATTAACACATTTTTTTGTTTATTCTGCAACCACTGTTTCATACCTTCCGACTCCAACGAGTGTTACACACGATCTCATGCGCGTGTGTATATTACACTTATTGAATGGTTATTTGTTTTGTATTGTATCAATGTATGTACATATCAAATTTCATTAAAATCGGTACAGTAGTTCTAGAGATAATCGACGAAGTTTGCAAATTCTCTTAATTTCTTACACCAGTGTATGCTGAACCTATTTTGTAAAAATCTGGAATTTCTTCACTTCGATCTTGTTTTTTCAAAAAAAATTGGTTATTTTGATCTAGTCACTGATTTTGAAACCAATTTCGATATCACTTGTTTTCCTTATGCTTCCAAGAATACCAAAAACTACTTATTATACCACTGCTCATAGTAGAGACAATAAATTTTGATCTTGTCTTCTGGCAAACTCAATTTGAAACAGAAGTCATCAGTTTTTGTTGAATCAACTTATATTCCCTCCCCAATGCCAAAAAATTTAATCAAAATATTGATTCAAATATTTTTAAAAATATGGTCCCATATCCAAA
Organism: Pholcus phalangioides; assembly: GCF_987345545.1. NCBI lineage: Eukaryota > Metazoa > Arthropoda > Arachnida > Araneae > Pholcidae > Pholcus > Pholcus phalangioides. Next base: position 2,136,614 of record NW_028301616.1, on the reverse strand, counting down.
ATGTTATACGTGTATGGGCCATAATTTTAGACATCTAATCGTTTTTGCTAAACAAATCAAGTTACAAAAAAGTTTTTACACAAATTTTTATCTGATTAACTGAACCAAAATTTTTGATATGATACACTATTGATCGATTAATCGGACCAGCCCTAAATGTTATACAGTAAAATCTCTCTTAACGGACACCTCTAAGATGTGGTTACCCCTCTTTTATGGCCAAATAATAATTTCCCTTTATATAATATATGCATGAATTTCAAACCCCCAAACTAATGGTCACCCCATTTTAAACAGATGATTGTTTTTCTTTGTCCCACCGGTGTCTGCAAAAGAGAGGTTTTACTGCGTATAGGTCTACTTCATCTAAGCACTTAATTTTCTGAAAATTCAATTTTTTGAACATGAGCACCAGGATTGCAGTGATTTAAATAAACTGATTTCTTTTTTAAAAATCACTGATTTAAATCAATTTATTTCAGATATGAAAAAATTATCTGCTTTAATCAAATAAAATTATTTATGCAGCTTTAAAAGGTGATTTAAATGATTTTAATTATTATTATACTATTTTTAAATATTATTTATAGTATTAAAATATATATTAATATATATTTTTTAAATACCAGAGATGAGATTGTCGTACTGATTTAGCTGACAAATGGTTGCTCAAGATTCACAATAGTGATGTTATGGGATGTAAAGCTGACAGAAAATCAAACAGTTTGCATGGCAATCGATGGATGTATGAAAATCCATAATGAACCAATTGTGTGTGTGTTATCAAACAGTATAGTAAAGTCATTCATGTTGATACAACATGGCGAACTCTTGAAGCGTTTACACGAGATTGGAATTGGGGCAACTTGCTGAATTGGATAGAATCGTGGTTAAGAGATAGGTCGCAACGAGTTATGGTGAATGGGGAATTTTCTGGTTGGACAGACGTCACAAGTGGAGTTCCTCAGGGAAGTGTCCTTGGCCCTATACTTTTTTCACTTTTTATCAATAAACTCGATCAGGGTATCGATGGAATTACTAGCAAATTCGCAGATGATGTGAAGCTAATGGGGGTAATCGGGAATGAAAGCGACGGGGAGTTTCTCCAGACCAACTTAAACAGGATTGCAGCATGGGCAAATGAATGGAGCATGACGTTTAGCGTTGATAAGTGCATGGTCGCTCATTTTGGTTCGAACAACCCACGGTTCTCTTACGAGTTAAATGGTGTCACTATCCTGGATGCAACTAGGGTCACCGATTTGGGAATTCTCATTGACGAGCAGATTAGGTTCTCTGAACATTGTTCAGCGGTGGTCAAAAAAACGAATAAAATGCTTGGTCTCATTTTCGAAAAAGTCTCTTCGCGTTCTCCTAAAGTCATTCTTCCGCTTTTTCGAGGCTTAGGTTGTCCTGGACTGGAGTATGCTGTAAGGTTTTGGAGACCATACCTACAGAGGGACATAGACTTGGTTGAAGGGGTGCAGAGAAGAGCTACGCATGTCCTCATTGGCACACAGGGCTTGAGTTATGAAGAGAGACTTCATTTTTTGAATATGTTTACATTGGATGAACGCAGGAGTCGAGGAGATATGATCGAAGTGTTTAAAATTTTCAATGGGATAGATAGGATGGACCATGAATTTTTAGTACACCGCCAATCGACTGCTTTTACAAGGGGACACCAGTATCAATTGGTGAGTGACAATGCAAGGTTATGGTGTCGCAGGGAATTTTTCTCTAATAGGGTTGTTAATAAATGGAATAGCTTACCCCCGGAGGTAGTAAATTGTAACACAATTGACACGTTTAAAAAGAAATACGATAAACATGTTGGGGTAAATCGAGAAGCTATCCATTCTTAGAATAAGACAACCATAAGTATTCTTTATGGACATTGTATAATATTTTATCATGTGTACATATTGTTTATAATTTGTGTTAATTGCATTTTTAATTGGGTTGCTGTATTTTTGAAATATATGACATTCATATTTTTATGGGCATCTTTTTATCAGCCACCTCGTTGGGCATTTTGCCTGTTGTGGCGTTGTATTTGTATTTGATACTATTGATACATCTGGCTCATCGCATACTGGAAATTATTTAGCAAATTTGGTTTTTAGTTCAGTGAAATCATCAGAAGAAAACTTCAAATGTAAAATATCATGTTTTGTTACAGACAATATATAACTGCAAATATGGTTTCTTCCAGAAAGATTCTGGATGAAGAGCTTGGCTTTTCGGGATTTACATATGGGTGCAGTGCCACATTTTAAACCTGCTAGCCAAAGATTTAGTTAAAACTGATGTAACAAAGCATGTTAGAGTATATTTAAATATTTTCGCAATCATCATCTCTCGAAAGCATGGTATCATACAGAAGGTGGAAGTGCATTGATACTTCCTGTAGAGGCACGATGGAATAGTTATTGTCATTCTCTTGAATCTTATGTTAAAATTGGCCAGTTGTTACCAAAGTTTGAAGACCACAGATCTCGAATAGATAGTGACATCTCCAGTAAAATCGTAAATGTTGGTTTAAAAAGAAATGTCAAGGACACAATTGTGATTCTGAAATCGATAGCCAAAACTAGATTTTGTACAAAAGAAAAACTGCTCCATAGCTGAATGGGTATTCCTAACTAGCATGGAAAAGGCTGCGATTAAAGATAAAAGAAGCATCAAACAATAAAAAGGTCTTGTCTTCAGCATATAAAAATAGATATGAGAAATCATATTAATAGATGCACATTTTGTTGCATTTATTCTAAGCTCATCAGTGTTAATTTCTAATATGGGAATTGATGTCACAAAAGAAGAGAGAAATAAGGGTCTTGAATTTATCAAACAAAACTGTGACTCTATGTTCCTGGCAATTACATTAAAATTTTTGGGGAAGTTGGAACCATTTCATGCCAAAATTTTTTAATTTTTTACCCTGAGGTTGTTGATACAATGTCTGATTTTGAGTGGCAGAATAGTTTTTATAATGTGGGGTAAAGATATAGTATATGCTATATCTATATACCTATATGTTATTTTTGAACCTGCTAACCACAGCCAAAGTATCGATTGCCTGTGCTAAAAGGATTTTTTTAAACATTTGGTGTAGTTCATTCAAATATTTTTTAAATAGTTGTTATTTTTATGAATTAAAATTTCTTTAATTGTATATTCTACGAAAATATAGATCAATGACTAGTGTGTTAGCAATATATACATTTAAATATATATTTTGTTAAAAAATTCAATAAAGTAAAAAAAAATCTGATTTAAATTTAAAAAAAAAATTTTTTTTTAATCAAAAAAAATTAACAACCCTGATGAGAACAGATTCAATATTTTATCCGATTCAATATTTAATCATGTAAACTACACAGGGAATTTTCAAATTCTTTTTTTGGAAAAGAAGGATTCTCAGACGTGCCAACTTTTAGAATCTAGAAATCCGGAGATTCTCAAAAGAGGGGGGGGGGGGGGTACCCCCATAGACGAATCAAAAAATTTCAAAATTTTCTTTATTTTTTTTATTTTCATCTATTAAAAAAAGTTCCAACCCCCCATCCAGGCAGGTTCTGCATTGTCCCTGAGCAGAATATAATTCAATGTCAGTCTTTCCATGCAGAATAGAGAGATCACATCTACATACTGTTCATAAAATATAAGTGTTTCTGAAACATTGAATTAAAGGAAACAGTGTTTCCTTTCATGAATGATAATCAATTTCAGTGATTGGTAATCTTGGATATACAAACTCTTAAAAGCAGTTTTATATTTTCTTTCTGACGACATATTTAATCAAACAAAACAATTAAAAACCTCAAAATACAGAGCTTCTGACAAAAAAAACTTATTGTGTTTATGGCATGGTCGTTAATGGAATACAATAATGATTATACAGGAATTTCGGCAACCAAGGTCATCTCCCTTATAAATGATTGCCGATAAACGTTAAGTAAACAGTCAAATCTTTGCCAGTTGCTTAAATGTGATCACCAATATTTTTTTATGGCTGCTTGATGGAAATGACCACAGCTGCCCTCTATGGGTGTTTTCCCTAATGATGACGGTAGTCATTGGCGTCATGAAAACATGAAAGCTAGCGGGAAAATATAATTTTCTGCCAAAATCCGGAGAAATCTTAACAAATCTGGAGAGCAGGAGGAAGAGTGTCTGAGTCTCCCGCCTAAATCTGGAGAGTTGGCTGGTCTGTATTCTCATCACACAAAACATTATCACATGTCCTCGACAAGGATGGGTTTAGTAAAATTGGACTCTCATCACACACAGGACTAAATAACACATAGTAATAAGAACATGAAATAAAATCAGTTTAAAACGAGCTGCTGAAAAAATTATTACTTCAGAAATCAGGGGTGGGGGAGGTGGTGGATGAGACATATTGTGACTTCTACTGTCTGTGCTATTCTCAAAAGAACTTTTATGCCGTAATCCTGGATGACTATGACTATAAGCATGAGGACTGCCTCCACTATTTGGATGGAATTTCCCTTGCCACGTCCCAGCATCTTCTAACGGCTGTGCTGGTGGTGCAGAATGCTTCACTAAGTTTAGAGGAGCTGATACTGTTGATGACGACACAGGGGATGACTGCTTTCTGAGGAGCATGTCTTGATGACTACTTCCATATGAAACAGATCCTGAACGACTTCCTGTGAAAAACAAGATGCCAAAGGTGAATTTCCTTCTAATCTAAAAAAATAAAGTTTTTATTTCATTGATCAGTTATTATTAATGATTAATTAACAGACTAATCACGCTTTCTAGTGGTCAAATATCTAAATACATATCATTTGAGAGATATACAAGTGTTTTAGATTATGAGCACATTTACATAAGGAATTATGCTCTCAAACCTAAGTGCCACTGTACTGCAAATGCGTCTCACTAACTCTCAGGATGAAAGAGAAGTTCTTGGAGCAAAAGGCTGCTGTCCATATCCGAGAAAATCATCATTATACGATATTTATTACTATAGGTGGAATAAATTAAAGCTATAAGAAGTGTACATGGACCAATGGACCAGAGAGTAACATTGTTATACAAGCGATTATTGTTATACAGGATTTTCACTGTACGAGGAAAAAGATATGAAGAGAGAATGATAGTTCATGTGAATAATCATCAATAACTTCACTAATTATATGATAAAAAATTTCAGTGCAACACAACTATCAGCAAAAAGATATTTTCTGGATATCATGCTGAGGTGAACTCTGCAAGAAAAGTCATGTAGCTTTCACCAGGACTCAAACCCAGGTCCTCTTGCAAACCAGGCAAGCATGCTACCATCTACACCAATGGAGGGGCTACTAAAGCCTCTATTTCTGCGCCTCATTCAACAGTGTGTGAAATAGGGAAAACAGGGTCATGTCTCCAGTGATGTAGATGCTGGCCCAACTTGCAAGAGGGCCTGGGATTGAGTCCCAGCGGAGTGGCTGAGACCAGATGACTTTTCCCTCCGAGTTTATCTCCTTATAATATCCAGAAAATATGTTTCCTTGATATCTTGGGCTGAGAAAAATGCTCTTCATCTCTTTATAACTATCAGCATTTAAATAAATTAAGGTACGGGTTCCCTCAAACTGTGTGCCACCAACCTTTGTCAAAAGCGCCATGGAGGGTGGCCCTGATAAAGATTTTTTGAAGGTACTCTTTGTTAAACTGCTCTAAGGAGCCGTGAATAAGCATTGATTGGAGAAAGGGGTGCCACAGGTGGAAAAAGTTTGAGAAACCCTGAGTTAAGGTATTGACAAAGACGATACTGACCTATATCACTGTGTGGAGAGTCTGTCCTATTGACTTGAAGCGGAACTGGACTAAAAATTTTATACATTTTGTTTTCAACTAGATTTTCACTCAATCCTCTATCTCTATGCTGCTGCTGCTCTCTTTCCCTCAGAACATGCTGCTCTCTATCAATCTCGGCCTCCACATGCCTTTCCCTTGTTCGCATCAACTCACTTTCTCGTAAATTGTCCTCTGACTTAGATCTATAAATACAGAATTAACATAACACTTTTAAACAAAAAAAAACTTTATGGATAATAATGAATATTATCATTAAGAACATGGATTGAACACAATTTTGTTAAAATCCCAATTTAAAAAAATTCATGATGAAGTATAAATTCAATATAATTCGCAATCAGTATTTCCCTAAATGAGCAATACCATGCCCTGAACTGTACTGGAACAAATTTAAAAAGGCAGGGCGGTAGAAGCTATGGATACAATATTGGCTGGCTTGAAGACTGAGAGGGGGAAAGCACTAAGAATATTGTAGTGAATATTTTTAGAGACTGCGATAGAGCACAAGGTTCTCAACCTGGAGCCTTGCAGTCCTGAGATATTCTAAGGGAACCACAGATTAGTTTTAAGCCGACCTTACAGAGCTGCAAAAAAAAAAATTACTGATGTGGAGAGTTAAAGCTCTCAAGCAAAATATGGTAGGAAAAAGTGGAACTATTTTCATAATCCAGCCGAATTCTCCATGGAACTAGGGGCCTTTGCACCACATGAATCCAACTTGGTTCATCCCATGGCCTGGGGTGCTGGGTCTACATGATGAAATCTGGTAATATGATTTTTGAGAATGAGCTGTTCTTTCCAATTAAGTATTGAGCCTCAAACATCATTCGGACCAGGAGACTCATGATATTGAGATGGCCTTGCATAGAATTCCCAACCCAAAGAGAGAGGTTCACTGAATTCTAGCCAAGGGTAGGAGAATGACCATCATTTATAACAAAAATGTTTTACTATAAATTTACTCAAAAGTTTAATTCAACTGGGAGATCATGCTTCTGAATGATAAGATGGAAGGGGGGGGGGATATGGTCCTATTTGGGCCATGGGAGAAGAGGGTTAGGAAACACTGCTCTAGCACATGGAAAACACACAGCAGCATGTTATTTAATCACTTTAATGATGCATGCCAAATACTTTATTCTTATATCTGTTGAGCATTGTATATTAAGAAAGCATTTAATCTAACAATCTGACAATGACACATTCAGACAATGATAAAACCGTCATAAAATCTAATAAATATGATCATGCCTGTGTATCCCCCATTACTTGTATCTAGTCAATTTTTTCTTTTTTTTGATGCGAATATGTCTTTTAAATCCTCTGACAATACTGGACGCACCCTCAAAAAGTTGCATAACAAAATGCTTTAAACACACATCTCAGGAAAGTATTCAGAATATATCAGTCTTCTTGATGTCTGCAGGTAACTACAATGATGTTGATACCTCTTCAATTCTGAGCATCTGGCTCACTTTCATCACAAAATTGTTTCCCGCTATATATCTTAGAAAGTTCTCAACACAAATACAAACCAACTCATCATTGAGCTGAAATTCTTTGAGGGTTTAGTTTCAATGATAAGATTCCTGCAAGTGATTCCTGATTCCTGCAGTGATAAGATTCCATTTCGGGGGAGAGGGGGGATTTAGTTTCGGTTGTAGAGAGTATTGCCGCTAGTTAAGATCGGCTAGTTGAAGGAGAGAGAGATGGTTATTCCAAATAATCTTTCTTAAGTTCTTTCAAAAATTCAGATATTAAAATAATAATAATAATTTCAATTTTAAGATATATAGTAAAACATTTGAATTTGAAACTTTCATGTCAAATTTCATCAAGTCTGTGTATCTAACATGCGATTAAAGGCACAAAGGACATATTCGTGTCAAAACTTACAGCCGTATCTATGACGGCCTTACATTAATTTCCCCCCCCCCTCTAAAGATATTTCATGACTTTTGCTGTTTCAAGAGGGATGAAATCAACTGAAATGAACAAACACCACATATACAAAATAAAGACATCATCCCTGTTCTTACCTTTCTGCAGACAATGCAGGACTGCGTGAAGAAGGTAATGATTGTGTTAGCAACTCGGGAGGATATCTACCGCCAGAGTAAAATGGCAGGCCTGGGTAAGGAAGCATGCTAGATGATGACGGAGGTGGATAAGGCACTACAGCTGGAGGGCGGATCATGGAATATCTTTGATGATCAACATATACTGATTCGTCTAACCTACATGCAACATACACATAAACACACATGAGGGAAGGAAAAAAAAAACAAGAGAGGGAAAACCAAAAGTGGAAATGATCAAAAGTAAAACCAAATTCTACCCTTTGGGTGATTAAAGTTATGTACATAAGAGAAGAATCTATGGAGAATTATTTGGAAACACATAATTCTGTAATAAAAACTTAGTCTAGTTTTTAGCTCAGAAGGAAAAAATGCCAAAATAAACAACATGCAAAAAATCATGCATCTGTTTTATTTGTTTAAGGTTGCAAGCAAAAATCATTGAAAAATGGAAAGTTTTGATACATATTCATTCACACAAACACACAAGCATTCATTCATGCAATTTCAAGCATATCTTAAACTAAAAACAAATACAAGACACTCATATAGCATAAACTGGAATTTCAGAGCTCTGCATCTGTAGAATTATATGTATACAACTATTACTACTAAACCACACATGCACTTCGTCTATATTCCTTTGCAGAACTTCTAATGAATTGGTACATGTTGGAATGTGCATGTACGTGTCGTGAACCTCAAGTGGAAGTTTGTTCTGTGTAATGCTTGTTGTGTAGTGCTGCCATCCATCATCAGTTTTTCTAACTATGAGTGAAGTGTAATGATTGACTAATGATACCGCAATAGGCCTACTGCTCTCTCTGGCAAGACTTTTTAATAGGGAGATCAGCTCGCGTTTGTGTCTTGAAGTAATAATATATATATATTATACAGTTGGGACCCCCTTCATAATGAAGAATAACCATCTCAGCAGAAATGCCGACACATCTCACCTATTGTGTATGCTTTGTATTTCAGTAATTACAAGATATATTGTACATAATTATACTATTGAACAATTTAATGATGAACTTAGAATATATCTGAACAAATTTAAAAACTCGGATATGGTAATTATGGGCAACATGAATATGAACCTATTCAATGATAATGACATATATATTAATGAATATTTGAAGTTACTCTGTTTAAATGGTTTTTTTCATTTGAAAAATGTGTTACAAGAATCAGAATTACTGATTCAACTGTTGTTGACCACGTTTTTTACCGTTCGCTGAAAAATAATTTTCAGTGTAAAATGGGCATATATGATGCAAAAATTACTGATCATCATCTACTAATTGGTTACATAAGAAAAAGTTTGCCATATAATAATGATAACAATTCAAATTATACAGAAAAAACTTAGATAAATTATGAATCATTTGGATGATTTATTAGAGGTGTTGATTTCACGCGGGTTATCGATGAAATCGATGCAAATCAGGCCTATATACGTTTTATTCACATCCTTAAATTAAACTCAAACTTATTTATAAAAAAAAATTGTTAAAGATAGAAATAGGGCAAAGCTTAATGAATGGATTATGGATGACCTAATTAAAATGATAGATATTACGGAAAAATTATACATGAAGCATTGCAAAAATCCATTCAGACATGATTATGAAATCAAATATAAACAATATAATATTATGACATGAATGTCGCTCTCCACTTGTTAATACAAGATATACAGAAGACTGGATGTTGTGAAGATATTTATTATTTGAGATGTTAATTTTTTAAGGAAGGAAAAAACTCATCTCCCGGTAGAGGCAGAGATGAGTTTTTTCCTTCCTTAAAAAATTAACATCTCAAATAATAAATATCTTCACAACATCCAGTCTTCTGTATATCTTGAATATAATATTAATTTAAAGAAATTAATCAAAAAATAGAAAGATGATTATTTTAGAAAAAAGTTTATCAATTTGGGATCAAATAAAAGAAAACAGTGGAAATTTACAAACCATTTTTTAAACAAGAAAATTATGAAATTACCCAATTGTGTGATAATCAAAACAAACTAGCTAATGATTTTAATGATAATTTCAAAAATCGAGTGAAGGATACTGAAGTAAACAATCAAATAAATAACTTTGTAAATAACAAAAGTTCTCATCTCAATTCAATTGTTCTTCATGAAATTGACTTACTGCAGATTGATAGCTTAATTAACTCAATTAATATTAATAAGCCATCAGGAAGTGATAGCTTGATACCAAGATTATACTATTGAAGTTTACTATTAAAATTACTTATCATCACCACCCATCACTAATAACCCATTTGATTAATAAATCTCTAGATACTGGAATATTTTATAATGAACTAAAAAAGTTGATTGTTACGTCTATATACAAGAAAGGTAACAAAGATGACATGAATAATTACAGACCAATTTTGATTTTACCTATTATGTCGAAATTATTAGAGAAATGGGTACAACAACAATTTAATAGTTATTTACACACCATTGCCTACTACTCACATCATCAATTTGGTTTCATCGAAAAAAAGGAATACTGAAATGGATATGATTAAATTAATGGATTATATACAAAATAAAATAAATAAAAACAAAAAAGTAGCAGCTGTATTTATAGATATTAGTAAAGCGTTTGATACGGCAAACTGGGATATCTTATTGGAAAAACTAAAAATATTGGAATAAGAGGGTTCCTGCTCGATTGGTTCAGATCTTTTATAACAAATAGAAGACAGACCATTAAAGTAGGAAATGGGATAAGTCGGGTAAGGGCAATAGATACAGGCGTACTTCAGGGATCGGTCCTGGGCCCAATACTTTTTTCTATTTACATTAATGAAATTCATAATATCAATATTTATGGTCAACTTGTTTCATTCGCAGATGATACAGTTCTGGTTTCCTCCGCTGAAACAACTGATAAAAAATTTGGAAAAAGATATCTATGCAATAAATAAAAGAATTCAAAATCTTCGACTTAGGCAAAATGCTAACGAAACTAAATGGGTTCTTTTCAACTTAACAGGGGTGGGAAGTGACTAAGTACATTTCGGAGCAGCTTTGGAGCAGCAAAATTCAGGATTTGGAGCAGTTTTGGAGCAGCAAATTCGGGATTTGGAGCAGCAAAATATGAGATTCGGAGCAGATATTTATAAATTGGAACAGTGAAATTAACAAGAATATTTTCGTTAACCCTCAACCCTTTTCAAAATAAACTGCACTGTATTTTGTTAACAAACATCTTTTCGTCAGCTTGATTTTTGTGTTTTAGGCTTTTGACACCTTGTTTGAAAGAGGGGCTATCATAAAATTTTTTGCACCCGTCTATTTAAGATGATTTTTGCTGCCTTGAACAGCAGCACTTCAAATGAGCTAAAAAAATTTTATAAGTTTTTAATTTTTTTATACTTGGAAAGAAATTGTTGCAAAATGGGAGACAATTTCGGAACAATCAACTCGATGTTTGGCGATTCAGCACTCATTATCTGGCGAGATTGACGATTTAACGCTCGTTATTCGGCAAAATTAGCGATTTAACGCTCGTTATTCGGCAAAGTTTCTAAACTAACATCCGTAATTCGGCGGACATGCGCTTTTTACTCCCGGAATGAAATTTTTTTTCACGAAACATCGGGATTTAACACAATGACAATTGCTTCCAGTGACGACTTTTTTTTTTAAACGAAAACACTCGAATTTGCACTTTAAAGCTGAGAGGCATTGCAAGCCATCTTCAGTTCCACGATCACTGACAATATTGGGGTTTCGCGATGGAAAGCCCGATCAGGGGCCAATAGTTTAAGTATAGTGGAATAAAACACGCTCTTCTCTCTCGTAAAGAAACGTTTCGTGGCTAGCAGGAACAAAATTTTTTTGGCGTCCTTTCCGAAATTCCGGGCATACTGAAGCAAAATTCGCTATTTGGCACAGAAAAATGCGAAAATACGCTATTGGAGCAGGAGGGCGCAAGATATTAGTTTTGGCGCAGTGCGGCGCAATTGGCGCAGAGTTCCCACCCCTGACTTAACAAACTCAAGCACACAGACAGATTTCCCGAAATTTCATGAATGTAACGACTTTCCTTCAAATACTATATGTAACTGTTCATACATTGAAAGAGTACAGCATTATAAATATTTTGGAATTATTATTTCAGCTAACCTAAAATGGAAAGATCATACTGATCAAATTATCAATAAATTACGAGCAATTACAGCAAGGACGTATAAATTGAAGGCTATCATTTCATATCAAAGTTTGAAAGAAGTGTTTTTACATGGGTGTTCCCACATATTTTATATGGACTACAAGTTTGGGGGAGAACATATAAAACATAGTTTCCCAAACTTTTTGTTCCATCGCCCCCTTCTTCATGATTTTTTTTTTTCTCTCATCGACTCAAGCGTACCCATAGGATCCTATGTTATAATCATAGCTTCTATCGCCCCCCTGGACCATTCCATCGCCCACTTTGGGAAAAACACTGATATGAAACTTCAATCTATAGTATGTATAATCTTTATGACTGTCTTCAACGTGACATTCTACAAACCAACAGTTCTTCACATAATAGAGTATCATAAATCCAATTTAATAAACATCAACTTTATCTGTATAAAGTTTTACTATTCATGTATAAGAATCCTGATTGGTATTCCAGAGTGAATATACAAAGAAGCACCATGAGATCAAAATATCTATATCATATACCATTACCTAAAAAAACAATTTTCAAAAAATCAATATGTTTTCTTACTCCAAGAATATGTAGAGAATTTGATGATATTATTGGACAGCAGCAATCATTGTATATGTTTAAAAAGGTTATAAAAGATCGTATACTGGAAATAACAGATATTGAGCGGTTCATCTCATTCTATGGTTAATGAAATTGTAAATTTTAAGTAGTAAAATTTGTTTATATGCTTGTTGTAGAAAAATATATTTGTAATCAACATATCAGACTATAGTGTAAAATTTAATAGCAATATATTTGGTGTGACTTGCCTGGAGCAATTGTAGTAAAATATACCTTTGTATGTTGCCCTTTATATGTAATTTATTAATACGACCCATGGAAGGTTATTTATATCCCTTTGGGTCAAAAAGTGTTCGTTTATAAATTTTTTTTTTTGTCTGTTTTGTCCATTGTGCTTATTTGTTCAATAAAAAAAATATATCTCACCTCCTTAAAAACCTCTTATTTAGGCAATGACAACCCAGAGGGGTGTTTTTTCCCAGTCGAAAAGGTTTTCCATTGCCCCCCCAAAACCTGTTGATCAACCGCTGGGGTAAGAAAAAAATATGCACACAGTATAAATGACAGAGAAATATAGAGTAAGGTTCACGAAATATAGAGTATTTCTCTTCCATGTTTTTTTTCAATATTTTTGGAGTTGGGTGGAGCAGTATCACTTGCAAAAATCAAAAAAATATATTATTCTTTTATTCAGCCTTTATCTCATCAACTGTTCATTGTAGAGATATGGTTCTAATTTAAAAAATGCTCAAAATGTGTTCAATAATAACTCTGTACCAGTTTCAAGAGTGAAAATACAGCGTCAAAACATTAAAAAATTCTTAATTTTTATATGATCCCTCTGTCCTCTAACTCATTTTGACTGATTTTTTTATGACCAAAGATTTTTAATATTTTACAATAAGCCTAAAATAATAAGGGAAGAGGGGAATCAAAATTCATAAGAGTGAGATTCAATGTTTATGGAACTGAAAATAAATAGTACACAATGGCAAAATATTTCAAAGGCTTGAACTACACGTACAACAGAATTCCGAAAAAAAAAATATTGGAATTAATGAAAGAATATCAATGATACAAAGAACTATGAAATACACATGGACAATCCATAACTTTGGAAGAGAATATGTACATTTGAAAATTAGTTGAATTTCAACAATTAGTTCCCCACCCCCTCAATTATAGGTCTCGTTCTTTCATGGAGTAATTCAAAAAAATTTTCATAAAAATTCACAATTTATATTTTGCAAACTGCATTCATCTTTGAATTTACATTTACCCTCCTCAGGGAAACTGCAAATCAACCTTTAAAGATTCTAAATACATATATGTATTGACTACCTGTATGGGTGTGTGAGACCAGAAGGTGGACGATACGCTGGATGAGGTGAATATGAAGTAGCAGGTGAAGACCTTTCTAGCATCTGAGGTGGTGCAGCACTTGATGCAGGTTCTTCTGATGAACGATATGGCTGAAAGCCACGAGATGCACTACGCTCCTCTCTAGTGCTGAAACAAGAACCAGTTTACTTTTTATAAGGCCATGTATAACAAAAAATGAAAAGCAATTGATACAAAAGTTTTAAAAAAAATCACATACAGTAATAGATTCTACAAGAACTGAAATGTTCACTGAAAAAATAAACATCTGATGGAAATGAAAAAAAATCATTTGTGTCACAAAAATGATTATTTTTCAAACAAAAAAATAAGTCAGAGAAAAAAGATCCTGTGTATAGCAGTTCCATCAAGAGAGAAATATATATTTTATATATATTTTTCTAATAAATGTGATAAATCGGTCACTATGCATACTTATCAATCGTCTTAGTAAGTTTGATAAAATTATCACTTTTACTGGCGACATTGGTAAATTTAATAAATACTGAAAACACTATCACTTTTACAAGCGATTATGCATATTGACCAAGTGTGGCAGGTAAATTTGATAAATACTTGAAATTTATTGCCTTTATCTCTGATTATGCATAATACCCTAATGTAATTTGTGAATTTGAAAAATATGAAAAAATTCCAAATGGGCCTAGTATGTGTGACGAATTTTGTCATAGATCCCGATATAGTAATAACAAATGTTGAGATCGTAACCCAATATGATGGTAACAAATTTTGTAATGGTATCCTGATATAATGATACAATACAATTACGAATTATAATGTATAGCATATCGTATAGTACAATTTATCATGTTTACCAATGGCATCATGCTCTGGCATTATGCATAATCACCATAAAAGTGATAAATTTAGGGAAATTTATCAAACTTAAAATGCTTGGCGACTACGCATAATATAACCAGTTATTATGTATAATAACCAGATTTATCACTTTACCATAACATGTATATCAACAAACTAGTGGGAATGGGTGACGCACACCCACCATATTGGCATAATAACATAATCCAATGCTTAGATTTGGCATCACAAACTGCATGATCATATAACATGATAAGTTTGAGTATTTTAGTTTCGCAAATTTCATATGATAACAACTGAATCTAATTACCCGAGCTGCGACATGTAAAGTGGAGAAGATTTCCTTTCCATAGCATCATTCCTGCGATCATCATGGGTAGCAATGCTTCTCTGATATTCCGCACGGAAATTCATAGCTTCAGATCCAT
Organism: Pholcus phalangioides; assembly: GCF_987345545.1. NCBI lineage: Eukaryota > Metazoa > Arthropoda > Arachnida > Araneae > Pholcidae > Pholcus > Pholcus phalangioides. The sequence goes on along the minus strand of NW_028301616.1, from coordinate 2,121,299 downwards.
GCGAGCTGCTGCCACTAGACACTGACGAATATCTGTTATCATTGGACTAAATATAAAATGAATGAAAAATAATTTTTATAACGCAATATTAGATTATAACTATTACCACAATACATACATAGTAATGGGGGTTAAAGCTTGTCCGTCATAATGAAATTCTGGTTTATAACACATAATTCTTATAGGGGTGTAATGCTACAGGGTGTACATCAATGAAAGTACAGTAGTTAGCTGTAAAAAGTGATTATTATACAACAAATAAAAAACAGCCTTCAACATAGGTTGAATTGAAAAGATGTGTACATATACACTGTATTAATCTTAATTTTTCTAGCCGGTGAGCGGTATGAGTCAGCAGCGCATCCATATTTTATGCAAAACAAAACAATCAATGTTCAATCACTTGCTTGTAAATGCTTTTCAAATGAGTTAATACTTTTTGGATACTTAGAACTAGTTTGAAACTTGTCAGATAAAAATTTTAAAATTTGCCTAGCTGTCTGTTATAAGTTGGATTCGTCATAGTGAGGTTCTACTGTATATTCAAAAGTTCATTGCCATTTTCTTAAAAATAAAAAACATTAATAATAATAATTATATTGACATCACATACGTACATCAGTCATAGTTTGATGAAATCATTAATTGAAACTTTCTTACACATTACCATACACGCCAACCTTGGAAACAAGCCTTTCAGTAGTGGCGATGTTCATTGACGGGGGAATCGCCCAAAAAAATTTCTCATGGTTTTTTTAAAAATTCAAATCAATTTTCTTCAACTTTAGAAAAAATTGTGAATCTACATCAAACTAGCAGTAATACCTGGCACTGTTCGGATTTTCTTCATATACTGAGAGCATTAAAAAAGTGAAGAAACATTATTTGCAAACCAAGGTAACCAAAGTAGACATTCCAAAAGTCATTGTTGCTGGACAATTTTTTGACCCTACCTGGCATTTGTCCAACTCTATAAAGTAGCCTGTCATTTCAGTTGGGGTCTGTTTGGTACACAAACAAAATTTTGCAAAAATCAGTATGAAATTGTAGATTTGTACAGAGAATATACACACAGGAAATCATTTTTATATACTATACATAGATGTCGAGTTTTTCATTTTGCAACGTCATCTGTGAGTGAAATTGTGAAAATTTTGAACTTTCTTTTATTTATCAAAAAGAACTCTGAGCCGTGATAAGTTATTTTAGTGCAAATCACACCTTTTTATGTCAATTTGCTGATTTGTTATTAATTTTATATTTATGCTTTGGAGATGTGGTCTTTGTGTGATATCATTTTCCACTCGATAAGATTATGAAATTCAAAGAAATTTCTAAAAAAAACGGATTACGGTAGTTTTCATGATTTACCATAGTTCTGTACTTTATAGTAGACATCTATTCTGTAGAAACTACAGAAATTCTATAGTAGTTGGCAAGTATGCATAAGTCATTTCCAAGTCTTTACTGGCTCTACCGGCCACAGACAGTTTCACATGCAAACAGGAAAAACGACCAGAGATGGATGAAATGGGGGGGTATGGGTACACACAAGATTATTGTGAAAGGGCAGGGAGGAAGGATTATCATCTCTCGCCAGGGGAGGGACCAAAAAAAAAACAAGTATAGACTCCCCATCAATTGGACTCCAACCACAAAGCAGAAAGTTTTGATTGTTTTGCAATGAGCCCTTGGCTGACTCAAAATGTTCTGCGGTAAAAATTTCCATAGCAGTGTTTTCTACACTTTTCTTAAATTTTTCCAGATTGTCCTGCAGTAGCACTGATTGGTCTGTGACATACGCCGCAGATTTCAGCATATTCCACTTTAAGGGAGTTCAAAAGATCCATTTAAGCTTTGCAATAAAACTCACTTTTGTTTGTAATAATACAATATAGTAGGAACTGAATAGTGAGAAGGGAACAGGGGTTAGGTGAGCAATAAAAGTTTGTACAAGTCCATTTCAGAAACCAAAATGGGTTATTTTTTGCTTGTTCAATGCCAATGTTATTATTTTTGACAAAAAAACCATTAATTTCTAGCTCTTTGCAGAGCTTTGTGAACATTGTTTATGCATCTACAAGCCCTAAAAATACAGAAGACAATGCTATTGGGTAGCATCAGAATCACAAAACCTAGAAGAGGCTTATGTATCCAACTGCTTTGTTATGTAAAAAATGTTGTTTCACCCATGCACAAAATGTGCATGATAATTTTGAATGATGAATGTTAGTTATTATATAATGAATAGCCTAGGACCTATTAGATAATGAAAAAGTAAAACCAAAATTATTTTTTTCTATCCAGATAGAAGTTTTTAACGACTACACAAAAACATTGACACGAAATGAGTTTTTGAACCCTCAGACTAAGCAAAATAAAAATTAATAAACCAAATGGTGCACATACACCCCCCCCCCCAAAATAACCTGAAAAAATTATACAGCATCTGCTTTGGTAGAATCATTAATTGCAATCTACTCCTTTTCAATTAAAAAAGTTAAACAAATTTTGTTGACAAGATTTGGTGAAAAAGTACGACAAGTGGGGGCCCCAATTCCATAAATAATTTAAATTGAATTTCTCAAATCAAATTAATGGACAAACAGTTTGCTTTAAAAAAATTCCCATTGACTTTATAAAGGCTCACGATTTTTTCAAATAGAGATTTTCACAAGAGCAAAATAACTACAAAATGCAACTTTTGGGAAAAAAAAAACTACTTCAGTATTTGACTGCCCATAGTCCTCCGTTTATGGATAAAAACTAAGCTAATTTAGTCATAACAGTGACATTTTTTACACTACGCTTTGCAGAGATACCAGAGCCAGGAGTGCTTGAGCACCCACAGTACTTTATAGCATGGGTTTGAGAAACACCAGAATTCATTCTGAAATCAAAATTTCTACATAATGCAGGGGTTCTTAATCTTTTTTACCTGTGACCCTATCACAACCAACAGCACAATCGGTTTTGCAATCTATGGGGGTCTATTTTGAATTCAAAACGTTTATTAAATGTTCCAAAATAACAAAATGTTTGGTTTTTAACATTTTTCGAACCAGTCAGTTGTACAAAAGTGATAACAGGCATAATGGATGGGCTAACAGAGCCAAAGTTAGGGCCCTGAATCAAACAGGGGCTCCTAATTATTGAAAGCTTTCACATACCCTGAAATGATTTTTTTCACAAATACTGAATCTCTATATTAATTCTGGAATTACTTCTTTGAATTATTGTAAATTACTTATTTTCATTAATTTTCAATTATTTCGCTCATTAAAATTTTGGCATTTCTTTTCCATTAATTCTGGAATTTTTTTTCTTAATTTTTGGATAATTTGTAGATAATGTTTTTAGTTTGATCATAATTTTCAACATTTCTGTGCATTTTGTAATGACATCATGCCTTTTTGGACGCCGACTTCCTCCCTCTCCCAAAAAAATCATTGCTCAAGACTCCTAAAATATGTCAGATCTCGGTCCAGCAGCCAAAATCATTAATGTGCCCCAGAAATCAGTGCCAGCCACATGTGGATTTATAACCCAATGGTATGTAAATTTATGTGACCATCTCAGAAGCCCCTAAGACCCATGTTTGGGTTATGGCCCATAGGTTAATACGCTTCAGACACATCTGGAGCCCTGATTAAACAAGCATTTGAATGGTAAACTGAAATGGGGAGAATACTTTCATATCCGAAACCAGAAATGAACCTTTTTACAAATTGATTTCAATTTATGACGTAACTTTGACATTCTTCAATATATGTTACCTTTCTTTTATCAAAAGAATATGGTCCATGTCCCTGTGAAGCAGTAGCAACTGGAGGCTGTAGAGATGGAGAGGATGATTCACGACTGTTGCTGTTCACATAAGCAGGAACATGTTTACCAAATGATGACTGATGATTCAGAGATGATTGGATGGGAGATGCTCCTCGCTCTGAAATTGATGAAGAAGTTTTTTTTTCTTGTGAATATTTAGTGTCATGATTTATTTGTTAAAAAACAACAATACCTTCATACTTCATATGCTTGAATAAATGTAAGGAAAAATTTTGAAATCAACTAAAAGTTTTTTAACACCACTCACAAAAAAAATTGTTAATTGAATAATTAAATTATAGTGTTGTGTGTATATATATATATCTTCTCTCTCTCTCTCCCCTCTTTCTCTCTCTCTTCTCATTTATTTTAAAAACATTCCAAAGAAAATGGACAGAAAAACATGAGAAAATTGTGATTCTTCTTACTGATAAATTAAAATTTGTAGAGCTTTCATTGATTCCATAATGACAAAAAGACCATTCTTATGAACTTATTTTAAGAAAAATAAACGTCAGCGTGGTTACAAATTTTCAATCTTACCTGTGACAGGATCGATGGCTTGCTTAGCAAGTTTCCTAAGTGCAGCTGCAAAACTTGACGTTCTTGAAGATGAACTGAGTGCCAACGAATTGCTTTCATAATGTGAGCTATCGTAGGATGCTCCAGCGAGATGTGAAGCATGAGAATGGACCGGATTTGCTACAGCACGACTCAATGGCTTCGAATTGTAGAGTGTTTGCACTGGTACATGAGGTGGTGGCTTTGGACCATGAGGCAACCCTGTTTCAAGAGAAAATGAACAAATTAAATTTTCTGCAAACTATACTTGATCACCAAGCATAAACTATAAGAAAAGGGGTAAAACCATTGGACTGCAAAGGGGTTCCATCCAGCAGCAGAAGGTGTTCAAATGGTAAAGAGTATCAATCCACACAACAGGATAAGAACCCTAGTTTTAGTCATCTCACATATCTGGCCCACAGACTGAAAGTATCCTGATGGACTCTCATAACAAGGACCTAGTTTCAAACCCAGCAGGTAACACAGTGATAGTCAGCGGAAGTTAGTTGTCTGAGTTTTTCAATTTTGAGGCGGGAACACGAGTTGGTCTAGTATTAAAGAAGTTTCTCTAAAGAGAGCAGGCACACCTATACCATGATACTTATACAAATACAAGGCCACAACAGGCAAAATGGCTAATGAGGTGGTTGAGAAAAAGATGCCCATAACAAATATGGATGTCATATACTTCTAAAATACAGCAACCCAATTAAAAATGCAATTACAAACAATATATATACATGATGGAATATTATACACAATGCCCGTAAAGAATATATATACTTATGGTTGTCGAATTCTAAGTATGGATGGCTTCTCAATTAACCCCAATATGTGTTTATCATATTTCTATGTAAATGTGTGAACCTGAACAAAAAAATTTTGACATATGCTACTTCTATATTCACTTCTAATATGGAAGACAGGTGGCAGCACTTCACAAACACAAAAACCACATTTTTTTTTTTTTTAATAATTTTTTTTTCTTTTTTTAATAACGTGATCCTCACGTATTCCCAAGGGATCAGCATGATCCGTCCAAGGAATTTGTGACATTATATTTTACTGCCAAAGCTTGAAATTAGCCAGTTTGCAAACTAACATCCTATGGTTAGACTCAATCCAATCTAACCCACAGGATGCTATGTTATACCCATAGCTTCTACTGCACCCCCCCCCCTTTCCCGAAATATTCTATCGCCCACATTGGGATCACTGGTTTAGTTGATAGAATAGTTCTGGGTTCAATTGATTCCTGGTGGAGATAGAGAGAAACGACACTTTTTTCCCCCAACCCACACAGGTATAGGGCTAATGTCTTAATATCTCCAAAGGGAAGGGGCAGAGCCTGAGCCTTGTCTGGTCTGACAGAATGGTTTAGCCAAGGCACAGATCCATGAGGAGAGCAAAAGTAATCATTAAAGTGATCTCTCACAGTCTTCCCTATGCATGCTACAACTGCTTTTCTATCAATAAAAATGGTGTTCATTATTGTATGTTTCCTAAAAACAGTCAATTACACAGTGGAGCAAGTCTACTACAGGGGTCTAGTACAGGAGTGAAGAGCAAGGAAGAAAAAGAAAAAAGTGAAGCAGGATAGGGAAAGGTAATAAACTGTCTTTGTCCCACACAAACCAATGGTCCAAACCAACCTCTGCCAACTTTATTTTCTTACAGATGGAATCTCTATTGACATCACCCTCACCCCCCCCCCCCTACCACAACCCATCTGCTTCTTTGAACATCATCACACTCTACAGAAAGAATTTTGAGGAAAGAAAAAGCATTTCACTTTTTGTGATAAATTTCCTTTTCTTCGCAAAAATTCACTTCCCTGGGAAGAAGTTTCACTTCAAAATGCTGTTATGTGTGGGAAATAAAAACCGAGATGTTTTGCGTTTCCATTCGCTCCGTTAGACCAAACGGGACATAAGGGTCATCGCAGTTACAACAGGGATATCATATTGGATATAGTTATAAATCGGTTACTGTTATCAGAAACACGACGTGATAATATAAAGCGGTGTGATAATATAATAATCAGTTATCGAATTAATTGAAACGTTAAGCATATAATGAGTTGAGTCAGGCTTCTGATCACCTGAAAGCTTTATTTATAATTTAGCCATCACAAAAGGTTTCAGATCAATTCTCGTTCGGAACTGATTCCATTGTCGATCACAATTCAGACGCACAACAAACCCATTTTTCCTGAAAGAGTGAGGTAAAGAGGTCGGGCACCTATTATTAGCGATTCCCGGGAAAGGATATAATGATTTAAAAAAAAAAAAATGCACCCATTCCCAGACACAAAAGAGAGGGAGCTGAGTTCCGCTTGAATGCTAGTCCGATACTCAACCCGGGATTTCTCGCATCGAAAACGTTCTCTCTGTTTGAACTGTTGCACTCACAAAACCCATATAGCCATGCGCGACTTTCCGCTAGAATAAGTTGATGCTATTTCGCCCTTCAAAGTAATACTAGCATAGGAGAAAGTAACGGACCAGTGCTTCTTCACAGTACATTGTGCGCACAAGCACACATCCAGATTCATTCTTTGAAAAAAAAAAAATAACGTCCTGATGCAGATTTTGAAATGCTCGGAAAAATTCGCAATCGGCATTCAAACGAGGGGGGGGGGGGGGGGTGCTGAAGCGCCATGAAAATTTGTCATTGTTTTATAATCAGCAATGACCAGATGACCCATCCGATTCACTGGTATCTATATTTTGGTTCCAGCAGGTGAAGACTTTGTTTGAAGACGGGAAACGGAAATTAGATCAAGAATTCGGCAATGTCCATCAAACATCATCGATACTTCGGTGGTTTCGTGATATCTGATGATTGTATGTTGATCCTACCAAGAGATTGTGGAGTCGAGCTAAAAAAAAACGCTGATCAATTGCAAACCGGCTGTCATCGTCTCTACAATAGCTACGATGGAATCCATGGTTGAGGTCCAATTCAGATCTGTGCCGGAGACATCAATTCAGTGAGCATAAAATCTAAAGCATAAAATTCATGGTAAAGGCCAAAGATGGCCACAGTACGATATTAGCACGCGTTTTCTCATACTGTCCAAGCAAATGCACATTTAAGAGTCAGGTCCTAATTTTTTTAAACAACTTTCAGGATGTTCTAAGTTTTTTAAGCAAAGATGAAAAAGTAATTTAGCATTTTAGGACGCATTCAATATATTTTATGCAAATTTTTTGCAAAAGATATGCTCAAGAAGAACCTCTTAGAAAAGGAAAATGCAAAAATTATAACTTTACTATTAATTTAAGCTTTCCACAATTTGGGCATTTCATGAACTGCTCTTGTAAATTTCTGGGGTGTTACTAATTAATATTATTAATTAAATTATAAATTAATATGGGAAAGCGCGAAGCTTGACCTGGAGGTTGATTTTAATTCTGAAAATTATCTCGAAAATTAGAGATGACCCCCCCCCCCCCCTCGAAAAAAAACCAAACGCTGTGACGTACGTTGTAGAGAATCTGAAAGAATTTTACATAATTTAGAAAACACCTTTATGGAAGCTTCACCGCAGAAATTTTGGCAGCCGAGGCTCGTATCAGAACATTTTAATCATTTTTGTCGCACCACGGTTATTTTTTGCATCGATCTCGCGACACCTCTAAACACCCTTTGGTACTTTAGGCGAGTATTTTATCGACCTGGGCTACCTACCGCGCCCAGCTCGTTGCAGAAACAATGCAAAATATTCTACTTTGAAAGAGGTGAAATAACGAAAATCTGTTCAATATGAGGATGTAGATGAGACAAATGGAAGATAAAACGCTGTAATCCAACTACCAGAGGTCACTAATGAACAAACTTTGATATTACAGGGTTCCCAGCAGAATCTGCTTCATCATTTCCCCCACCAACGAACCTCCGGAAGAAAGAAATATATACATAATTCAAAATCTTAATCTTCAGTTTTGCATTCGTTTTGCATTTCCGTTTTCCGAGTTCCCCCCCCCCCTCCCTTCACAGAACGTTTCTCTGACTTTTCTCAAATATTAGCATATTTCCCTGACTTTTGCTTTACATTTTTTCTGACCATTTTTCATTTCCCTCACTTTTCTGGTCAATGGGAACCCAGCATTATGTTGATAATGCCAACATTTAGTTGCCAACAAAGTTTTTTTTAATTATTATTATTATCGAAGAACATGATTTTAATGAGACTAGAATAGCTTTATAACTGGATAATAGCCTTTGCTACCAATTCTTAATTTTAATGAATTGTTATACGAGTATTAATATTTGATCAATCGCCATCTTACGTAATTTTGATGATTTACTTTTTTACATACACTCATGTCCATAAATTAAGGATAATTCAGAATCACACGGAAATCGAAATCTAAAGTAAAAATTTCACCTGTAGAATTATCACACACATCTGATATGCAAGAATGATATGCAAATTTCAGGAAGCCACCAGATGATGCCGATAGTACGTCACAATGACGAGAGTGTAAGAGGGGGGTATATAAGGAATGGTGGCAAAGAAGTAAAATTGTTCACAAGAGTTCTGTAAGGCGCTCAGTGCCATAAGCGAATAGTTATGACACAGAAGACGCATGTGGATGATTTTTCACGTGGTAGAATTATCGGCCGCCTGGAATGTGGGCGTACTCAGATGGAAGTATCCGAGGAACTTGGAATTGCCCAAAGTGTCATCTCTAGGCTTTGGCAACGATTCCAAGGTAACGGAAATGTCAGTAGACGTTACAGTACAGGTCGCCCCCGAGTTACAACGCCGAATTAAGACCGGTATTCGGCAGTAACTGCCAAAAGAAGCAGAAGGAGCACAGCATCCGACCTGTCTCGTCAGCTATCTGCAGCCACGGGTACCACAGTTTCAAGGCAATCACCAGAACCATCCCATCATTATTTGACTCCGAAAAATCACCAGTAAAAACTATGAAGATCATTCATATGTGGAGTCCAGTGTTAGAATTGAAAAATAAAAGTCCTACTGGTCCGCAGACATCATGAGTGGTTCGCCAAACGAAATCTGCTCTGAAATATAATAGTTCATTTTTTCCTAAATATATTTCATGCACACACAAGTATTACTCCATTACTCCTAAATATATTGCAAGTAATATATTACTTGCAGACGTGCCAACTTTTGGGATCCAGAAATCAGGAGATTCTTCCGAGGGTTACCCTCCCCGGCACTCAGACTCGATCAAAAAAAAATTTCACAAAAATTTTTTTTGATCGATAAAGAATAAGTTCCATTCCTCCCCCCCCCCCCAAGGCAGGTTCTGGATTGCCCCTGAGAAAATATAAATTCCATGTCAGTCTTTCCATGCAGACTAGAGAAATCACATCTATATACTGTTCATAAAACATAAGTGTTTCCTTTCATGGATGATATCAGTGATTGATAATCTTGGGTATATGAACTCTTAAAAGCTTTATATGAACTCTTAAAAGCTTTATATGGAGCACTTAAAGTTTTAAATTTTCTTTCTGAAATTAAAAAAAACTTCAAAATACAAAGTCTACTGACGAAAAAACTTGTGTTTACCGCATGGCTGTTAATTGAATACAATAATGATTATACAGGGATTTCGGCAACCAAGGGCTTTCCCCTGATAAATGATTGCCGATGCCAATCGGTATCGGTGATTCTCTCACAGGAGATTCTTCCGAAATCGATGCATCATCGCGGGGGGGGGGGGGGTAAATTTCGCTACTGTTCCGCGGACGATCACAATATTTTTCTCGGCGGGCCGCTTGTTTAATCAGTGGTGTTGGACCAGCGGACCACCAATGATTTTGAACGCTGTTAGAGTGAATTCACGAAATTTATTTATAACGTTTAATCAATTCACTAAAATTTACCTTGTCCATGTTGTGAATTCAACAAACTTTAAATGATTTCGTCTAACGCGAATGAATGACACCGGCCGTGAAAAAACCTTCCCTTCATTTTTCTATGCGAATTTTTATTGCAGGGTTCTCAGACAAACCTGCTTTTGATCATTTCCGTGACTTTTTCCTGACCGAAATTCGAAAATTTCCCCGACCTGCCTAGACGAAAACTCTGGGAAAAGGAAATATAATTCAAAATCTTAACCTCCAAAATTCCGATTTTTTGCTTTCGGGGTCGCCCCCCCCCCCCTCCCTTCACAGAACTTTTCCCTGACTTTTAACAAATATTTTACATTCCATTTTTTTATTTCCCTGATTTTCCTCTGATATATCTCGTCACGGGGAACTTTGTATTAACCGATAATTGGTTGAATAAGTTTTATTTAATTAGAATGAAATTTATGAAGGACCTTATCTTCTCTTACACTATCAAAAATACAGGGGTTGGACAAAATAATATAAACACCTGTGAAATGAGACAAAATCTTTATTAATAGGCTGTTGGCCCTTCTTTTGCATTAATTACAGCTTGTATCCGTCGCGGGATGGACAAATGCAAGTCATGCACCACAGTCACGGGGATACGTAGCCACTCCTCCTGCAAAAAGGTCACTAATTCAGAACTTGTCTTTGGAGGTGGAAACCTACTGCGCAGTTTGGCCTCCAAAATACCACACAAAGGTTCAATTATATTAAGATCAGGGAACTGAGCGGGCCACACGAGGTGCTGCAGTTCATCAAGCCAGTCTCCGACAATTCCAGCACTGTAAACGGGCGAATTACATCTTGGAACACAGGTCGAGAATCAGGGAACTAATATTGCACCATTGGATGAAGATGTTAGGCCAGAATACTGACATAAACCGATGCTTTAACCCACCCATCCAGGACAACAAGTGGGCCGATACCACGGTGAGACATGACGCCCCACAGCATCACTGATCCTCCTCTATGCTTAAGGAAGGAGACAGTCAACATCATAAGCTTGTGCTGGCGTTCTCCAAACGTAAACACGTCCGTTAGTCTGGAATAATATGAACGACGATTCGTCTGACCAGATGACATTCTCCCATTGTCGTTGTGTCCAAGTCTTGTGTTCGTGACACCATGTTCGTCGTTTCAAGGCATTGCATGGTGTCACCAATGATTTTGGAACTGTCGCTTTACCTTGTATGTTTGCTGCATGCAGTTCACGGCGGATAGTTTTTGTCGATACACCTTCCTGTAGATGTGTGTTCATCTCAGATGTTATCTGGGATGCTGTTATCTTGTGCTTTCTGGCCACACACACACAATCCGCTTCAAAACCCTTCTGGGTCTATCAGTCATCTTCGACTTTCGGCCACTGTTATGCTTGGTAGATGATGTCTTTCCCTGTTTGCTATAGGATGCCATTACCATCGACACAGTACTTCTCCCGACACCAACAAGCGTGGCCGTTTTCATTACTGTGGACCCGGCAAGACGGGCTCCAACAATCATGTCTTTTCGAAATCTGTGGGGGTCAGCCATAACGAAGTTTTAACGCCCCAATATTTATTATTTACAATAATAATAATAACCCCAGAAGGCATGAAATGCACTTATACTGGAAGAAAAGAAAAAAAAATAAAATAAATAATAATAATAATAATAGTCAGTACGGGAAGCACTTCGCATACGGAGCCAGGTCGAAATCCCCAATATTGGAAGCAAATCTTGCGTAGGAGGCACATACAAGTTCTGATGGAAGACTGTTCCATATTCTTGCCACACGGCATCTATATCCGTGGAAAAAACAATCCCTTCTAGCCACTGGAATTCTTATTTGGAAGCGATGCCTACGTAGGTTAACTCGCCTGTCTATGATCTCAAAGAAAGGCTCTCTCGATGGTAGATAAACATTTTGGTGGACTAGTTTGTAGCACATCTTCAGATCCGCAGCGATTCTACGCCATTCCAGCGAGTGTAAACCCAGAAATTGAAGTCTCTGGCAATAAGATAGACCGCTCATGCCAGGTATTCGTTTAGTAAACGACCTCTGTGGCTTTTCGAGGAGCTGTATGTCCTTGATTTTGTATGCTTTTGTATGTCCTTGAATATGCATCGCATCCGAACGCTATCACTGCTATGACTAGACCAAAGCTGCATTAAGAGTCCTTTCAAGCGGCTTTGGACTAGACTGATGTATGCACATTCTCGCCCGCTAAGTGGAACTCTTCCACAACACTAGAGGGCGGGAGTATACGACAGGTTCCCTCCAGTGTTGTTTTTTTCACAGGTGTTCATATTATTCTGTCCAACCCCTGTACTTTGATTATGAATGTATTTGTTACACTATGGTTAATTGACACAACTACAAAAGAGGCAGCTGAATTCGATAATGATGCTCAAACCACATGATTATAGAAACACTCTGAGTAGTATGATTAATTTCATAGACGACAAGGATAAACAAATAGAGAATAATATCGAATAAGTTGCGATAAAGATTGAATCTCTATGATAATTTCGAACAGTAGAGTTCACGACCATTTATATGAATTGCACGTGATTTGTATGAAATTTTTATTCGGTGTTACGAGTTCAATCAGTTTCAGACTTATTCCATTTTATGCTTTGAGACACGTACTTCATTTATTGCTGCTTCCACGGTGTATGTGTCCAAGATGCGTCCGAGTGTTCAATGTACAGATATTACATAAAGCAACGTTTCTCAAACCAAGGACCAGTAAAATGTCTTAACAAATTTAGCACACCACTAGCTTACAGCACATGGGCCTATTTCCAGAAGAACGAAGGGTGGCCTCTTTTAGAGAGGTTATACTCTTTTACTGATATTAATTCCCAAATTGTTATCAAAACATTCGAAGAGTTCACGTTTAATTTCATGAAGTTTTGAGAAAATTCCGTAGTTACAATACACCCATAGTAAGAAGAAATAAGGCAAACAGAAATTTCAATATCAATTAATTAATATCTATGTGGACAGTATTTGTTCGCAAAATCGTACGCGACTTACGCGGATATCGTCGGTTCTACTAATCGCGTGATTTCTTGGTATTGCTGTACACGTGCATTTGAAGAGAAAAAAAAAAAGATGGCACAGAAGTCAAGACAGACTTCTTAGAAAACGCTAGCGGACAATAAAGTCTGAGCGATATCAGAAAAGGGAGCCAGGAGGGGGCAACCTTTGACACACCCGTTGAAGCCAAATACAGTATCAAGTCATAACCCAGCGGCAGGTGGTGGCTACCTAAACGATGAGCCCTTCGGCTCAATTTCCACAGATGTCGACCGTCGTACGCCTTTTAATTCATGTGATACTAAATAATCATTACAAAAAAAACAGAAAAAACAAAAGTTAAAGGCCATTGGAAAAACATAGTGATAAAGAGACACGAATATATAATAAATAAGGTTAAGTAGAGATAGAAAAAAGGGTGGAAGGAGCAAAAAAAAAAAAAAAAAGAGCCACATGAATCGCAGGTGATCGTCTATCAGTGAAGGGCTTCAAACCGCTCAAAAAAAAACTAGTCTACGAACGGCGGCGTTATTCCTGGATGGAGCAAACGCTACTATCATCAGCACTAAAAGTCAGTTATCTCATCAGCCGGGGTACGACATTACGTACTCCGATACACTAGTATAACGCAGGAAGATTTCAAAACCAACAACACCACCTGCCCCAATTCGTCGTAAGCGATGTTTGATATTCCACAGGTGATTTCGGAAAAAAAGAAAAGAAAAACCTGCCGATCGCTTGGATCGTAAAAAAAATGAGTTTTTTTCTCTCTCTGTCTATTTTTATTATGTATGAAGAGAAAATGAATTTTTATCTCCTCCTTTCGATCATATGAAAAATTGCATAGAGTCAAATTTCGCTACAGTGAAATCTCGCTACAACGGTATTTTTTCGTCTTGTTTGGAATCATCTATAGTCCAATGTTAAACTCCTCTAGATACAACGATATTCTTTACTACGGCAAATCCCTCTTTAACGATATTTTAAGGAGATTTTTGGAAACCCGATATACACAACATTTTTTTTAAATTTTGCTCAAATTCGTTTTGAATCTTATTTTAACCTCGTCACTTATTTTCGTTCTTCTGAAGGAGTCTAAATATCATTAGTAATTTGCACCACAGAATCACCGAAAGCGCTAAGGAAGTTATTGTTATCACTACTTTCTGTGCAAGACACAAAAGTGCAATAACAACTGTAAAGAAGCAATACATCTAACTGAATTTTATTAATAAGCCAATCAATTACAATTTTCCGCGGAGAATAAATGCATAAAAGAACATTTTATGGTAGTACTAACAAAGCCAATTCATAATTGAATTTTAAATTGGGTTTCTGTTTTTTAGAAATAGATATTTGTTGTGGGCATCTTTTTTCTCAGTTACCTTGTTGGGCATTTTGCCTGTTGTGGCCTTGTGCCGCTGTGGTGGTTGAGTGGTTATAGTGACGGACTCGCGATGCGAGGATCCGGGTTCGAACCCCACAGTGGTGGTCGGCTGAAATTGGTTTTCTGTGGTTTCCAACTTCAAGGCGCGAATGCGAGCCGATCTCCCCGTTAAAAAGTCTCGCCACAGAGAGCAACAGGCCTACAACGTTACAAATATTTAATCATTACACTTCACTCGCAATTTGAAGTATAGATGGCAGCACTGAAATATCATACACAATACTAGCTACACACTCAGACTGTTAGGTGCACTCACTTTGTTCCAGACTCTGCCACGAAGCTGGGCTGGAAGAGATCTCGGCAACGGGATAAGTCCGGCGGCAGAAACCCTGGCGTTCATTCATTCATGTTGTGGCCTTGTATTTATTTGCAAAAGATACCGCAAAGAAATATGACGGTCCAATCAGATGCTTAACGACGCGGTTATTTCACTGAAATATGGATAATGAAGAAACAAACAGAAGTTGTACTACCACCCACATGAGACAAATGGTCTGCGTATACAGTGGTGTTTTTCGATAAGCCGTAGATATGCGATCGCAAATCGCATGTCTACGGCCGCCTTATGAGAAGAATGCTTGAACGAGCATGCTTCTAACTACAGACAGACATGAGTGCTGACCTAACTACAGTGGAGCCCACGGATAACGGACACTACCCAAAAATTTGTCCGCTAACGAGGAGTGTCCGTTGATGGATAGTATAATACATTGAGTCCCTTTAACGTAATTAAAAACGGGAGGTGTCAAGTATGGGAGATTCCACTGCACTGAGCAGGACCAATCAATATTCTCTGTTCGACGCGACGCCCTCCACAAAATTTGATGACAACCCTGGTATGAGAATTCGCGACTCGCACTTCGAGAACCACTGGTACACAGAGATGCAAAACACGCCTTTTTGAAATCTGAATTATTGATAAAAATTCGAGTAAGCGTTCTGTGGCCCAAACATATTCCCTGATATTTGCTCTGGAGTGAATTCCACAGGTCAACTAAAATAAAAGACAAGGCTTTTGAAGAGATAACGACATGGATAAAACCATCCATGGGGCAGGACTATCTTAAGAATTGTGATCCCCAGGAGCGATGCCCTGACCAAAACTCCTGAAGAAAGAAATATAATTCAACATCTTAACCTTCCAAAATGTTTATCGAGTTTCGGTCCCCCCCCCCCTCCCACCACAGAATTTTCCCCGGAATTTTTCCAAATATCTTACACACATTTTCCCTGACTTCTAACCATTTTCCATTTCTCCCCATCTTTCTATGGTTTTCGAGGTCGCTGGGAACAATGCACTTGTCATTTTTTATGAAATTAAAAAAAAATATTTTTTTTTTAAAAATGGCAATCTATCAATGGCAATTCTATCAATGTATTGAGCTAAAATTCCGAAATTTTCTTCGAAAAAAAAAACACCACGCAAGTGAAAGCAAAAGTGCCGAAAATGTGTCGTTGTATCGCAGATCGTTGTATTTCATTGACATTACAAAAGCAAGGTTCGTTAACATTATTCTCTATGGAAATTTAGCCGAGACCAACGCTATAGCTGAGGTGTCATGATAACCGAGTTTTGACTGAAACTTTAGAGATTTCAAGCATTACAAAAAAATATGTACAGTACCTATCAATTTTTTTTTTAAGTGAAATCATTTCGTACACATGATTGAACATCAAAACGTTTTTTTCTTCTTGCCTTAACTGAACAATTCTACACATTTAAAAATTCGTACCACAAATATTTCACCGTTTTTCCTGAAATTACTCGACTTAAAGAGCGGCGATATCACCATCATACGAACACGTTCTCCTTTATTTAAAAGGTTTTGCAAAAAAAAAAAATACTACATATTACACGCGAGTGAGCGTAACAGCCGCCATATAAAGCTACTTACAGCAGACGTAGAATCCAATCTGGTTTATAGCATTCAAGGTTGAAGCAGCCAAAAAAATCATTAACCCTGCACGACCCCGAAGCGGCCAATTACAAAACTAAAGCACATCATGAATCGATACGCGTGTCACGGAATTCCGTAGTGTTTTTTGTTGTTTTTCTTTTCCAGATCGGTCTCAACAAAAGCTACTGGACAATTCACCACGCCATTACGTACGTATATAAATACACCCTATTCATGTTCCACCCACTCTTCCATCCAAACAAAATACGACAGACTGGACGTGGACTCATTTAGTAGACTCAGACATATTAATACAGAAAGAATAGCGTGTCAGTGGATCGTTACAGCGATCCCACATGAAGACGGGACTAGACATTTCCCCGAAGGAAAAGGGGGTCATTATATATTATTCCCTCCCGATTTTTCATCATTAGTTTATTTAGAAATTCGCTGCTCCATGAACAAAAATGGATCAGATTTTTTTTATTGTTCTTTTATTTGTCCTGTATGAAGTTTACGAAATGAAAACCACGCAGCTTCTTAACCTAACTGTATTAAACACAGATTTAATTTTCAGAAAAATGTGATTGAGCAGTAGGTGTAATACGAAACAGTTATTTTTATGACATGCCTACCAAGATTGGTCGATTTTTGAACCCCCCACATAATATGAAGAACATATTCCCTCCTCCCACTCCTTTGTGATGAAGCCTCCTTTGCTGCTATGATCACGCGACTAAGGCTTAGCGAAAAGGTAAAAAAAAAATGTCGTTTATCTTGATTTCCAGAAGGTATTCGATCGGGTCCAATCCAACATGGTAAACTTTTACATGAGATTTTGGGGCGTCAACTTGGATAAAATTGTGGTTGAGAGATAGGTCATAATGGGTTACGGTGAACGGGGAATTTTCTGATTGGACAGGTGTGAAGAGCGGTGTACCTGAAGGAAATGTCATTGGGCTCATACTTTTCCCTTTTTTTCGTTAAACTCGATCAAGGTATCGACGGGAATGTTGACAAATTCACAGATGACGTGAAGGAAATGGAGGTAGTCTGGAATTTAAGCGACAGGGAGATGCTCCATACAAACTTGAATATGATTGCAGCATGGGCTAATGAATGGAGCATGACTTATAGTGTTGATAAGTACATGGTCGCTCATTTTGCTTCGAACAGCCCTCGTTTCACTTGTTGAATGGTATCGCTATCCCGGATGCAACTAGGGTCACCGATTTGATAATTCTCATTGACGAGCAGCTTGGGTTTTCTGAACATTGTTCAGCGGTGAAAAGAATGCTCGGTTGGAAAAAAAAAAGAAAAAGCCCCGCCAGCCACCAAAACTACGGGTTGGTGGGGAGGGGAGTTTGTGTATTCAAAAATTCATAACGTTATTACAGAGGGCACATTGTTCAGAAGGGAATGCTGGAAAAATATGAACAACCCAAATGAAAATTCAAGATTGATGAGAATTAGAAATTTATAAAAGAAATATATATATAATTCCAGAATAATAAAAAATTTCCTCAGTGAAAGATCACTCATATAAGAATGAGTGAAAATATTGGACGAATTAATGAAAGAAATAATTGCGAAAATTGGAAATTAATGAGAGAAATAATTCTACAACTAATAAAAATTCAGAATTTGTGGGGAAAACAATTCCAGAATTTGTGAGTGTTTTCAATAACTTGAGGCCCCTTTTTGATCCAGGGCCCTAGCTCATGCCCCGTTCGCCCACCTGATAACACCGGGGTCTTCAACGTATGGCCCGCCGGCGAGATTTGGCCCTCAGAGTTTTTTGCCGTGGCCCGCCGGCCAGTTTTAGAAAATGGCAAAAAAACACTGAAGACGAAAAACGCCTTCATGAAAAATAATTTCAAAGAAATGCTGCGATTTCGAAATTAACAAAAGAAATAGTTTTAAAATAAATAAAAGAAATAATTTCGAAATCAATGAACAAAATAATTTCTGAATTATTTTTTCACAATTGAATATCGTAAAGTTATTTCGTACGACATCGCGTGCTTCACTTCTGGAAGCCAGTGTATATAAACGTGTATTAAACGAACAACAGACAGAAGCCGCGAGCAATCACATAATTAAACACCCGAACGACGGAAAAGATGGGGTTCGCGGATACGTTTCAAGCCAAAGAATGGAAAAGAACTTATTACTGGCTACCGAAACGTGTGCGCAGAGGAAAAGGAGATTGAAGAGGTCAAAGGTGAAAACGGTGAAAAGGTGTCGGAGGTTAGACGGATATGAAAAGGGAGAAGAAAAAAAAGCACATAAAGCTCGCAGGTACGTTTTTTCCATTTAATACAGTATACATGTGTACTTGTATAATTGGGGGGGGGGGGCAAAAAAGGCCTCCCGATCTAAAAAACACCAGCAGTAGCAGCAGCCGCCGCGTGCTGCACACCCCACCTTCACCGCCAGAAAGGAAATCGTCACCGGCGGAAAAAAGTTATGCAGTTAGTGAGTGCATGAAGACAAGCCGATGGAGGAAAACAGCTAAAGTATGGAATTGCAAGAGAAGAGGCGAAAAAAGCATACACGTTATGATAACCTTCCCCCAGGAACGACGACGCATGCGGCAGATGTTAGGCACTCCAGCAACAGGAAGTCGCGAAGAGCAGGAGGTTGGGGGTGAGCGTTTTTGGACTACAAAAACTAGGCACCGGTAGAAGTGTATTTACACCAGAGGATGGGAAGTGGGACCTACAAGAGGCATGGCCACTAGGATAAAATATCCACACACACACCCCTCCCAGTCTGTTGTGAAGTGCGCCTGCCGGTGTCACACATACATAACACCCGCCAGGTGAAGAAGAATTATAACACAAGTAACCCACAGATATTGCAAACTTAATGTATCTCCCACTACTTTTCTTAGTACAATTATGTAAAATGGCACTGAAGTGAACTTAATTAATATATTTTGTGATAGAAAGTGCCTCGAAATGCTGAAAACAAAATAAATTTTGGACTACCTGTCATTTTGTATGAAAAAGTCATTTTATGTCAAATTTTAATCAAACTTCATGTAATATTCCAAACGCAAGATTGCGAAAAATTCTAAGAATGAAACGTTTTGTTATTTTCACTGTGTTTTTTCCCAGACTACTTGTATGTAAAACCACAACACTAAAGTGGACATAACTTCGATTCTAAGCGTCATACTCACAAACAAGGCGTGTTTGGAATCACTAGAAATAGCACTTTCATGAAAAGTGAAAAAATGAAAATCGATATTTTCTTACAAAATGACGTTTTAAACGTGGTCGGATACCTTTAACGAAGGGCCGTAACTTGGATTTTTATGCTCCCACAACTTTAAAAATTCATAATTTTTTTAAAACGGTGTTCTTTACTCCCGCCTAAAACTGCCGCCCAGGGCAGTTGCCTTTCCCCCCCCCCCAATTTTGGCCTTCCCTTAACGACACGTTCCGTAAGATATGAATATGAGGCTAAAATATTGAGTATTTTACACTAAACTCAATACAACTATCTTCAATTTGCATGAACAACTTAAGAGGAGCTGACAACCACAATAAAGGGTGGATAAAACATCGTTCAGCCGACAACAAGTGTACGAAAATGATTCGGTTCCAGCCCAACTCCGGGAGTCTCCAAGTGAGCCACTGCAAATGAAACGGGTCCAGTAAAAGAAGAGCGTCTTTTTTCAGCAAGAAAGAAATAGATATAAAGCTCATACAAATGAAATGAACAAATTCGATTTCAATACAAACACCACAGCTGCAACTTACAAAAGAGGTCGCGGAGTTCGCTTTCTTACGATCTAGATCCCAACCCAGGGTAAAAGTCGATACACGATGAAGAGGAAGGCTGGTGTCAGGGGCGTACTGCCGAAAAATACTAGGGCCATAAAACGGGATTGAGGTACACAATGAAAGTCATTGTATTTTGTTTAGCAAAGCCGCGATTTGAAATTAACGTTTGGTGATAAGGACAATAAAGTTTCGTGAAATATTTCGCTTGCGGATGCAAATTGGTTAAAAAAATGACGAGACGAACACCTTGCACACACAATATTTGAAGAATAAGTATACGTCACACATAATTGTTATGGTATTATCACTACCCAATGAAAATACACCAACAATGCAAGACTGAAGAATTAAATCGACGTCTCAGTTCAAAAACGTAACAACTCAAAATTCTATGTTTTGAGATATATGTGCCTTTTTAAGATTCACTTTGTACAAAACTGAAATGGGAAACCAACCCAGATTTAATTACAATATAAGCAGAGTTGCGCCAGTTGCTGCTGTTTTGCAATATGTAGAGGCATTTCCCACCGCTCTCATGGCGTGCATAACTCAAAAACGCAATTTTCTGTTGCCTTTCTTGAACCAAGTAGTCGATATGTATACAATTATTTGGTCAAAAAAGGACACGGTAGATCTAGTTGTCTCAGCACATTTTGGAAGTATACCTACGTTGTTTATTTTCTATGTATTCAATTTATAGTAGTTCAGCTGAGCTAAATCGCATCTGCGATTGGTCGTACCGACTCTATGTATAGTGCTATCTTTACAACACTTTTACATAATGCAATGCATTATTTACATTGCAACTGAGATCCCTCCTCGCCATAATAGTGACCCTTAAAGCACCTTCCCAATATGATAAAGATACAAGTTACAGTGGGACCTCTTGATAACGGACAACATGGGACTGAAAGTTTTGCGGAAGTGTGCGTTAATATATAGCAAGATACATTGAGGACTCGTTTTACAGACTTCAAAAAAAGTCCGTTAACGGGAAGGTTCCACTGTAAAATACTGTAATTATGTTTCAGGAAATAACCTTTTAGTCCTGGAATCACCCAAGGACCACCAAAGATTAAGGGCAAGGGTGAATTAAGTAGTTTCATTGGCATATAGGAATTGATGTTCGCTTGCTTTTTTTTTCGCAATGTCCATATGGAAAAATCGTGAAATATCATGTTCTCCACAAAGAATCTTTTTTTCACTCCCACTCTCCCGGAACTAGTAGAAGTAACGAAAAAGATCATTCTGATATAATGATAGGTACCAAGATTTCAGACAACAATTTTAATCTAATATTCCATACCTGTTAAGTTAATGCTTAGAACAAAGAGCGACACACTTCATGTGAAACTGCGTTATCATATTACTACAAGGTAGACCGAATAAAAATGAATAGTTAAGGATTATATTATAATTTGGTAAAAGAGGCGATTTAAAGCTCGGGATTTAACAGAAATGACCTGCGCTCAGGGGGCAGGAATCATGCTGCGGTGCGCATAAACAAAAAAAAGTCAGAGGAAGTCGGTCTGCCTCAGAACCATCATGGAGAAAAGCCGAGTCCATTCCTCCGGGGAAAATGGAAGGACTTGGAGGGTTGCATTTTTACACACATCCATTTAAATTTTACTGTATTTCTGAATAGAAGGCAATGGAGGTCGAAGGATGAACGCAAAAGATTTTATACCCGCTGGTTGTATAACTTTGAAAAACGCCACTTGCATCAACCTAACATTGATCTTTATTCATTATTACTTCATATTGTACCCATATAGTGTATAAGCTAATCGTGCAAAAAAAAAAACTGATTCTATCGAAATCCACTGAAGTTTTCAAGTTTAAAGGTCGTAGTTTTCAGGTAGGCGGTAGGCCTACTTTATTACAAATACAAATGCTACAACAGACAAAATGCACAACGAGATGGCTGAAAACAGATGCCCATAGATATGGATGTCGATCGGATAATCGCGGCCCTACTGTACCTCTATAGCTATACTGTAGTTTGGTTTAATCGTTTGATCATTCTTGTCGCATCCTGGTCATTTTCTATACACAAGGGATAATTAGACCGAGACCTACTGTTTATTACCGAATCCGACGGCAGCGTTCAACATTATTTTTCCATGTGCAGTATCTTGCTGAGGTGTTGATGCGCTGACCCCTCGGTGGAAGACTTCCTGTGGTCATTTTATCGCCGTTTCTGTTGTATCTCCGCGTCTTACGGGGAACAACGCCCCCCACCCCTCCCGGCGTCAAAGGTAAAGTCTAATGTATTTACATATATATGAATTGACATCATCATCATACCCCCCACCCAGACTTTCAAGTCTACGCAGGAAAGATTCTGACTATAGTTCGTTTCAGGTTAACTTTGCAGTGGAGAGAAAGGTAGAGAGTGTACTCCTTCGCCGCAAAATAAAGTTCCCATAAATCGGAGTTTTATGATCATCATTTATACAGAATATTTCAATTTTTTTAATGATTTTGTGAAAAAAAAGGAAAAATATCGTTTTGAACCGATGTTTCTTCGTTTGAAATTTTTAAATTAGAAAAAATATTGGTTACCATTATCCAAAAATCTATAGCAACCACAACGACATTTTCGCGGTATCCTAGAAATCGTCCATACCTTATAGAGGCCGCGCATCGATACATTGGTTAAGAGGTTTTTGTTGCCATAGCAACGAGTGATGGGGTTCCCTCGTAGCTTCCTCTTCACTGCAAAGTTAACCTGAAACGGACTATAGGACGTATCGGATACTGAACTCGCGACGCCTCTGGACACCCTCTGGTACTGTAGACAAGTATCTTATCGACCTGGACAAGTCACTAATGTAAATGCACATAGTATACTTAACTTATACAGTGAAACGCCTTTATAAAAAGTACACCGGGATCAAAAAGTAACAATCATTATACAGGCGATTGTCGTTTAGAGCAGCGTTTCTTAACCTTGTTTTGCCTGTGGCCCCCTTAGAAGCATTTTTTTTTCTCGTGGCTCCCCTGTCTTACCCAGAGTCTTCGACCCTCATCTAAAGGCAAGGTCCTTTATACGTATTGAATTGATTTTTTCTCAGTGAATTTAAACTGAACGAAAATTTTGCAAAGAAGATTGGCCCCCACAGACCACTGGCCTAGAATTTATTGAGCTCCCCAATAGTCCGAGTTCTATTCAGGACCGTCTCAACATCATGGGCCCCTTAGGCAAAGTGATACTATGGTAGTCCCATACGTAGCTGGAAATAAACAGCCTACATATTTCCTACTTATTTTCAAAATTTATTGTACTATACAAAATATCATGAGGGGTGGGGTCACTTATGGACATGAGACCCCGGGCATGACCTCTCACAAGAGTGGGACTGACAGAGCTGCAGCCCAGGACCTGATATGGTTTTCATCATTTTTGTTTTTTCACTCTATAATTTAATATGGGGGAGGGGTTCTGTGAAAAATCTAGCCGGGGGTCTGCGAAAAACCCCATCCTAGGGAACATGCTGTAAAATGTAGGCGGTGAGGCCCAGGTGGGTTCATGCCTTAAGACGGCCCTAGTTTTATGGGTGGTTTTGTTGGATTCTGTAAGTGCATAGTCACTAATATAAAAGCTTTATTTCTTCACACCTTAATTTTTCTTCTCAGCTCTCTGCAGCCCTCCAAACCACATGTCATGGCCCCTTTCACTATTTTCTTCCGTGGCCCCTTTAAAGTATCCCAGTACCACTAGGGTGCCATATGGCCCCGGTTGAGAACCACTGGTTTAGAGCATTGTTTGACAAACCAAAAGCGCCAGCTCACTATGGCAACTACAAAAACGGCACTGGAGCCTAAAATTTTCTATACGTGATTACTAAATCAGTCTTCCAACATGAAAAGTGGTCATTAAGTTTTCTTGAAAAATCGAAAAAACATTCAGGACTGTTTTTCTTGGGACTCGTGGTTTGACTCTAAAGAAGTTTGTATAGCACCAAAATTTTTTCTCGATTTGTCGAGTCCTGGTTTGAAGGTTATCGTTATGAAGAATTTTATTTTTGCATTTCGAAAAAAAAATTTGGATGAAGAATAGTAATCTAGGTAAAATTTAATCGAAAATAGAAATACACTCGTAATTCTTAGTTTATAATACAGCTAATATTAACATCATACTAAAATAAAATTACAGTAAAATAAATTATTAGAAACCACAATGAAATTACAAAACAATAGTTGAAAAAAATCAATTTTGCACTCCGAATTTTTTTCTCATACCAAAACCACTCAATTAATAATCTTTGCCTCTTTTAAGCTCGGTTCGAACCTGCGGTGCACGTATTCCCAGAAATAAGTAGTTATAGCATGGAGGTTAAGCAGGTAGATACGTTACGATGATTTAGAGCAGCGGTTCTCAACCTTTTTTTACCCGCGGAGCCCCGCGCGTAGGCCTATTTTTTATTTATTCATCAAAGTTAGACTTACAAATAAAAAGTTGAAATCAATGTTATTGCCTGGATATCCAACTCAAAAGAAAAAGTGTCTGGATAATTACTTCATATTTAATCTCCTGGGCTTCGTATGCCTAAGCGAACTGAATATATTTCAAAAATCGAGAATTCAATACAATTTTTAAAATTATTGATGTGGCGGAAACCACACTAAATTTCCGCATTTCTACAGTAAAATCGGCAATTTTAACGCTGATTTCTATGGGGATCATCCTTTGCCTTACCCTCAAAGTGATGCTGATAATGGCGTCTATCCAAAAAGCTCTCATTACTGGGAGGATTGGAAAAAATGGCAAACCATTATAAAGGCACAAACTATTATACATACATTTGCAACATTAAAGAAGTGACAAACCATTGTAAAGGCATATACATGTCTGAAACGTACTGCTAGGAAACCACGGTAACCAAACTAAACGTTCCGAAAGTGATTGTTGAGGCCCAAAAACCATTGTTGCCCGACAGTTTTTTGCCCGTTTGGGGCATTTGCCCTGCTCTAACGAAATTTTAAAGTAGCCTATCGTTCAAGTCGGGTCCCATTTGGCATATATGCAAAATTTGGCGACGATCGATCCAAAATGGTAGATTTGTATAGAGAACATACATACACACACACACAGACAGACAGAAAATCAATTTTATATATATACTAGCTATAATACCCGGCGTTGCCCGGGTTTTCTTCAATGAGGCTTTTTTGGATCACGTGATATCTCCCTCTTTCTTTGAGGGACATGCAAACCGTGTCTAAGTTAACCAATATGACGACTTCCTGCGCGACTTCATGATATAAACAAATCTAGATTTAAAGGAACATAGAAACGAATATATATATTTTTCTTTTTTAAGGGGTGCTAGGTATTTCTATCCCCCCCCCCCCGAACTTTAAGTTCTCCATCTGCCTGTTTCAGCTTTCAAAAATGCTTAATTGAAGCTGTGGAATTTCTTCGATGTACTTTACGGGCCCATAATTAATTTTAAAACATCCTAAACTATGAATTTATGCAGTTGAATATCAAAAGACACTACGGAGACATTAATTTTCGCTTGAGAAGATATAAATAAAAAGTTGAAATCAATGTTATTGCATGAATGTCCAACTCAAAAGTAGGTCCGGCTAATTACTTCATATTTGATCTCCTGGGCTTCGTATATCTCTAATCAAACTCAATATTTCAGAAATCTAGAATTCAACACAATTTTTAAAATTATGTATGTGACAGAAAACTCCACAAAATTTCAGCATTTCTACAGTAAAATCGGCAATTTTAACACTGATTTCTATGAGGTTCACCCTTTTCCTGACCCTCAAAGCGATGCTGATGATGATTATGGCGTCTATTCCTCATTACTGGGAAGATTGAAAATGTGGCAAACCATTATAAAGGCACAAACTATTATACATATACGTACAGCATTGAAGAAATGACAAACCATTGTAAAGGCATATACACGTCTTAAACGCATTGCTAGGGAACCACGGTAACCAAAGTAAACGTTCGGAAAGTGATTGTTGAGGCCCAAAAACCATTGTTGCCGTACAGTTTTTTGCCCATTTGGGGCATTTGCCCTGGTCTGACGAAATTTTAAAGTAGCCTATCGTTCAAGTCGGGTCCCATTTGGTATATATGCAAAATTTGGCGACGATCGATCTAAAATTGTAGATTTGTATAGAGAACATACACACACACAGACACACACACAGAAAATCAATTTTATATATATAGATAGACTAGCTGATACCCGGCGACGTTGCCCGCCCCGTAAAAAATTTATATATGTGTGGCTTATTAATTATTTCTTAATCAAAAAAAATTCTGCATCAAGTAAGAGAAAATTACTTTTATTTTTAAATATTTTAATTAAAATCTTCAGGCAATCGCTGGTGGATACACAATATTTTTTCTTTTTCCATCTGGTGTGTACAAATTTTTGGGATTACGAACAGGCGACGAAAAGCTGTCCGTGAGAAATACAGGGCTCAAGTAGGTTGATACCTGCCACTGCTAACAACTGGCCTTGCGCTTTGTTGATTGTCATGGCAAAAGCTAAACCAATCGGGAACTGTAATCGCTTGAAAGTGAATGGCATTTCTTCGGTGATAATTGGGATACGTGGAGTGAAGACATTTTTCTTTGTCACATCCAGTTAGAATCGTTGCTTCAATGATGCAATTGTGCAATTTCTTCACGCAGAGTCTGGTGCCATTGCAGAGTCTCGGTGGGTCCAAATTTCTTAAAAGCATTATAGGTGCTTCGACTTTGAGGGTAAAATTGTGTGGTGGCACACCCGGAATATCCAAAGGAGTTCAGAAATTCTGCAGGATACAGAACTAAATGTCTGTGCCGTGTCTGTGACAGTGTCAACCGATTTGTAAGATGTGGAGTCTCCTGGAATAATTTTTAGGATTTTTTCGTTGATCTTGTTCACACTGTCATTCTTCGGTGCCAGAATCGCTCTCAGAAAGCCACTCATGGTTTTGGTCATTTTGTTGAATGTTTGGGAAGACTTTGTCTGCAAGTTCTTGAACTGAGTTTAACAACTGGCAAAATCCATTTGGGAACGTAATCGGCCCAGTGCTTGGGTCTACTGGTTGGTCAACTGATGTGAAAATTATAGCAGTGCTGAGTCATTTTGCAGTTGAACTCGCATGTTGGTGGATAATGATAATTTTTTAACTTCGTGCCAGAGTGTTGATGATTCGAGGTAAGCATTGAGTTCATCAGTTGGCGTTGAACATTTTTATTCCCAGTTTTGTCAGCGTAGTTGTTGTTCTCTGTTGTTAGCGACGTCATACGTCCTGCTTGTGCAGCGAATATTATTCAAACGCCTTTTACGCATTTTTTAAATTGTAACTATACCTATACGATGGGCGGTTGATGAGATAAAGGTCGCATTAGCACACCCTGTATACAGGCAAGCAAAAATACCCGGCGCTTCCCGGGTTTATTTACTGGGAGGATTGGAAATGTGACAAACCGTTATAAATGAATAAACTGTTACAATAATAGAATTAAAGGTGTGGCAAACCATTGTAAAGGCATACATTCACGTCTGAAACGCATTGTTGGAAACCACGGTAACCAAAGTAAACGTTCCGAAAGTAATTGTTGAGGCCCCAAAACCATTGTTGCCCGACAGTTTTTTGCCCATTTCGGGCATTTGCCCAGCTCTGACGAACTTTTAAGGTAGCCTACGGTTCAATCCCGGACCTGTTTGGTATAAATGCAAAATCTGGCGACGATCGGTCTAAAACTGTAGATTTGTATAAAGAGCATACATACATACTTTCACATTTATATATAAGATAGATTTTTTTTTTTTCAAATTTACTGGTTTTTTTTATTTTTCTCGAGCGGCCGCGGAGACCCTGGGAGTTCACACGGAGGAACGCGGAGCACCGGTTGAGAACCGCTGATTTAGAGGAACGCAAAAAATTGGTGATGGGGAAAAACAAAAACAGTGAGCCTTTCATGCCGGGCACTCCCCGTCAGCGGACACTATTATGAATTACACTGACGGCACTCAATGTATTCTACTATCCATCAACGGACACTCCTCGTTAACTGACAAAATTTTCGGTCCCTTGAGTGTCTGCTATCAAGATGTTCTACTATATTTAGTAATAACGAATTCAAAGCGTTAATTGTGACAAGATACGCAAGTATTGGTACTTGGTATCACGCGGTCTGAAACAGATCCTGCGGTTAACATTCATTTGCCAAGTCATTGCACTCAGTGGATGCCAATCTGTTCCTAGAACCTGTGCTAATCAAGACCACAAATCGTACGCGTGCCTCTCTCTGTCCAACACATGAATATAAACCATAGGTGCCAATTCCCAGACTTGAAAAATCCGTAGTTTATGACGTGATCAGATAAAACATGAAGTATAAATAAAGGGAGGAAAACAGGAGATTTTTTTGAAATTGCAAGAAAAACCAAATGACCCGTTTTTCCGGGACGTTACTGTATTTTTCGCCGTCATGATTTTTTTTTTTTTGAAAATGTTTTTTCAACGAAGCCTATTTGAATTTGTTATCCTCCACTGAAATCAAGTAAAAATTATTTTGCCAACTTACGGAAGAAAACTTATGACTACAAAAAGGAATATCTCACATATTTGTCATATAATTAACGTTTTTTCCCATAGAATTCATTTTAATCCCCCTGTGATTTGCAGTAGCATTTCATTTCAAGCCATTAGTAATTTCAGCAATAATTAACAACTTTGCGCGCTTTTGGCATAATATTTGGCAGCAAATGCGTACTTGAAATCTTAATATCTCCCATATTTTTCTGAGGAAAACATGGTCAGCCTGAGATTGCACAGAGTATTTTTTTTAAGGATTTTTCATTCAAACGAAACATAGTTGAGGGATATTTCTATAAAGATACATAAAATCGGAAGAATCTGATTTCCGACCGGAAGATGTTAATGACGCTAAAAAATCTGAAGGCTTCCGGATGAATCGGTAGCATTGGCACATTATATTATGTGCGCTTGTCTCACTCATTTTCGTCTCTTTCTTCGTTTTTTTCCATTGCCAGATATCACAAATGAATTCTGTGATTGTCCTCCATTTAAAAAAAAAATATCGCAGTGTGTTTCATGTCTTTTAATTTTTCTTTAAAAATCATTATTTCAATTATTATTATAATTTGAATATCATATCACTTAGAATTATTGTATGGGTTTGAAATTTGTAATTCCGATGTGGTCTATTATTACAAGATTGACATCAGCAGATAGGTCCTCATTTGCAACCAAAAATTGCTTACCGAGGAAATACAACTGTTCACTATGAATTATAATATCTCGTGGAGGGGGGTACTTGATTTATCACTTGGAAAACTTCGTTACATGGCAAAATATTACGTAGAATAGCAAATGGCACCATGGGCGACTGAGCAGGGTCACAACTGGATACAGTAATGCCCCGGAGTTACGTGATAGGTGGGACAAACGATAACCGTTGGTCCTACTCATAGAGTAATATCTAAGATAGTAATAATAGTACATATCTAAAGATAGTATATACCTTTAGTCTATAGTCCTACTAGTAAGTATAGGTACGATTTTGTACATAAAAACATAAATACTAGTTAATTGGGACCAAAATTTTGGAAAATGTCTATCTTTTTTTAAAAATTACAATAATAATTGGTTATTCCTGCACAACGCACTAAATGGAAAGTGAAAATTTATTTTGAAAATGAAATCTTCATGAAATCTAAGTTGTCTCGTGAGCAAAATCAGATCCTTAAAAAAAATAAAACCTTGGTTTCGGAGGCAAGAAAAATTTTCACTCATGAGTTGATATTAAAGTAACAGTTGTAGACCCGGTGAGTTATCGTTGGTGAGGGTTAATGAATTTTTCACGGCTGGCAATAATGTTGGACTTACCAAGCCTTGGAATAAATTTCTAAAAATCACGGCAAAGTTTTCATCTTCAACCACTTCTCCAGCTTATACCGTAGACAAAATGTTCTCAAACTTTTGCAGCCGGGGCAGATCTGCCAGCTCTCCCTCCCCCACCTAATTGTAGACCTAACTTTAAAAGTTTGAAGAAATTACCACCACGAACAGTGCCGTGTGTTCTAGTCAATAGCCCGGTTAAAACTGATTGAAAATTGAGAAAATGCCGAGCTGTACTATGTAACGTTTAGTTCATAGTTTCTCAAACTTTTTATTCTATCACCCTTTCTCTTCTTCATAAAAATTTCTTTTTCACCGCCCCTCTCCCAAATCAAACCCACCTATTAGATCCTATACTCAGAGGCGGATTTAACGGCAGGAGCACCGGGGGCGCGCCCGGAGCCCTCCACTTCTAAAGGGGGGGGGCCGAAAAACCAAAACTTCACACTTTTTTCTAATTTAAGGGGCCCAATATCTCCTTTTGGGCCCGACTTCAATCCGCCACTGCCTATACTAGACCCGTAGCTGCTACCGCTCCTCCCCTCGACCATTCCATCGCCCACTTTGAGAAACGCTGGTTTAGTTCTTTGTCGTACGAAAACCGCACACAACAAACATGTTTATGTTCTAATTTTTTTTTTTTACTTGACTAGAATCCACGATCACTTCCACAAACTTATTATTTTTCTCGTTCTTGTTAAATGTTATGCATACAAATATCCGAACCCATATACACAGTATATTATCCCCATCAGAGTCATTGATTGGATATTTTTCTTTTGCCGGCAATACAAAAATACAAAGAATGCTGCTATAAATCGAGTAAATAAATGTTATAAAAATATATTTCGAGAGTAAATTCGTCTCTTACCAGATTTCAGGAACATGACGGCATCTAGTTTAGCTCTAGCAATGCACTAAAACATTATCCGAGCTCAAGAACCATACACTGTACATATTCCAAGAGAACCTCGCCTCACACCAACACGAATCATTACTTCATTGCACAAAGAAGAAGAAAAACATCGATTTCTTCTGTTAAATCGGAATCACGACACCATGCGAAGAAAATAAAAAAAGGCACACTTCAAAATTGAGAGAAACGTGCGGTACGGTACCAAGCAATATCCACGAGAGCACCACCAACCACTCGATCACAAAACACAATACATAATAGCGGTTAGTCATCAAAGCATCACCGAAGGTCGCTGGAACATATCACTGACACAAAATTTGACTTTTTTTTAATGCATCACTTCCAGGGATTTGGCATTATTTTCGACGATTCATGGCACAATATTATGGATGTTGATGGAATAAGTGAGAAACATGTTGAACCTTCGTCACTATCGCACGTACACGCACACACACACGCGCGCAACAGGCTTTGCTGACTTTTCTCTTTTTTTTCCACTCCCACTTCAAAGAAGACTTCACGCTACCTTAAACACCTCGTAAAATGAAATACAAAAACAGGACGCATATTCCAAAATATCGCCACAGCTCACGGCAGATTCAAACGATAAAAATCATTAGATATATAGATATAAAACAAGTACACTAGGCTTTTTAGGGGGGGGGGGAATAACGTGCCAAGCGAAGCATGGACACAAAAATATAAAACAACAAAAAAATCCCCAGGTATTCATTCACATAACGCATCCGCTGGTGAGAAAAATCACTGCACTGCTCACTACACACACTACACAACTGATTGATGACGGCTGCTTGTTCGTCTAAAAGTATTCACATTTTTAAAAAAATCGATTTCGATCGTAAATCCAGATAAACGAATTTTGAATGTCACCGGGACGAGAGATGATTCAAGCCGGTCTAGAAACTAGGAGAAATTGAAAAAAAAAGACACAGCCATGATAATGCATTTAAATGGATTCAAAGTAAACAAAAACCGCGGCGAGATTTCGTCTTGGCACCGCGAGAACAAAAAAGAAAGCTACATGGTAGTAGATGCACACACACAAGCAGCAGCAGCACACCAACCTCGAGGCGATCTCCGCTCTGTGCTAGTGAATCAAATGCAAGGGAATGGGATGGTTGGCTGGCTGGTGTGTGTTGCTTTGCTTGCTACTACTCCTCTATGTGTGTGAGTTTGCGCGAAAAAAAAAACCCCATTATTATTATTATTTTATTTTCTCCACCGTTGAACAGCTGCTGGTCTCGGAGTCCCCCGCAGGGCATGCCATGTGCAAAGATTCGGGGTGAAGGTAGTAGTAGCGTATACTGTACTATGTATCATCAAGGGGAGGGGGGGGGGTCTCTACTACATACAGCAGTAGAATTGAATGTGGTGGGGGGAAGGAGGAAAGAAAGATTCAAGATATTCCTACTAGTATGTACTTTATGAATGGGAAGGTTGAAACACGGTTACGACGCGTTCGGAAGAAAAAAAGATCACCTACGAATGTTGATGTTTAATGCATGAATTAACATTAAAGTCTATTTTCTTCAGGATTTTCCGTTCGAAAACCATCAATCGATGTAGTGATTTCAAAAGGACTTCTAATGCGTTTATACCCGTGAAGTAAATAGTATTCTATGTAATTGATAGACTCGTCTTATCATCACCAGAATAGTTCCATAATTTCCTGAGTACAATCCGCAGGTGACAATTTCGCTACTTTGAGAAAAAATACCATCGTATAATCCGCAGCGACGTATAATTGCTATGTGAAAATTTCATTCATCAATAATGAAATCTTAAGAAATCGAAGGGATTTATTTTATTGTTCATTGGGTATTTATTAATGACTAAAGTCAATTCCCGTTCTAACGAACAACGTCACGCCGAAAATCTAGTTTTAATAAAAACTTTCCTGATTCCCCCAGATAAGTTCACATAGGAACAATGTAAAAATCTGGAATCCCTTATAACGAAGTGATTTCTCTGGTCTCTTGAATATAACGGGATTCGACTGTATTATTGTTTCGCATACTTTCAAGAGTCAAGAAAATTGCCCTATTTGTGTTACTGTTTAGGACCCATAGAAGGATTATATCTCTCTGGGTGAAACAGCGTTTGTTTTGCAGTTTTTTGGTTTTTTTTGTAGTTGTCTTTTTGTCTTTCCGTCTTGTATGCTTTTGTGATATGTTTCGCCAAATAAATAAAATAAATAAATGTTTCGTCACGTTTTTGTGGGGAAAATGTAAATTTCTACTACAATTGAATTGTCAGGTTTTAAAAGGCAATAAGTGCGAAAATCAATTTTTTGAGAAATCGAAAAAAAACTATATAAGTGGTAGGGTTTTCATTCAATAACCACCAAATTTTTTGGTCCTATGTCTGCCACTGGGGCATAGATACAATATAACCATAAGACATAGTTAATCTTATGTCTATGCACTGACGACTGGTTTTTGTTTCTTTTTTACCGCTCTCGTGTAGCGCGTAGCTTGGAAATACTATAGAGCAGCGTTTCTCAACATTTCTGAAACAAGGACCAGTAAAATGCCCGAAATAATTGCACAGACCAACTTCCCCTAATACGGGTCATTCCTATAAGTTTCGTTGTTCCGATTTTTTTTTACACATTTGTCCCGTTTTTTCAACGATACTTATTTAAATTTGGAATATTTACTAAAGTCGTGAAACACAGCGTTTTCATAATATAAATTATATTATGATAATTATGGCAAATATTTATAAATTTTTTGTCAGGTTCAACATATTTTTTGCAATTTTTCACCAATTTTAATAACGATTGGTGATTGCGCCTACTTTTAGCAATTGTTTGATGACAATCAGTGATGTCTTGTATATATGGATTATTATTTAAGATTTCAGTTTACCCTACTTTTTTTTAATGAAATATGGTCATCAGATCATTTGAATATTTTTTCGAGAAATACATTTTTGTTTACTGCGATTTGTAGCACAGCTCTAGCTCTTTATTTCCCCCACGCTTTAGCTATTTTAGCAATAATTAACATAGTGCATTTTAAGGCGATAAATTGAATTTTTTGGCAAAATTTAGTGATATTCCGTGTTTAAGATCGCAATTTCCTGCATTTTCTTCAATGATGTATAGTGAACCTAAATATGAAAGCATAACTTTTATTTTAGCCAATATTGATATTACTAATGTCAATATTACAACGGTAGAATAATTTTTCATTCAGAGTTAGAATTAAATTATCAAGTCTGCCTCTGAGCCACCTACGCCATCGTCGCGGACCATAATATGGGACATTTCGAAAGTATTAACGGGTTGAGAAACACTGCTTTACAGTACAAAAAAATAATTTCGCCACTTTTGGTCTTCATTCCCTTCTTAAGCCTATCGGTTCAATTGTTTACCCACATTTATACGCCATCTATAAAAAAAAGGATTGAAAAATAATGATTTTTAATCAATTTTGCAATCGAAAATATTTATGTCTACTCCGAATTTCTCAGGGAAAAAACTGCAGATAAGACGCAGTGGTAGCCCTATATAATCCACACAAGGAACTACGAAGAACTACTTCACTATCTTTTTTTATACATCAAAAACATTAGGATTATTCACAAGAATCAACTCATGATTTATACCTTTAAATATGGAACACAAGTTTAAAAAAATTTAATTTAACCCTCAAACTGTTCACATCGTCAGAAAAACTGTGGATCTGATGTTTTAAGTCTTGATGAAATTGAGAAAAAAAATAACAATCGTGACTTTTCTTGAAAAATTAAGTAATTGGATTTGAGAAATATCGATTTCTTAATAAATATTCTTTCAACTGCTTTGCCTTTAAATAAAAAAAAATTAAATCGGTACAATGGGAATAATAAATAGATACAGAACTTTTTTGCGTGCTAAAAGTGTTTAATAAAACCTACAACTCTTAGCAGCGTATAGGCTACTACAGTGGAATTCCGTTTTAACGAACACTTTTTCAATCCACCAAATAAGTTTACATAGGAACAATGCTAGGTAACTGGAATTCCTTAGTAACGAAATTTCGTTTTCACGAAGTGATTCCTCCGGTCTCTTGGCGTTCGTTATAACGGGATTCGACTGCACTACTAAACCATATATCCACCTCGTAAAAATTCCTCTCAAAAATTTCTAACGAATTGGTGCACGTCAAAAAGTTTTGCGTGTGTAAATATTGTTTGACTCTAACGTATTTATGAAGTCAGAGTCATGCGTAGTTCATGTTCGATAAGTACTGCCATCTCTCTTCGATACAGGAAATGAAAATGGCAGCCGCCTGATTTTCGTGTTTAAGTAAGTATCGTGTTGAAGGTCACAGATCTATTGGTAACTGAAAAATTCGATATTTTTTCTTTTATGTGAACGAATAATTTCTACGGTTTTCTAGTAATTTTTCAGGGATGGCAAATGGGTGAATTATCATAGTCGAATTTCGTCTCATTTTTCTTTTCTTTTAATGCTGATAGTTTATTGCATTTCACTTCCTCCCCCTCCCCCCCCCCCCCAGAAAGCCTAGAATTTTTATCCCTTTCGGACGCTCTTCGTGAGGCACCCCGAATTAAATGTCGATAATTTCTTTCTTTTTTTTTTCAGAGTTGTTTTATGTATCACCAACAACCCGAACTTCTGCGGAATGAAATTTTTATTTCATTATAACAGCCATCTCCAAGTTTCTTCCCTGATAGCTGATAAAATTCACCTTTTTCCGGATTTAGAGACATGAATGATGAATACTGATAGTAAGGGGAATAGAACAGAAAATACAGCACAGTCCAACTCGGTTATAGCGACTTCGCTTATAACGACACTCGGCTTTAACATCAATAATTGACGGTCGTAGCTGGTTCTCATAGAAAATAATTGTTATTAACCTTGCTTTTAACGTGAACGAAAACACAACGACCTCGGATATAAAACGACACATTTTTCGTCTTTTCAGCTTCCGTTTCTATGGTATTTTCTTAAACAAATTCCGAAAATTAGAGCTGATTACATTCAGGAAATGTTTGTCTGTCATTCTATTAATACCTATACCGATTTAAAAAAAAATTATTATTTAGCCCGATGTTCCGATGCGCGTACACTGATATGATCATTTCCGTATTTTCCCATATATAACTTCACTCTGTCCTATTTTCTTCATAAAAATGGCCCCGTCTTTTTTGTTTTTTCACTGAAGCTTATTTTAATTTATAATATTTACTAAAATCAGGGACGAAGATAATTTGCATAATTTATAAATTGTTCTATAATGCATTTGATTATGAATGGATACAAATATTCATGAAAAAAATGCGTCATGTTAAATATTTTTTTCTCGTGGACAAATTTTCATTCACTGCAAACTTGATGTAGCACTTTATCAGTGCCAAGGCTGTCTATGCGCAATTTCGCTGACAATTGGCGAGAACTGGTGATTTCCCATGTTTATGATCCGGATTCCCCGCATTTTTCTCGGTAAATTATGGTCGCCCTAATCGTAATGAAATTTTAAGTATATAATATTTCCAGTAAGAGGTTTTCGATAAATATAACATTTGTGATAGCATCTGATTATATTTTTTGTAGTCAAACTCGGTTATTACGACCTTGTTCATAACGACATCTCGGCTATAACATGAATAATTGGTAGTCGCAGCTAATTCCAGTAGAGAACAATGTTTATGAACCTTGATAAAAACGTCGTTCAAAACACGATGACCTCAGATATAATGGAACATTTTCCATTGCTTTTGCTACCATTTTCATGGCGTTTTTCCCAAGAAATTCTCAGAATCAGAGCTCATCACGTTCAGGGAATGTCTGTCTGTTATTCTTTGATACCTAACGAATATTTATAAACATAAAAGACCCGTAAACGGGACAAATTTCCTTCTTTTGCCCCCACAAAAAAAATCTGTTTTTTATAAAAATGTCCAGTTTTCCTGTTTTCTCAACGAAGCTTATCTGTATTTACTGGGGAAAAAAGAAATAGTTGGTAATTTCGCTGAGTACATTTTTGGTAAGAGAGTGATTTACCCCGTTTATGATCTCAATTTCCCGCATTTTTTAAAATAAAATATCGTCGCTCTAATGAAATTTCAACTTCATGCATATAAATTTGATTGTATCCGATTAAATGTTTCCTACTTTAAAGGTCTGGAAAACGTCAACCTCGGTTGTAACGACAGCTCGGCTATAACGGCAAAATTTCACGGAATCTTCGATGTCGTTATAACCGAGTTTGACTGCACCATTCTTTTTTTTTAAGCACTCGGTTCACAAAAACAATAAATGTAATTCCAAAATTTTTTGAAATAACGAGAAACGTGCGGATAAATATACATTATAAGCTGACGTAAAAAAAGTAACAAATTCAAACTGAGTTATTTCCTTTTTTTTTTTTTTTGATATATTTTCCTCTGACCTCAAGTCAGCGCTTTTCCGGTGACTGAAAATACACTGACCCATCCAACCTCTAAGTTAAATGAACCGCAAGACCAGCAGCAGGAGAATAAAAACGAAAGTCTATTAGAAAAAAAAAGACTGGTGAAAGCATATACAAGCATTTACAGTCATACTAAAAAAATATATAAAAATCCCTCAATCATTTGATTATGGAAAGCGTTTAACCGTAAAAAAAAAACACCCGAAGAATAATATGTATTCGTATAAGGCGAGTAAAAAAAACCTTAAAGTCAAGAAAAAAGGGAAAAAAAGAATTTTTTTTAATCTGCGCCAGAGGTATATACCTTTATTTTTCTCACGCAGAGGTTTCGAGAACACAATGGGAGACCCCCCCATTCCACCCAATGGCCTCTCAACTCTGACCTCTCTCACGATTCTTGTGTCAATAACGGAGCTCAAAAAGATGAAGAGTTTGGGCAAGAAATTGGCAGGAAGAATAAGTAAAAGTAAGAAAATGAATTGAAAAATATTCTATTTTTATTACATAAGGATTTTTTTTTAATTTTATTTTTTTAAATCAGAGTGACTAAATGAAATGAATATAATCACAAGAGTAATCTATAACAAATGTCTTCAAACAAGGTGAAGATCTTCAACCACAGTCAATTACACTGGTGAAATAAATTAAGAGAATTTGCATATTTTTATCGAATTTCATGAAAAGAACTGAACTGAATGTAAAACCACTGCTTCTAGACAAAAATGCAAATCTTGTACGTCAAATACGTAAGCGTACACGTGTGTGTAGGCGGAGCCAGTAGAGAAACAGGCTTTATAAGCGCGCGTAAGTTAAGACGCATTTCGTTCGCTAGCACAACTCGGCGAATTTCTTGGTGTTATTTTGCAGCAATCGGTTAATTTCAAATTGTAACTGTAAAAATGAGTAACCACCAACGTTTAGATGATGGATTGCTGAACGAGTGGGACCAATTGCCACAGGAAATGATAAACTGCCTTATTTCAAGTATGAAATCACGCTGCGAGACCTGTATATCTGTAAGAGGGGACCATACCCCCTATTAACCCATTTTTTTGTTTATTCTGCAACCGCGGTTTCATACCTTCCGACTCCAACGAGTGTTACACACGATCTCATGCGCGTGTGTATATTACACTTATTGAATGGTTATTTGTTTTGTATTGTATCAATGTATGTACATATCAAATATCATTAAAATCGGTACAGTAGAAATATTCCCCTTCTTCAGAAATATTTTTCTCTCATCGCCCCTCAATTTAACTGAACCCATAGGATCCTATGCTAAACTTGGAGCTTCTATCGCCCCCTGGATCATTCCATCACCCACCAGGGGGCGATATTGCCCACTTTGGGAAACACTGCACATAAGTGGAATTCGCGAAAGTCGGGGGGAAATTTTGCATACAAATACATTAAAAAGTAGAAAATTGGAATCAATATTCCTGGAAAACACTAGTCTTTTCGAAAAAAATTGCAATCAACATGTAGGCTTTCCTACACAAAAATTCCCATGAATATTTTTAAATTGCTCCAAAACATATCCAAGGTCAGATATAGCGCAATATTTAGTAGACCTTTGGTCCATCAAAAGAAATAAGCTTGCGTTAAAGCAGGGTAATTTTTTTATTAGTTTTTGGTTCTTCGTGTATCTTCGTCAAGTGTCGAAATTAGTTAAAGTGGCAGTTGAGTGACTGGAGCATTGTTAATAAATTTTAAATGGCATAATTTTGAACTCAACGAATTAAATGGTGACCAAAAATGAACTGATTTTTCAAAATCTGTGGTCAAGTTTACATCTTCAGCTACTTCCCTAGTTTCTACTTTTAGCACTTAAAAAATCAGCTCAGATTGACTATTTGTGGTTTTCTGATCGAACGGACAATATATTTTTACTTGATTATAACATTATAAAAAAATATTGTTTCCAATTCAACTATAATCCCATAACGCTTATACTGGATTCAAGAAATAGGCATTTTTCACAGAAAATCGCGTAAATCGGGGTAGTGTGAGTAGGGGTATGACTGTACACAATAACCGATTTATCACATTTACCGCAACATATATATATTTAAAAAAATAATCACAAATACTAATTAGAATATAGAGGAATACATTTTCTTCAAAACTTAAACTATCAAGATGACGATTCGTGATTCACTTGGATTCATGAATAATAAAAATAAACATCATAATTATTCATTTTATACAATTTTTTTGCCAATACAGAATTTGGAAAAACACTAAATTCATAAAATATTTTTTCCCCTATTTTTCTCAATCAGCCTGTCGAAAATGAAGGGGGAGGTGATGTAGAAGTACAGGCAAAGAGAACAAATGGGCGTTATCACGTAACAAAAGTATTGTCTGCTGCCAATGATTACGGGGGACATCATTTCAAAAACATCTGCCTCCTATTTTTAGTAAATGTCAGTTATCATCAGTTCTTCCA
This sequence comes from Pholcus phalangioides, assembly GCF_987345545.1. Taxonomy (NCBI): domain Eukaryota; kingdom Metazoa; phylum Arthropoda; class Arachnida; order Araneae; family Pholcidae; genus Pholcus; species Pholcus phalangioides. The sequence goes on along the minus strand of NW_028301616.1, from coordinate 2,081,149 downwards.
CTCACACAACACTGTAGGGTCCGTGTAGCTCCCCCCCCCCTCCCAGCACACACACACACAACGTGAGTAAAAGTGGCGTATCTCCGCACTAGACAGAGACAGCAGATGGTCTCTTGAAGGTTCTTGTGCGACCTCTGACCTGCTGCACTTGCACTGGATTGTGGTCCACACTTCCGGAGACAACTTGGAAAGGAAGAACGCTGATTGCGTTGGCGTCAGTTGAATGCAGTATTTGGGGCGTAGGGCCCTTTTTGCCTTCCGTTGCATTCAGGGGAGGGGGATGGCAATGAAAGCAACAACTTTGCACCACATAATAATACCTCGGGGGGAAAATGATGGGGGAAAATTTATGTAAACTGTTTTTACATTATCACAGTCTATAAATATGAGGGTAAACAGCAAATCGTAGAATTTTTTTTTGCTTCCGAAAATGATGAATTCTTCCCAACATTGTTTTCATACATCCCTAATATCTTTAGTTAGTACGTACTAATTTAATACCCAATTAAAACTGAAAATTACTCAATTTTTTTAAAATAAAGAAATCGTGATCACGAAAAAGAAAATGTTCTTGCACTAGTTCATTGGTTCTCAAACTGTAATCAGCGATTGCCTTTAACCCGTGGGTCTCTTTGAATAGTCTAGATCGAGTGGACAACTTCTCACTATTCAAGGACGAACTTCTCGCTGTTCAAGGGCCAACTTCTCGCTGTTCAAGGGCCAACATAACGGTCAGCTGCAGCACATTGCGGGTCGCAGGACAACACTCCGGTGTATAAACAACAGCAGTAAAATTGCCCAGGAAACTCGCAGATTTGTGTCCGCCATAAGTAATATGGTGAAAACGGGCAATTTAGTCATTAAAATCTTACCCTCAGACTCCACTCCTTCATAAACTGATACATATTCATTGTTTTTCTGGTTAACAGCAAATAGATGGCAAATGCATCAAAAATTACTGGGGAAAAAATTATTGGAATAATTTTGGAAAATTAGTCCATTCAATATCAATTTTTACATAACATTTTTTCTACATTTTTCTGCAATTATTTTTATCCGTTACTCCTGATTTGGCAACCGATGGGGTCGCACGGGTCAAATAGATGAGCAAGGAACTGATTCAAGCAATGTTAAAAAAATGCTCTTCACACAATTCTTAATGAAATTCATTTCAGAATTAAGATCTATAACACACACCAGATACAAATATTTATATACCATTAAGCTCTTCAATGCCAACATAATAAATACTGTAGGCCTAAATATTGTGTTATCAACAGATTTTTCACTAAATTCGATTTGCTATTTTCTCGTTCTCGAATATTTTTCCTTTCCATTTCCAATTTCATGAAAGTTTCGTTATACTGTATATATAATAAAATTGTGTTTTTATTCTATTCATTTTTTTTTTTTTTGCACTGATTATCTGTATCTTGTGGTGTCCCTTTACTTTTATTCATTTGTTCATTACAAGGTGGGTGGCCTGGTAGCTCTGGTGATGTTTTTAAGAAAATAAACCAATTTAAATAGGTGAGTAAGACTTCGGGTCACATAAATTCTGATAATTTAAAAAACAATTATAAAATTTTTTTATCATCGCATGCCAAGCAAGCTGTTGCAGTAAAAGTCCGTTATAATGAGTATGGCTTATAACGACGATCTTTATATAACAAGTGATTTGCAGGTAAATTGTCAAATAGATAATGTTACAAAAAACATCCGCTTATAAAAAGAAGTCTATTATAACGACAATTTTCCTCGTGATTGTGAGTTGTCGTTATAACGGACTTCTACTGTATTCCTCTTTTATTTGCCTCTATAACCATACCAAACTTGTTGCAGTGGATCCCACTTATAATGTTTTTCAAAAATCCGTCGTGGAAAAAACACTTTGTAAAAGGGAAAACTCCATGAGTATTAGTAGAAGTTGGGACCACGAAAATAAGTCATGCTACGCTGAAAACAGTTCTAGTGGGTACGTTATAAGAGGGATCGACTGTATTAGCCTTTATCGTTGTTTCTTCTTCACAGTATAAGCTCGAACCAGACAAAAATATGCAAGAAAGCAAAATACGGATAATAAGTAATCGATTATTTAAAAAAAAAGGGGGGGGGGGTAATAAAAATAATACATGATGTTAAGAACAAAATAACTTTAATATTTTTCACATATCTGAAAAAAGCTTTTTCAAGTATTTAGGTTAGAAAAAAAAACGGTCAAAAATGACCTCATAATAAGCATTATTAGGCGGGACGATACATTTTTCATAGGCCTGGATGAAATCCAAAAAAAAGATGTAGACGGCCACCACTTGCAAGACGCAATTGCCAGCAATTTTTTCTCTTTTTCACTTCGTTCCCAATCAAACAGCAATAAATAATTTCTTTAGAAGGTTGCCTTCGAATGCCGATAATACTGCACTTGCGGGGAAAAAAGTAAAAATAATAAAAAAAAAGTCCCTTGGCAAACTTTCTATGCCCATATATTTCAAACTGACTTTTCTACCCACCTTGACAGAATTGATAAGGGAGAAAATAGAAGCGAAGGGCACAGCTAAGTTCAAACGCTACATCTTTTACGATTCTTTCGGCATGAAGCCAGAGCGAAATAAAAGTCTCTTGATCTGCTTTTGTATTTTATATGGTCACGCTGTGGCATCGATAGCCAAAAATGCAATCTACCACACTCTTCGTGAATGACAGACCCAAAACTCTGGAGAAAATATTTCTTTAATAAGTGTTGCATACTTCAAATAAAGCTTAAAATATCGCAGAACCAAAATAACGAACAAATATTATAATAGTACAATGAAATCTCGATTTCACGATACTCTGCGGACCACGGAAAAAAAAAATCTTTGTAGAGGGGTGATCATTATATCCAGTGTTAGCATTATCATCAGACATCGTCAAATTTATGGTTTTGGGGTCTTGTTGGCATTTCTTCTCAACCGACGCTGTTAATACCACCATAAAACGCATTTATAAGTCTGTACTCAGATGGCGATATGTCATAAGGCACTTTCCTCAAAATTGAGTTCACATTCTGGAATCTCGTTCTTCAAAATTTTGGAAGGTGGTAAAATTCCATCTTTCTCTTTCAGTTTATGAGGAAACAACGGAGGCAAATTGTAATGTATAAGTCAAAAGCCATAATATCGCATTTTGGTGAAATACTGTTTACAAATTTGCCATCTTTGCGAAATTTTGAAAAAGTGACTAAAAACATTTTCCCATCTGAGCACAGAAGTGTTTTATTCGCAGAAAAAAATTCACATTAATTAGTTGATGAATAAAATTCAGTTGGTTGTTTCACCGCTGCAAAGTCGTTGGCAGCACAATGCTTTCGTATACCTCAAAGAAAGCAGTTTCACGGCAACTTCTCCCAACAAATGAGGGCAGAGAGTATACCAAATACCGATGCTATTAAATATTAAACATTCTCAAAAGAAAAAAACTGCTGAGGAATTTGAAAATATATTGAAGGTGATTTTTAGTGAAATACAAAAAAAAAAGAAAGTTTTAGCAGTTTCAAAATTTTCTCAAAAATATATATCATTATAGAGTGGTTTATCGTAGTAAAGGATATCGTTGTATCGAGAGAAGTTTAACATCAGACTATACAATTCCAAACAAAGTATGAAAAAAAAAATCATTGCAGAGGGATTTATCGTTGTAGCAAGGGTTCACTTTATAATGGGGGATGTTTTTTTAATAAAAATCGAAACAAAAAACAGACCATTAAAACTGTTTCAGAGACAAGGACAAACACATACAAGTAGCAAGACTAATCGGCTACATCACGCACGAGAGAGCAGCAGCCAGCTGAATGAACTAGTCCAGAACAAACAATAGAACAGTAACAAGATCAAACGTGTTAACTACCTACTCTCCCCCATTCGTGTTGACCCAGACCTTGAACTACAATGGTGATTAGTCAGATTTCAAACGAAAATACTCACTTGAGGTCACGGAAATATGCAAAAATCATACATTTAATTAACTCACATGCACTTACATTTTCAAAATTAGAGAATCCGGATTTAAAAACTAGTAGAAATAAACGCGATGATCGACCATTGACCGAAAGCGGAAAAACAAATATTACTAAGAAAGTTTTAAAAAAAATTCGATGAAGATAAACGAAAAAATCTCCGTCGAGTGAATAGCGAGAGCGAGGTAAATGGCCTCAAAAGACCGAAATGATTCGTTATCAGCGAAATTCAGCGAAGTCAAGACCGGAACTAGAGGGGGGATGGGGCAAAGGGGGGAACTTTCCAGGGCTGAAAACTTTGAGGGACGGCAAATATCAGGAAAAGCGCAAAAATATACCGTAACAAAATCATCCAATTTTATACAGTCGGCATAATAATCTTTTTCTCTCCCCCCCCCCCCCCCAAATTCACAGAAATCCTAGTTAAGCCAACGATTACCAATGTGCCGGGAAATCAGAATTAACATATTTTCTTGCATGCAATGCGCAGATTCGAATTTCAATACTTTGAGGGGGAAAATGTCATTGTATAATCAGCACATGCGAATTTGATTTAGGATTAATGAAATCGTTAGGAATGGAAAGGGTTGTTGGTTACTTTTTGTAACAATAATGTCATTTCTTCCCTTGCATCTCTTTACGTCATCTATAAATCTTTGAAAAAAATTATTTATTTATTTCAGCTCGAGATTGCTTGTTGGGCCGCACGCGATTCACAGGTTCGGCATCTTTTCTTAATGAGAACTCGCCCAGATCGGCTAGGCAAGTTATTTCAAATTATACAATCCCTTTTCTAGAGTGCTGAGAGTAATAAAAGTTTGGGAAATTGCTCAACTAAACTAAGACGTGCTCATAGAAAAAGATTGAGAGTTAAAAATGGATAAATAAAAAGCGCCTAATATCATTTGTTCGCCGTTACCGAGGAAGAAAAAAGAACACCATAATTTAAAGCTATAATGCAAAGACAGGAAAAATTCATTTTAAAGGTCTCCCGAGCCCTCCATCTTTTTATACAAAGAAGCAACACTTCATGGAATGAGGCTAGACTAAAACGACTGTGAACAAATACGGAGCACAATCCCCCCCACCAAACACTTTTTCTTTTTAAATCTCTCTCTCTCTCTCTCTCATATCTTCAAACAACTTGCATTGAAATAACATAATACATTTACTCTATGACAAGACATGGTCGTAAAGTTTTTTTCTCTCACACTTTCCGTAAAGAACCGATCTAAAATCCGAACCAACCTTTCCTCTAACAAACATTCCAGCGAGCTAAAATAAACAGCTGAAAACTTGAAAATATTTTTCCCTCGTCATCTCCGCGATATTCAATTGACCTCAATGCTGTGCAAATCGCGAGGCTCTGCTAACTTGCCTCTGTGTATTTATTTACTTTTTTACTCTGAGGAATTTTTCAACTGAAAACCTCAATTAACCGAATTCCCGTTTCAGCATGCACCAAGAAAACTAGAGAAATGATTTCATGAGACATTATAGACCTTGGAGCGATCGATGTATCAATTCCGTTTTCTACCCGCATTTAGACGCAGGTTGCTGAAATTCTCGATTAATACTAAAGAACCATGCATGCATCTTGTGAACATTCATTTGAAGAGCTTGGTACCAGAAGATATTGTGGATGTATTTACGAAAACCAATATCAATGCTTGAGGTGTTCATCTTATATGTTTAAAATGCTGCCATCTATCTTTCTAAACTTACTTTCTTTCAAACCGATCACAACTCAGGTCCATCGCCATCTATGGGCAATTTACTACCTAGTGAGTTGTGCCGGAAGTATAAGTGTGTGTACCTATCTTTCTAAACTGGAAGTGGCAGTGACAAATGCTTCAATTTTTGTGTTGTGGGTCCGCCTTCTTTTCGTGCGGAGAGATACTTCATTTGAGTTGGAATTTTTTTTTTACAGCTCTTATTTATTAATTAAATGGCCAGGAACAAGTAGAATTAAGAATACTGCATTCTCTCCTAAAGAATACAATATGGCGTCATAAGGAATCTGGCTTTAGCTGCAGCCGAACCCCGCTATAGCGAAGGCAAATTTTAACAAACCTCAAGGTGCGACGAACGAAATTTTCATTCCCATTTCAATCGGATAGAGCCGAATTTTCGGTCTATTGAAGTTCCTTATAAAATAGTCAGGGTTTGACTTAACGCTGTTCAAAAATAGGAAGTCATTATTCTCAATGCGTAATTATACAAGTGAAAACTTAAGTACCCGACTGTACTTCAGTAGATTTTAATACGGCGTTGAAAGGATTAAATCCGATTTCCCTGACATCAGTCATCCCCAAAATCATTGCACACCGCAAGCAATTAAAAAAAGAAGAAAAATCAACCACATTATTTACATCTGCAAGCCACATGGCAGCTGGCGCACGACGGAATTCGCGACATCTGTTCATGGCCAAATTATTTCCAAATGCGTGTTTTTCCTCCAAAAGAGAAGAAAACTTATTTTAAAATCATAAAAGTACACACACAAGCACTCCCTCTTCAGATCGTATAGGAATGAATATGCTATATAGTCAAATAAACACCAGTAACCAACGACCAATTCCTTTTGGTTCCGCAGCATAAATCAAACGATGTAAATCAAGCACGGCCATGTGGTATGAGACGAAAATAAAACGAGCTCCACTGATAATCAACAGTGGCGATTCCCATGACAGATATATGTCTATGGACGTCGAGAAACCACAGGAAATGAAGCTCAACAGTCAACAACAAAAAAAACGAAATATCACCAGTAGTGTCAATAAATTGCACATTCTACAGGGAACATGTGAGAATGAGTTAAAAGAATGATGTCCGCGTTTCAAAGACCCGCTAACAATTTTTCTCTCATCATCCCCCCACCCCCGATTTGTTTTCATCTTTTTTCTCCACATTTTCGTGAATGCAGTGGGGAAACCAATTGAAGATGTTCACTTTTCTAAATATGTATGAAGCATTTTGAAACTGAAAAATATGGGATACCGGTCTAAATATGGACTAGCTGTTGACTCTGAACTATAGTCTGTTTCAGGTTAACTTTGCAGTGAAGAGAAAGGTAGAGAGTGTATTCCTTCGCCGTAAAATATAGTTCTCATATATCGGAAGTTTAAGATGAACCTTTATACAGAATATTTCAATTTTTTATATGATTTTGAAAAAATACTGAAAAAACATCGTTTTGAACCGATGTTTACTTGTTTAAAATTTTTAAATAATAAAAAATATTGGTTACCATTATCAAAAAACCATAGCAACGGCGACGACACTCTGGCGCGATATCCTAGAAATTTTCCCCGCCAATATCACTCGTTTTTTCCACTACACAATTGTATACTGTATATTTATATTTTTTTCGTTATTTGGTAGAATTTTCCATAACGATACAATTTTTCATCGTTTTACATGCAGTTATAGGCTTACATAAAAACGAATATTCAATCAGTTTATTTTCTCCCAAAAATAGGCTCAGTGAGTTCAGATATTCACCTATAGATTACAAGAAGTGTTTTTCTTCCACGAGAGCACCGATATTGTTATGAGAGGCCCTCTATGGGTACAGAAGTTTTGGTTTTATGTCCTCCTTTTTTTTAATTATTTATTTTTTGCCATGTTTATGGGATAGTTTTAGTTTCCGATCACGGAGAGTGTTGACAGAGTCGCGACTTCCACCAGGTAGTGCTTCCACTCACACGAACGGACGCCATCTTCCACCCACCTGTTTCTCCTCATGCCCCTTGCCTTTAGCGTCTCTTGAGATACAATAAATGAGTGGGGGGGGGGGGGTCCACAGTGGTTTGGGCTTTCATCTTTTATGTGACAGTTGTGTCTTTATTTCCACCAGAGATAGCCACGCACCACATCAACCGTAACAAAAGACTAAAGCTGTCGTGAAAACAAGTGGCATCGACGTATACCGTTCGGGGAAGGGGGGAGGTCAAGCGACGAAAATTTCGGCAAGAAAAGTGAGTAAAAAAATTCTAAACTTTTCCGTATCATTATTATTATTTGCTGCTATTCCTGCATTTACACGTGAAAACAGAGTTAATCTGCTTCTTCTTATTTTTTTTTTTTTTTATTGGCTTCAAAAATTTTATTTAACATTAATTTTTTCCATATAAATTGAAGAAAAAATTAAAAATCCTCAAGTTTTTGAGAGCCATGGTTAATATACAGTATTTCAACTACAGTCGTTGCTTTTATAATATTGTTTGGATTTTTTTTTGTAAATAAATTTCAGCTGAGGTAAGGGAAATATTGCGGAAAAATATGACTGTTTTTTGAAATTGTTAGTATTACTTACGGCACATCAATGAAGAGTAAGTGACACGCTGATAGAAGATAATTATTTTTTCTAAATTTTAAAACACTTTCTAATCAAAAAACAAAACAAATGATTTCAAAAACCTCACTTTAATTTCTGAAAGTATCGGCAATGGTTTTCTTTTAATTCTATAATTATTACTAATTTAACGGTGCAATTACGTTACACGTAAAAAATATTTTTCCCAGTGAGATTGGCGAGATTCGGCCATACCTTACCGAGGCCGCGCATCGATACATTGGTTAAGAGGCTTTCGTTCCCATAGCAACGAGTGATGCGGTTCCCTCGTAGCTTCCCCTTCACTGCAAAGTTAACCTGAAACGGACTATAGTAGAAGGTCGTGCTACTGGTGAGGAGGGCAGGAAAGTATCACATTATGGTGAGGAAGAAAGTCTTGAACAGTTGAGTCATCACTGTTGTCTATGTAGGAAGCAGCCGCCATTTTTGTTTCAATAAATCACGTAGTTTCATTTAAATGCGGTAAAACACTCACACCCCCCCCCCACCCATCCCCCACGAGAAAATCCAGCGCTCGTTAATGTATCCGGAAGGTAATAAGCAGGTTCGACTGTAGTTCGTTCACTTGGTGGGTTAAAATTTTCTCTATGGAGACACATAAATACATGTATATGTTTTATCAAAGCGCATATTTTGAATCTAAACAAAGTTCGGTGAAAAAATGACATCAGATGGGTGATTTTCTTTCACACAGAAATGTCTGAAAAGACTCGATAACCGCTGGTAGTGATATATTTTAATGTGCTGCGTCGTAAGTATATACGATTTCGCAATTCTATCATCAAAAAGAAACTTTCTGGATGTAAATGCTGAAATAATCTTTGAAAAAGTGAAGTCTGCTGTCTCCCCTGGGTAAATCGAACGATGTTTCCATTTAGAAACCCGGGCAAACGCATTAGCTTGTTCACCCCATAGTCACAACTACATGTATTTCTTTCTTTATGGAAAAATAACAATCTCTCTCACTCTTCAATTTTATATCATATTTTTTATGAAGTTACAGTTTTTCTTCAAAAATTTCATAAACGTCTCGGAAAAAAAAAAAAATTCTAAGCACATCTTTTCAATCGTCAAACTTGTGAAGTATTTCTCAAAGATGAAAGCGATCAACGAGGTACCGTTTTTAAACTTTAATGTGCACTCGTGTACAAAAGTTAAGCATAATGTACAAACCATCACTTTGGACGTGCGTACGCGGGATCGACTTTTTGGAGAAGAAACAAACTTTGGGAATGAGAGCACAAGAATCTCTTCCAGAGAAATTTTAAGTTACTATCCTTCAAAGACATTTTAAATTAACAGAAATTAAGATGACATGCACAAAGTTGTTTTCTTTGATATTTTAATTTTTTTTCACAAAATTATTCAACACAAAATGTTTTCAATTTCCAAACGTCTGGAAGGTGGGGGAGAAAGAGCACGTGTCCCTCCCTACGTACCCCCTATGACCATAGTGTGATAGGCAACGGAACCTGGGAGCTGAGGCTAATCAAGGCCTCCCCCCCCCCCATAAATTTTGTGAGGGGCTGATCTCCCTCAATAATAATGAATATAAAATGCAACGCACCTCTCCCCCTCCTACATAAAGGCAGGAGTCCCGTATATACGGGCGACTGACAACTTTCAGCACCCCCCCCCCCTTCAGTGTTTTCTTCCTGTCGGCGCCTCTGACTAATGTTTCCCAAAGTGAGCAGCATCGCCCTCTGCGGGAGGATAATAGTTATGGATTCAATATAGGATATCGCTCAGGAGAGGGGCGATGAGGGAAAAAATTCTGGGGTTGTGGAGGCGATGATCTGCACAAACAATGCTTATGCTTAACTTTTGGACATCAGCGTATTGAGCAAAAAAATGTCAAATTCAAACACAGTGGTCACTAACAAAATACATTAGAAGGAATGTTCATGACAGCCGCTCATTTGATCATTTTTGTCGCACCACGGTAATTTTTTTGCACACGAGGGCTAATTAGACTGGGGCCTACAATTTATTGCCGATTCCGAACGGCAGCCTTTTTTTATACTCATTGAGAAGTTGGTGCGCTAACCCCTCGATGTGGGACTCCCTGCGGAAGTAATCTTTTTCTGTGGTCATGTCGCTGTTTCTGTTGTACCCGTCAGGAACGCTTCTGACAAGGACGAACCGGGTATCGAACTCGCGACACCTCTGAACATACTCTGGTACTACAGAGCCGCCCCCTTGAGGGATGTGCGATAATTCCCCGCATTCAAAGTGGTTTCGCGCTCGTGGTAATGGAATGGAAAATTTTGATTTTTAAATTAAACGATATTATAAAACAAGGTTTCCGGGCTTCGACTATAGAAATGTTTGTGCGAATCTGTGCATAATTTGAAGAATCAGTGAAAAATTATTCATACAGTAAGCCCCCCCCCCCTTTTCAGAGACCGACCTAGACATGACCAAGGCTCTGAGAAAAGCATAAATTAGGACCTCTTTGTGACTGGTGGGACAAAGATCTTTGGTTTGTCAGCGAATATATATTGCCCAAATTTAGGAACCCTGGGCAAGTGCCTCTCTTGCGGAAATCGGACCCTGTCCCTTTTTTTCGCACAGGGTCCCACATCTAGTAAGAGCAACCCTTGTTTACACGTTACATTGTATGGATTAGTAGCACTGTAGTAATTGCTAACAACGAATTTAACGACAACACGAAATTTTTCTTTTCGGATCGCTCAAATTTTTCTATGATGAATTTTTCGATAAAACAACTGCGTTGTACGGGGGAACAGTACATAATCTACAATTTATTTAATTCTAGTCCTGAGTCGGTGCTGCCACCTGTAGGAAAAAATATTTAGATCAAATACTTTTCAATGCGACTACGTCTTCCACACATACTATACGCCAGGGCCGTAGCTAGCCATCCCTGTGCAAGAATTTGAATTTAGGCCCCATTCTGAGCCCCCCCCCCAAGTGGGCCCTGTGCGGGTGCACCTGTTGCACCTGCCTAGTTACGGCCCTGCTATACGCAGTTGTTAACCTGTAATGTGTCATGGCCCCATCCTTAAGCAGGGTCCTAGGGCTAGGCCAAGGCTTCCAGGAGTCTTTATTTAGATCTGTAGCTCATTTTGCATCAAAAATTAATACATCTCCAGGCTTCCCCTTGTAGCAGCCACGAGCTCAGTGATGTCAACTAAGCGATGTCGCTCCCGGGGGGGGGGGGGCGGTACTGGAACTAACCATGTGTGACAGTAAAAGCTACAAGTACAATCACGCTCTTCCTCCCCTCCTGCACATCCTCGAATAGCGACCCTAGGATGGGACCTTTTGCGGGCACCCAGACCAGACTTTTCACGGGCCTCCTCTATGTTGAATTGATAGCATGAAAAATGGGCATAGCCATGGATAGAATGTAGGCTCCTGTGGGTTCATTTAAGAAGGAGCCGAAAAATCTGAAAAAGGGCGTTAAGACGAATAAGTGCAGGATACTCTACAGAGAAGCCGTTACTGACCACCTTAATCAATATGCAGAAACAAGAGTAAAACGGCATGGAAACAATTTTCTCGAAAACAATCAAATATCATAATTCTACTAAACTTTTTTTTTCGGAATGAGTAACGACACAGATAAAATCAATAAGCAGATGAAAAGAAAAAAAAGGAAGAAATGAAAAAAAAAAGATCAATCAAATCAAACCTTGACTTTCAAACTCGGTGGACGGTAGAGATCTTCGACCTTCTTTGTTATTGTTGTCTTCGGCTGTTTGAGATGACAGACGTTCCTTTACAAGAAAATAAACAAACAAAATGAATAAAAATGTATCAAACATATAATACAGTAAAATTATTATTCACTGGTCGATAAAAATAGGAAGGTAGTACGTTTTTACAAAAAAAAAAAAAAATTCAACGACTTCCACGCGAGAGTGTAGTGCAGTAATAAGTCTGCTATAACGAGAACTTACAATCATCACGACGGAAACTGTCTTTAAAACGAACTTCTTGTTATTAAGGAATTACATTTTTTTTTTCCAGTGAGGTTATAAACTGTAAATTTTCTTGCAATATCTGCATTATAATTTCATTTCGTTCTAATATTAGAAAATGAACAGGACTGTAGAGTCGTGGAATTGATTTATAGTCTCTCAGCAGAGTTGATTGATTCCCCAAGATGTTTTTCTGCATGGAATTTCATATTCTCAAAACGATTCAGCCGACCGAACGCGCAATAAATTCTCACATCACAATTACAGTATATCGCTGCTCAATTTCATGTCTGTATGAACTCGTTAACATTTTTCCATTAAGGAGTCTCTTCCACCCAGTTTTTTCAGCCGTTTGGAAAAACGAATTTAAATTGCCTTTACTTAACCGTGCATGCACCTTGAACACATTCCTCTGAGGAATTTCTAACGAATCGGTACATGCCGGACGGAATGTGTGTGCTGAGTGTAGGTGTGACCTTAACGTATTTATGCTGTCAGAATAGTGCCTGCTTCGTGTTCCTACCGGTGTTGCCATCTGTCTTCCATAAGTGAAGAGGGTAAATGTTTGAATTTTCATGTTACGTGAGTATCGAGTTGAAGGTCTACCTGCTCCTGAAGGCAGACCTTCCACACGATACTTAAGACTGATAACTTCAACTTGAGAACCTGAATTGATAAACATGATAACGACTTGAAACAATAAGCTCCGGCAGTCACCGTCGCTTATCCTGTCTACCTATATAGTGGGAAAGCTTAAAAATAGAAAGGGGGTATAAAAACGGATTTTTCTGCGTCAACTTTATAGAGGTTAATCAGAGTAAATTGTTTTATAAGTTCATAAGTAGCATGTGCGATGATAGAAATGCATGAAGTGGTAGTAAAATCCCCCCTTTCGGTTGGTCGTCCACTGGAAGCTACAACGAGCGTAAACAAGTCGCGGAGAACAAGGCGCATGTATGCTCAAGACCGCTACAGTAGTCTTACGCAAACACGCTACTTGTTTTCACTCGCTGTGGCTTCCAGTGGACGACCCGCCTTAGTTCAATTGTTGAAGGCAGAGGAAAAAAATTGGTCTTTCTCTGGAGAATTTCGTAGATGTTACAGCGAGAGCTTCATAATTTCAACTCGTCAAAACAGAATATCTTTTTGTATTTTTCACATTAGATCTTTGGGGAAATCACTCACAAATATAACGTTATAACTAGCGAGATTATAGTTGTAACCCGTACTCGTTACATCGGACTTTTACTGTACTTACAACATTACTACTTCACCAAACACCAACTCTGGCCATATCGCTATAGTGCAATTTACTGCCATTAGTGAGATGGGTTGGAAGTGAAGGCGCTGTCTATCGGTGGTCGCCTCGAGTTCGTTAGGGAAAATATCTTATCTCGTTGGTAAATGTGCTGCTGTCCCGGAAGCACTATTATGGACCCTTGTTTCCCTCGAGGTTTTTTTTTTTTTTGCGTAATCAATGATGAATGAAAATTAAATGAAATTAGTTTTCCATATTTAATTGGCAGAACTGTTTTATTATGAAATTTCGAACTACCAAAACATATTCTTTTAGCTTTGAATCCTGTGGACGATGCCATCAACACGCAGTCGCAAGTTAGAACGGAATGCATTTGGCTCGTTGTAACGATACAAAGTGGATAACTTGATAACCAAACTAAGGGTTAAAATTACTAGACGCGAGCCCAGTACGAAAATATTCACGGGTTCCTTCGTGGGGAAAATTTATTTTTCGTTATTTTATATATGTTTTTCCAAATATTCATAACATTTTCATTCAGCGCAGCCACCCTTGTCTTGCCATATAATTTTTTTTAATTACAGTGATATTTTCTAGTACTCGGTGCAGGTGCACCTGTCGCACACCTTTATGGGTGGCTCTACTCAAACTTGAACACATAATCACAATATGATGTCATTTGATTTGTCTAAACACTCCCTTTCTCGATATTTTAGAGCCAATTTTTTCAACTTCACGCCCATGGATTGTAATTGCAATAATAAACTGAAGAGCCAAAAAACTGGTACAGGCAAGAGATATGGAACCAATTAGAGTACGGCGCTGCGGTCGGCAACGCCTATATAACACAACAAGTGTCTGGTATAATTGTTAGATCGGTTGATGCTGCTACAATGGCAGGTTATCGAGATTTAAGTGAGTTTGAACGTGGTGTTATAGTCGGCGCACGAGAGATGGGACATAGCATCTCCGAGGTAGCGATGAAATTTGTATTTTCACGTACGACCATTTCACGTGTGCAGTTGGCGTGATATGGGACCCCTGATACGTCTAGATACGACTCTGACAGGTGACAGGTAGGTAAGCATCCTGTCTGATCGCCTGCACCCATTCATGTCCATTGTGAATTCCGACGGACTTGGACAATTTCAGCAGGACAATGCGACACCCCACACGTCCAGAATTGCTACAAAGTGGCTCCAGGAACACTCTTCTGACTTTACACACTTCCGCTGGCCACCTAAATCCCCAGACATGAACATTATTGAACATATCTGGGATGCCTTGCAAAGTGCTGTTCAGAAGAGATCTCCACCCCCTCTTACTCCTACGGATTTATGGACAGCCCTGCAGGATTCATGGTGTCAATTACCTCCAGCACTACTTCAGACATTAGTCGAGTCCATGCCACGTCATGTTCCGGCACTTCTGCGTGCTCGCGGGGGCCCTACACGATATTAGGCAGGTGTACCAGTTTTTTTGGCTCTTCAGTGTATTTCTATCGTATTGTAAGTTTGCAATTCAACACTGAACTGAACAAAACGTGCAAAGCCAGCATCTCCTATAGATAAGATCTTATGGTGTTGACAATGCCCAAGTTATATCACCAACAAGCAGTTTTTTTGCAGCGCAATTCGTCACTGAAATTTACTCTGACTGACACACACACACACACACACGGGCGTCAAATAATTTTTTATTTGGACGTTTTCATTTTTGGAGAATCTATTACAACCCCCGTAGTTCAGTGACTCACACTTTGGTAGCCACTGCTCTACGAAATCTCTAAGGAAAAACTTTTGAATAGAAAGGGCCCGTGAAAAATCTTGACCTGGAG
This sequence comes from Pholcus phalangioides, assembly GCF_987345545.1. Lineage (NCBI taxonomy): Eukaryota > Metazoa > Arthropoda > Arachnida > Araneae > Pholcidae > Pholcus > Pholcus phalangioides. Next base: position 2,065,756 of record NW_028301616.1, on the reverse strand, counting down.
CTTTGATAAATCCGATCCCACCCTATTGGCTGCAGGATGTGGGGACATAGCCAGAGGCGTACGCAGGGAAGGGCACAAGAGGTTTCCCAAGATGATCAAAAATTTTAAATATTTTCAAATACCTTTAAAAAAACTATAATTTTGAAAGAAAATACCTTTATGTGCTATCCTAATTGATTTTTGTTAATTTAAAATGTTTTTTGAAGGTTAGTAACTGAATATCCTCGGGAAGAAACTCCTTGTGCCACCTCTCCCTCTAAAGGTCAATCCAGCGTACGCCTCTGGATATATCGTGTGGCCATTTAGAATGAAAACAAATAGCAAGAACGGTATGAGCTCTGACAGGAACCATTCACAAAATCATGGTGAAATACGTGAATAATAAATAGACCCATGAATGAAAAAAAAAAAAACTTATATTTTTATAGGGAAAAACGTCGTGCTCAGGTCATCATTTGGATGACATCCAAATGACCTGATGCCAGGCACGTCTTTGTTGATGGATGTTATCCAAATGATCATCACTCCATCAGCTGAATTGTAATTTACAATCAGTGAGAGAAACTATACGTCATTCAATTTTTAAACCTGTTCAATCCATTTTTTTTCCGTAGGAGATCAGTCACTTTATTTGGAACTATAAAACCGATAAATAACCTGAATTATCTGAAAAAATGTCAAAATCTAATGCAGTAGATAACAATGAAACATGTTTCTACTGGAAATGACGTTTTCTAGATCAAGGAATACAAAGTAAATTTCTTTCCCTCTTTAAAAAATCGGAACTAAGTAACTATTATAGTTACTTAGAAACTATTTAATTCGGTTGAATGACCTTCACAAAGACAGGCACGTCTTTGTTGATGGAAAAATAAGTGCAGCATTTTTATCTGCAGGTATGACGTTTGATGGTCATCAATGAGATACCCTTGCCACCAAGACGATAAAAAATTTGAAAATATTTTTGCAAAAAAAAAATTAAATGCCGGAAGAAAACATCTTTATGTATTACCTTAATCCATTTCTGTTTATTTGAGATGCTTTTTTTTTTTGAAGGTTAGTAACTCAAATTTTTCTCTGGAAGAGATTCCTCATGCCCCTGTCTCAAAAATCGATCCCACATACATCCCTGCCTATACATCTCCAGCAGAACCGTTTCCATTATTATTTCATCATTAATTAACATGCAGGGTTGTCAGAAAAATCTGGTATCACCAAAACTCAAAAATTTACTTACTTTCCCTAATCAAAACTCCTAAATAAATAAATATAATTCAAAGTCTTAACCTTCCATAAATGTTTTTCGAGTTTCAGTTGCTTCCCTATGATTTGAATAATTGAGCTACTGACATATAAAGGCAAAACATTCAAGATGCTGATGAATGTAAGGCGGAAAAATCAATAAAAAATAAGTAAATAATTTTATAAAATGTATACACATCTCATATTTCCCTAATTCTTTCCTTCTAATTTCCCCGGACTTTTCAGGTCACCGGAAACCCTGAATATGACATTGAATTCACAAACACACTCCTTGCAGGCGAAACCTCTCAAAAAAAAACAGTGATTGCGTACATAAAAACATTGAGGACATTGTCCCTGCTTGTGAAGGAACGTTCAAAATTCCCTCCATCCCCTCATAACCCTATCAGGCCCTGGTGCCACAAAAATGTGGGGGTTACTTTTTCTCTCACTGTAGAATTTTTTCTTTTGACCTCAGGGGAGTTGAGCCCTGACTTGAAGGATTGTGTAAGTTTTGAGTTAGAAATATGGTGAATATGATCTTTGGGGGATTTCATCAGAGGGCAGCATTTCAAGTTGAATTTTCAGGGGTTTTTTAAGATGGCTTCGAGGAAAAGTGTGATTTATTACAAAAAATTTAGCAATAAAATTCTGGAAAAATTGCAAGTGAAGATAAATATACCCTGCATTATCTCGGCTGAAAAATTTTGAATGAAGTAAATTATTTTTTCATAAAAGAAAATCTAAAATTTGAAATAAAATTTGAAAAAATAACGATTTTCTGACATTTATGTTTTTAATGAATTTTTGAGTGTCAAAAAAGCAGAAACATTTTGATCATTTTTGTCACACCACGATCATTTTTTGCACACGAAGACCGGAACTTACAATTTATTGCCGATTCCGAACGGCAGCCTTTTTTATACTCACCGAGAGGCTGATGAGCTAATCCTTCGATATGGGACTCCCTGCGGAAGCAACTTTTTCTCAGGTCATGTCGCCATTTCTGTTGTACCCCTGCGTAAGTAAAGTTTTCTCACAAGGACAAACTGGATATTGAACTCGCGACACCTTTGAACATCTTTGTGAGTAGCTTATCGACCTGGGCAACCACGCCCAAAAACATTTTGAAAATTTCAAAAAATGAATACTCGGGTCTGAAAGGGTTATAGACATTCTCGAAGTTTCAAAGCTTTCTGATAAATACTTCCGGCTTCAGACTGCCCAGAGCAAAAAAGCTTCGATAGTAGACAAATCTTAAAAGGAAATTGCTGCTTATCTTCCACACATTATAATTCAAAGTGGGTGAAAAAAAACTATGCCTAAGGTTTATCATCAATAACTATTACCCTTCAACCGGCAGTAGCAGAAATCATTGAAACCCTTGTAAAATGCATAGCTTCTTTCGTGAAGTAGGCTTTCTTCCTATATTTTCAGCAGGTGCAAAGCAGTGGGATGGGGAAGATAGGGAAAATGTATTCCACTGAAAAATTAGCTTCACAATAAGGTATTCGGGATTGTCGTTGCTAAAATAAAAGGCATTTAAGAAGGCGAGATATCTCGTTAATGCAGTTGAGAAGGTTAGTCTACTTAATTTATTACGATATAACGTGAATTCAGAATTCATTCCCGGCAAAATCTGCTCTCAATCATTTGCCTCACTTTCCCCAAAATATAAATCAAGAATTCTTTTCCAAATTTCGAATTTGGAAAAGGTAATTTTGTAATTTCCGTTTTTACCCCATTCGGGGAATTTTCCCTGGCTTTTATTAAATATTTGCATTTCCCTGATTTTTGCCAAATATTTCACATTTTTCCTGACTTTCTCTGACCATTTTGCATTTTCCAGGTCACACGGAACCCTGCGGAAAAACCAAATTCAAGTAAGCCGTAACATTAGCCACTGTGAGGTCGTGTAATCATAGTGACAGACTTGCATCGCAGGGACTCAAGTTCGAACAACACTGTTGGCATAGTAAGTTTTCTGTGGTTCCCAACTTCGAGGCACGATCGCGAGCCGATCTTCCCAATGAAAAGTTTCACTCTAGAGCAACAAGCCTACAACGATACAAATATTCAACCATTACACTTTGCTTACAGTCGAAAGAATAGATGGTTGCACTAAGAAATTTCCGCACAACACGCACTCAAATTGTTAGGTACGCATGCACACTTCCGGTACAACTCATTCAGTTGTAGAGTGCACCATGGCGATATACCGGAGTTGTGCTGGGTTTGAAAGAAAGTCATAACATTACCAGAAATTATATGTAGCTATATTATATAGCTACAAATGTGGTTCTTCCAAAAAAGTAAAAAAAAAACACGCATCACTTCAATACGTGTATATTATTTAATCCACCTCACAGTCCGTCACAAAAAAGACAGGGCACTGTGGTGTTCTACGTACATTATACCGTGTTACAAAACTTTTTTTTCTTCTTGTTGCTGAATATTAAATCATATAAATTATTACAAGCTTGCCACGTGGGTTAACGTTCATTTAATGGAAGAAAAATTCCCATCATCGAGTCACGGCATTCCATCCATTTTTCTTTTTTTCACCCTGCTTTCAAATGCCCCGCTTCTTTTTCTCTAAAAACATAGGAGTAAGCGGGTCGATGCTGAAGGTGATAATACACGTTCGGAAAAAAGAACTAGAGTAGAGGCCGTGTGAGTGAGAGCAATCAACTGCAAGTACTCACTACTGCACTAGAAAACGACATATCATTACAAAATAAAAGCGGTCGGTCAACGGTACCCCCATCAAAAACCTCCCTAGAGGGCATTTCCACTACTTTCACTCAGCTAATGGTCTGCTATATAGCGGCTAGAATTCTAGAAACCGGATGGGAAAGGAGAAAAAAAAAGCACCAAACGTGAAAGCCTCTGCCAGCAACAGCAAGTTTCCATCAGCCGTCACTGTCTTTCTTCTGTTCTGCCAGTCGTATTGTATATTCACGGCATTATTACGACTTAAGAGTCGACGTTTATAACCAAAGTTAACAATAAATAATACGGAGGAAACTCAATTCTGATCTAGCACAATTCACCTAACACTTCTGAACACTTTCTTACATTTATTCTCACACGCATGTAACATCAGCATTGGTGAATACTATTCTATGATAGGGAGCGGGCTTTGAATTAAGACCACCCCTCCCCCTATTAGGGTAAAAAAACGCAAGGTTAGTAGGCGAATATATGATGTATAGATTTGGGGACCCAGAAATCCTCGACTTCCCCCCCCCCCGAACATTTGCTACCATCTCCGTAATACAGGACTTGAAAAATCCTAGGCGCCAAGTCACCATGACTATAAAATCGTATTGGCGCATAAAATTTTCGGCATGTGGTTGCTAAATTGTGGTCTATGAATGACCCAAACTTTTCTGAATTCATGACACATTCTCATGAATTCAGAAAATTTTGAAAGTACTGACGGTACTTTAAAACATCCCTTACATACGTTGTTGGGTATTGGTATTTCGAAGTATAAAGGCTGTATAGCTACAAATATCAGATGACAGCACAGGTGTGGGGCCAGAGCCGTAACTAGGTTTTTTTGCCACAAATTTGATAATTTTATAACGTTGTTCTTTGTTCCCACCTAAAACTGCCCCCCCCCCCTAAATTTTGCCACCCGGGACAGTTGCCCTTTCTAGTTACGGCCCTTGTTGTGTGCGGGATTATTAATTTTTTAAATATATTATGTTAATTAACCACTGAAATTCAGTCGCATGCTTCGCCCCTGTAAAACACTACTTTTATAAAATGTTCCATAACAAATGTGCATAAAAATTTATGGCTTTCTTAGGGGTAAAATAACTGAATACTCATTAGTATGCATTATTAATTGTAAATTAATTTTAAAAATGTCTTACATTCTTTTTTCTTTAAGCGTATAGTGCTGACGAATTTTCAAAAGTATCAGGTTAATTAAGTAGTTGTATACTAAATATATTTTGAAAAAAAAATTATATATATAATATATATTTTAGGCGTTTATTTACAACTAAAATGACGTACTAAACATTTTCCTGATAATTATTTCACTTTTTCATAATGCGGTAGTGAAAGGATATAAAATCCCGGAGAAGTCGACAAAACATTATTTAGGACAATATTTCTAGGACATCTATTTAGGACAGTGATTAAAATCATTCTTGGTTCCTAAGAAACTTTGCCGGAGCCTAATTTTTTTTTCGATTTGTCAAGCCCTGCCGTAATACCAATAGAAATATTGGGTTTGAGCACTTGCCAATATTTCCAATAACTTTACCCCAATGCCACTTATTGCCCATGCGGAAATCCGGCATAGCCAATAATGATTGGACTTGCTCTGAATATGTCACTTGGTTCATTGAAGACGATGGCTTTTTCTTTTCTAATAAATTTGATTTTCTTCTTTAAAAGCTCAAGTTTTATCTTGTTCTGACACGTGCAGAGCTTGAAAGAAAATAAATTTTTCAACAATGAATTTAACTTTTTTTTTAAACTACCAATCAAATGCCAAAAATTTCGAGTCAATCCATTAATTGGTTTTTTTCACAATAAAAGAGAAAAAAAATTAATCACCGTGTAAAGTATTCAATTAAGAAAACTTAACGCAGTTTTTGGAGCTTGTCCATAACTTCCCCAAAATTTCTGAAATTTCGTAGAAATATTGTATTTATACAGCATGCGTCATTAAACAGAACTTGAAGTGTGGATATCTGACCGTTTGTTGAAATTTTACGAACTTCCAAATTTGAAAAGAAAGAAAAAAAAAAGATAAATTTTTAAAATCTGAGATCAAAATATTTTTAACCCTTAAATGCATAGCTTTCCATACGTGCAAGTGGTCCTTCACACATTCATTACCGCAGCCAGTTTGAAGATAAAAATTCAGAATTTTCTTTGCACATAAAGTGAGGTCATATTCTTCCGATTTTATATTTTGAATTTGCTGGTAGATGCGCCAATTAACGACAACAACTCTGTTACAAAGCATGGATGACGATTTGCCAAATTTGTTAAAACGTTTCACTTGTATATATCTTTTTTTACCTTGAAGTTTGCAACCCGAATTTTTTTTTTTTCTTACTACAGTTTGAATCACACAAAGAAGGTAGTTATATATTTGGAATGTAATATTACAATACATTTATTTTATGGGCGATTTTTGAGGCGCTTTAAGACCTTGTATAACCAGTACAATTCGAGATAGTTTTATTCAAATGATTTTTTAGACTTTCTATAGGTATCAGTAACTATGAAAAAATTATCCGCTCGAAAAAAAGCACATGCATTTGAGGGGTGAAGAAAAATTACTAATTTGGAGGTTCATTTTACTGATGTATGTCGAATAAACATTTCTGCAAAATTTTAGCATTTTTAGTGTAGTATTTTTTTTTTTTTTTAATCTTATACGGATGAACTGCAAAAACTTCGGAAATTCGATCTGAGAAAATCGTGTTTAAAGTTTCTTTCTTGAATACTTTTACATTGACATTCGTGTTTTTTTTCCCCGCCTTGAAAGAACCATTGACTTAAACCCTTAGTTTCAAAAACATTTTTGTTCATCGCCCCTCCTCTTACAGAACGATCCCTACACTGCAGGGCTTGACAAATCCCAGGTCGTCAAGGCAGCTAGAAAATCTGTATTGGCACCCAAAAGTTTCTGCATGTGACTCCTACTACTAAGCCACACATGCACTTCGCCTATATTCCTCTATGGAATTCCTAACGAATGAGTACTGTACGTGACTGCTGAATTGAAGTCTATGAACGACACAAAATTTTTCTGATTTCATGACAGTGTATCTTTTAACATAAGAAAAGGATATAAAGCCCCGGAAAAGTAAAAAAAAAAACATTATTTAAACCGGGATTACACTATAAAAGTTTGATAAAAGATATTTTACAACCAATAAGCCTGTTGGTTGCATTCGCGCGAATGTAACCGATATGTTTATTGGTTGCATTTTTCTAGTTTTGCAAAAGAACTTTTTTATGACTTTTGTGGTGTAATCCCGGCTTTAGGATCATTTTTCTTGAGATTAAAATCATTCTTAGCTCCTAAGAAATTTGGCTGGCACCTAAATGTTTTTTTTCGATTTGTCAAGTCCTGCTATATTGTATCCGCAACCATTATCACCCTGCGGTATACATTCCATCGATACGCTATATTTGGGAAACACTGATTTAACCCCGACTGGCACAATTTTTTTTTCCCACTTGATTCGCAATCAAGAAAAATACTTTTTGAAGTCATTCACAAAAAAATGAATTTTTGAAGACCCAGAGGTAATGACAGCTCTTATAGTTTGGTAAGGCATGGAGACGTGAAACATTTAATTGAACAGGAGCGTCTAAAATACTAAAACACCATAAACATTTTCTAGCCCTCATCGTTAAAGAATTTATAGAAAAACATCTTTGTCATTGAAGAACTAAGAATTCTTATAAAGGAACGATTATACTCAAACAGTAATACCTATCATCTTCACAAGAGAATTTCTTCTCTATAATAAAAATTGAGAGGGAAAAAAAAGGATTGTTCGTGCATATCTAATACTTTTTCCCACCGGGTACTATTTTCACACAAGAACAAAAATAGCAGGTATGCATATAATATAATATGTTCTACCTAATGCATAAAGAAGTCATCAATGGAGTGACTTTTTGTTTGTCCTCCAATTTTAACTGTCCTCCCGGACAGCGGAATAGCATTCGCATTCTAATTTAATGGGGCAACTCCCAATTACAGTAAGGAGCAAGGAGGCAGAGAGGGTGCGTGTGTGTGTGTGATGGTGGTGGTTTCGCATCTGTGCCTTTCTACAACGACTGCTGAAACGTGACCAGCAAATAGTATTCTAGGTCGACACCATTCCGCCGACGGAGAGGCCGGCCTTGACTCACACAACCAGTCATAAATGCACGACCTGTTCAAAGTAACTTTCTCTGGTGAATTGAAAAACTCTTCACGTGGTTACACCAAAATCAATGCTGTCCTTAAAAAAATTGGCTCGCGCTGTTACCCTTTCTCTTGAACTGACGCACGAAAACCCTTTGCAGTGTTCGTTTCTATTTAATCCTCAAGAGTTTGATGACAAATCCGAAGGTTTTCGTTCATTTTAAATTACTAACTATTTCATACTCAATTACTCTCCACGCTTGTTTGTATAAAATTTCATTTTCACTCAGGGCCGTAGCATGCCTTCTCGGGGCCCCGGGGGCAGGGCCGTCTTAAGAGTGTCATGGGCCCCCGGGCCAATTGATTTTTCTGAGGCCCTACCAAACAACTTCTCGAAAATTTCAACCAGATCTCATTTTTGTGAGGCTCTCTTCTCTTGAGGCCCGGGTGGGCCCATGCCTTAAAACGACACCGCCCGGGGCAGACTTTTTTTTTTGAGGCTCCTTTATTATGCAAAATAAGTTTACGTTACGGTAAATGTGATAAATCGGTTAGTATGCATAACAATTAGTTGTTATGCATACTTACCAACAGTCTTGGTAAGCTTCATCAATTTATCACTTTTCCTGGCGAATATGCATAATATCCAAGCGTCGTTGGTAAATTAGATAAATACTTGAAATTCATCACCATTATCTGTGATTATGCACAATACCCTAGTGTAATCGATGAATTTGATAAATATGAAAAAAATTCCAAATGAGTCTAATATATGTGAAATATAATAATTTAATTCATAGGGCTACCTGGAAGGACGGTATGTCCCTTGGAGGCCCAATATGATCATTATGTTCATGTCTTGTCCTTTCTATGTGTTTTTTTTTTTTTTTTTTGTCTTTTATATGTATTTTGTGTTCGTTTTTGCAAAAAAACAGTAAGACCTCGATATAATGACAACAAATTTAACAATCGTACCCCTATATACAATACATGTATGAATTATCATGTATAGTATATCATATAGTACGATTTATCATGTATAGTATATTATATAGTACGATTTATCATGTATGATTTACCTAAATGTTCGGCAATAATGAAGAATAACTGGTTTATTATGTATAATAACCGCATTTATTACATTTACAGCAACATATATATACATATTTGTGGGGGGGACCCGGTTGCCCCAGTCTAGTCACGGGCCTGTTTTCACTGTCTCATTATGAATACTTTTTCACTGTGTGTGTGTGATCACCGCATTCCCCAATTCCAAATTATGAGCCAGCCAAATTTCTTACGTTGCTTTTTGCGACAGAACCTGGGTGTCTCGCGTTTTCTCCAGTCAAATGTCTTCAAAACGCTCCATAATTATTATTTTTTCAACTTTTCTGAGACATAATGACCTCATCCTATGTTGGTAGACATGCTGACACGACTTTCGAAATATTTGTGCGGTCCTCAAAGTTCATTTGATACAGGCTGGGAAGTTAAAGGGCTGTGAGAGTTCTCCGGGTGGTATGACCTTGATACCAGTTGTTCAACACTCTGCAAAGGGTCTAACATTGTTGTGCTGAAATATAGCATTTATTTATTTATTTTATTATATACAAAACTTGTGCAACGCCAGTAGGCTCTAACTCCACAGGTGCACCATTTTTTCATTCATCATAAGAACTAGCGCCTAGGATCTAACAAGCCCCAAAATACGGTAATTTTTTTTTATGTTCTACTGTAAATTAGATTGCGCATTCGTGCAAGCATGATCATGTTTCACCACCTCCAACTTATGTTATTAAAATCAAATTTATTTTCAAACTTGAGAATTATTTCAAATGCTTCAATAGAAACCGCAATAAACCTGTCGGTTGTCAATAAGCTAATAACCCTATCGGTTACATTCACTTGAATGTGATCGATGCGCTTATTGGCTGCATTTTTCAAAAATTTTTACAGTGTAATCCCGGCCTAAGAACCGCGATGCACACTTTGAGAAATACTGCATAAAGGTATACACAGAACTGCACCTGGCGATTAAAAACACACACACACACAATGGGAACAAACCACAATGTTCGCAGCGACCTGGAAAGCCATGGAAATTAAAAATGGTCAGGGCAAATGTAAAATATTTGGCAAAAGCCACGGAAATATGCGAATATTTGATAAAAATCAGGACAAAATTCTGAAGAGGGAAAAAAACTGAAGCTGGGAAAAATATTTTAGAAGATTTTTTGAATTATACATATATTCAAAAAATCTTAACCTTAAGAATTTCGGTCAGGAAAAGTCAGGTCAAGCAGATTTTGACCCAGCTGGGGACACTGAAATATAAAAATACGTGATTTTAAAATTATTTTCCTTCAATTTTTCGGAACTTTTCTTCAGATGTATATTTCCGAGTTTGGCCTTAAAAAGGTCAGGGACTTCTATTTTAAGCAATACATGGAGGAATTCAAGCAAGCCACAAACAGCAGGTCTCTCTTTTCCACATACAGCAAAGCAAAAAAGGAAGGAAGGAAGAGAAGTCTGCTGCACAACATAACTTCAGAAAGGGGCTCCAAGAGGTTATAAGGGAAGTCCACATTGAAAACACACGCACACACACACACACACTTGGTTGGGGCTCACAGAAAGGGGCCAATCTAGGGTACTAGTGTGGTTCCAAAAAGAAAAAACACCAGGAAAACAGGGAACTTGTTGAGAAGTGTGAGGCCAAAATTTCCAGCTGATACAAATGCCTGGCAGTTAAAAGGAATTAAAAGCACAGCTCAACGGAACTATGCTCCATGATTCGGGCCCTTTTTAACTAAAGTGTTAACTCTAATGGGCTTTACGGCCATGCAAACTGATTTATGGAAAATTCACCAGCAACAATTCACCACCAGACGCGATTCCCTAATTCACCAACAAACAATTTAATGACAAACTTCGTCACCAGTGAGTGAATGCCGATGTGATTGAGAAATTTCCCTTTGTGACTATGAGTGATTTCCTCACCTGCTCACCCACTCACTTGCTCATGTGTTCATTCCCTCGCTCACCTGCTCACTCACTCGTTTATTCATCCACTCACACTTGCTCAGTCATCAACTCAACTCATTTACATGCCCCCCCCCCTCACCAACTCCCTGACTCACTTGATCAATCACACACTTGCTTACTTACTCACCTGCTCATCCACGCACTCTCTGTCACTGTCGATGAATTAATTGCTTGTCTCTGTCCGTGAATTTTCCGACGGTGAATTATTGGTGATGAATTTCTCTCCGATTCTGCAGACTTTTCTGTTGCGCCCACAAATAATGAGCGAAAATAGTCACTAAGTAAGCCTCAGTCTTTTTGTGTCGTTTATTATGACTGTGACATTATATGGAATTTTGCAAATCACTTCATTTTCACGTCAACTACTTGAGAGAAAAAAATGAGGAAAGGGTCTCTCACATTCACACTACGCGGTGATTGTGACCGCTTTTCAAACTGATCGCTATTCGTAATCATTTTTCTAAATTTTAACACTTTCTTCCAGGACTTCTCTTAATTCGCCGAAACGAAGCTTTTGGAGCAAAAACAAAAATTTTACGTCATTCCGTTGATTTAGGTGGGAAGGAAATTCCGGTAGTTTTTTCTAATGTTAATCAGATCAGTTTTTCCAACTAAGTGGGCAATATCACCTGGGAAAGGCGGTAGTATGGTAGTCCTGGGAGGTGGTAGTATTTATTTCTATAACATAGCAATCCTACGTGTGTTGGCTTGAATTTGGGGCGATGAGAAAAAAAATTCTGAAGGAGGGAGGCGAGGAAACAGAGTTTGGGAACAGCGAAGTAGACAATTTTCTTTGTCTAGTATGTTCCAGTTAATAAATAAATTGATAGGCTACTCATAGAATTGATGCACATAAAAGACATCGTTATCCACTGCAATCGTAATTGAGTCGTCGTTTCGATCCTAGTTTTCTGAACTAAAACTCTAAAAGTGTAAAAACTTTACACTTTACTCCCTCAAAGTGTAGATTCGTGTAGAACGCCATCTCCATGGATTAGGGCTTGACAAATCGAGAAAAAAATCTCGGCGTCGCCCCAGTATTCCAGGAGCCAAGCGTATTTATTTTGCCCGAGCTATAAATAGAAGGGGAAAAGTGTGGCAAAATTGGCATAGTAATAACATATAAAATTTTAGACGCCAATATCAATTTTTTAGTCGCCATGGTGACCTGGGATTTTTCAAGCCTTGTCATAAACCAGGACAAATCCAAAAAAAATTTCTGCCCCAGAAAAATTTCTCAGGCACGCCTAGTTTAGGACTTTATGTTGGAAGACATACCATTGAACAACCAAGACATATATTGAACCTCCCACATAAGCTAACTGAAATATTTCAAATACACCAATTGTAATGAAGGCCACAAACGAATACACACGCAGAAACAGATATCAGTTTTGGCACCCTTCCGCTATGACAGAGATTGACAAATCCTAGGCAGGCTGCCATGGCGACTACAAATTTATGTTGGCGCTTTAAATATTTCTGTGTATGGTTACTAAATTGGTTTTAGAGATCAACACAAAATTTTCAGACTTTGTGTCAACCTGTGTATCACGATGAAAAAGGGTGAATGGATAAGCTCGGGAAAAGATAGAGAAATTGTTTTGGACCATTTTTCTCGAGGATTTTTTTTTTTTTTTTTGGCTCCTAAAAGATTTAGTTGTGACTAAATTGTTTTTGAATCTGTCAAGCCCTGGACACAATGCCCATTTTGCCACTCTTCTCCCCTTCTATTTCAATTTTCTTGACCGCCAATTCCCAAAATTTGAAACTCCTCCAAACTTGTTGCTCTAAAGAAGCATCTGTTTCTTCTATGATTACAATCAAACAGTTTGTACTAGTGTATACGATAAATGCCCCATTTTTCAGGCCTATTTTAAAAACTCTCTTCAGTCATAAGGCTCATCCAATTTCAAGGTATGAAGGTGAACCACTCTCATAACTGAAGAATCTCTCCACAGAGAGAAGGCAGGCCTACAACAGTATACTTACATAACATGAAAATTCAAGCATTTACCATCTTCACTTCAAAATATGAAAGACAGATGTCAGCAATAAACACTGAGAACATAAATATGTTGGGACCATGCATATACACACACTAAACGTTCTTTCATGTACGAATTTGTTAGAAATTCAGCAGAGGAATATATATAGCAGGGCTTGACAAATCAGTAAAATACAGTAAAATCCCTGAGATGGTGGTCACCCCTCTTTTAAGGATGATTTTTTTTTTTTTTTGCCCCGTCGGTGTTCACAAAAGAGGTTTTATTGTATTTAATCACCAGATAAATGTCTTGTGAGAGAGCAAAGCACAATTTTCCCCAAGGAAAACAATTCTAAATAATAGACAGTTTTTTTTTTCTCTGCCTAAGAAGCAAACAGTTATTTTCTGGATATTACACTGAGGTGAACACGGAAAGAAAAGTCATCTCATCTCTGCCAGGACTCAAACCTAGGCCTTCTTGCAACCTCTCTACCGAAGTTATACTTAAGAGAGGATATTAATGGCTCTACTTCAGCGCCTCACCCCACAGTGCATGAAATAAAGAAGGCAGGGTCGTGCCTCCAGTGGTATAGATGGTAGCATGCTTGCCCGGTATGCAAGAGGGTCTGGGTTTGAGTCCTGGCAGAGGCAAGATGATTTTTGTTTCAGAGTTCGGCATAATATGCAGAAAAAAGTGTTTCCTTGAATTCTAAATAATGCTTTTTTCTACTTTTCCAGGAATTATTAGCTTGTTCTCATGATGAAAGGCACTACAACGAAACTGGAAAATTTTATATCATCCAAAGGCTTCAATTTAGCAATCACTCAATAATACAATTGAGTCATAAGGTCAATTATATTAAGCGAGTTCACTAGCTACTCCCTGTACCGAATTCGCTCTGTGTAATAATGTTGTCTAGTAAATTCTCCACCCACCCTGCTAGTGTGAAAACAGTTAAAGGGAGGGCAACTTTTCTCATTAGAATTTCTGCTGTCTCTTGGCACTTGTTTTGGCTCACAACAAAGGAGAAAGATGACAAAAAAAAAAATTCGATTTAGCACATAGTTAGCAATTGTACTGGTCACGTAAATAACAGGGCTTAACTACTTCATCAAACGCCAACTCTGTTCATATAGCTATATTGCAATTTACTGCCATTAATGGTAAGAGTTGGAAATGAAAGCACTGCCTATTGGTGGTCGTCTCAAGTTCGTTAGGGAAAATATCTTACTATTTCCTCCCTCGGGTTCAAACCCAGGACTGTGACGGCAACCTTCATGGTGGTAGATGAGCATCTTACCACCACGCCACTTCGGGTGTATTAATGCTCGAATGCATATCGAGCAAAAAAAAATCTGATTCGTTTAGCAGCGAAACAGGGCTTCACTGTTTCCAAATCGCCATGGCGGCTAAAAAAATTGGGATCAATGCCCAAAACTTTATATGTGAAGTTTCTAAATTTAAGTCTGACAACAGCAAAATTTTTCTTAGATTTATATCAGCACATCTACTGATTTGAAAGAGGGTCAATGTACCTTGGAAACATTCAAAGAAATATTTTTGACATGTTTTTTTCGGGGCAGGAATTTTTTTTTTTTCCAGTCAAAATTATACTGGAGCTTTTTTTAGCAATTTGTAAAGTCTTGGAATGCAATTGAAATGCAGAGGCTAAATGAAATATTTCGCTCACAAGCCACTTTACTCACTGGAGAATAGTTAATAAACTCGATGAATTTAATTGACCCTATAGATCAGGAGAGCGAAACTTTTTCAGGATGTGAGCCAGATATGCTGTGATTCTGCCACTCGCTATTCAGAAACTTGTGTACATAGGGTAACTATATACGACCTCAGACATTCTCGTAATTTGGTCATCCCCACAACTTTTTCATAAAATGTCTTTTTTTCCTCTCTTATTTTCAATCAGGATTAGCCCACTTGAGTTTTTGAAATCAAGAATTATTAAGATTATTTTCATGACATAAATTAACACCTTTGACAATTTGTTTGGCTGTAATTGGCAACTTCACTTGTCTTTGACAATTTATTCGGTTGTAATTGGCAACTTTACTTACCTTTGACTATTTTTTCGTCAGAAGTTGGTAACTCCTATGCCTTTGACAACTTTTTGGCTGTAATCAGCAAATTTTCTTACCTTTCACAATTTATTCAGTTGTAATTGGCACATTTACATGCTTTTGATAATTTTTTGCTATAATTGGCAACTTTACATGCCTTTGATCTCTTTTTTTGCCATAATTGGCGGTATCTCGTATGGATCCCAATTTACTCTATGTTCATGAAAGAAATATGATCAGATTAGGCATTAATCATGTTGTACATATTGATACTTATCTATTGGCATTGATGGTAGAACCTCAGGCTGAGGTTATTTCAACCCCCCCCCCCCAAATAACCAATGAAGACACACAATTCAAAGTGAACTTCTCTCCCCATATGCAGAACGACTGCCAACTTTCTGCCCCCCCCCCCAATGTTTTCTTCGTGTCTGTACCTGTCTATTGGAATAACTTTCTTTGGACGGATGGAACGTCGTGGCTGGCTGCATTTAGCTGGAGATCATGCATGCCTGCTGTCGATTGAAAAAGTTTTAGCCATCTCTTCACAAACATAAAAGTCTCCCTTCATTCTATATCAACAAATCGTGACCTTCATTCTATGGGTCACACCATCAGCACTGGGCTTCAAATTACATCCTTGCACTCGTTTTGGATATTAATAACACATGCAATCAATAACTCATGTAAGGGGTCATTCAAGTATTGCATCAACATCGAGGGGGATTTCGGATTTGCTGACTTTTGATGACAAGGGAGAGGGGGGTTTGAAGGTTGCTTATAAGTCATCAACCACCCGTTTTTGAAGATCTGAAATATTGTAAGCTGCTGACGAAATTTTGCTGGCAGGGGGGTCAGTGTTTTGCTGACTTCTGCTGACAAGGGAAGGGGGTTCAAAAATGGCTGAAAATCTGCTTACGTAATACTTGAATGGCCCCTAACAGAAAAATTCTCGTCTCACGCCACTATGATTCCCTTTTCGCACCACCAGGGGGTGAATGCACTTCCGGTCAAGAATGACTATTCTACATGTACATTCAAAAACAGGAAAAATACTTACTGGTCTCAAGCTGTTGGCATCTTTCTCTTCTACTGTGGGGGTCACGTATTTATACTTCCGCATAGATGGAGGGAATTTCAAGCGTTCATAATCCTTGAGTTGTGCCATCAATGACTCGAAGCAAGACATGCAAACGACAACACATTCGCCATTGACCAAAGTTAATGCTCCGAGCGGCCTGGGATGATTAATGAGAAATGGAAAGTCCCTGAGGGATAATGAACAAGCACGCCGTCGAACGGTCATCACACTACAGATGTAACATACGTAGTTGTAGGTATTATATTTCCTCTGCCACCTGTTCAGATCATCGGGACACTGGGATGCTTCGTACGCGAGGTACTGTGACACCAACGAGTGATAACATAATATACAGACTAGAGCTGTGCCGTCATCCGATAGTCTCTCCGCACCATTCGGAACAGGATGCTTGGACAGAAATGGAAAGAACGGAGCATTCCCATATGAACGAGACTGGACAACATACACTGGGGTTGAAACACTGGTTTCACCACAGACGTAACAGATGATGTTCATCATCAGGGGTTTTCCGAACATCACATCGAATGGACCACAGATGCGCATGTTACTGTCGTCCCTCACCACCCGATTTCCCCCTTTACTATGCACTGAGGAGGCCGTAGAAGTCTGAGCATTGGAAGTAACACTGTTAGATATCACCAAGGTATTAACCGTAGTAAGCAACGGTTCCGAATCCTTCACGTTTTTCATGACGTTCACGTTAACCTCTGGAGACGAGACCTGAATCCGGAGGACAGAATTGGCGCTGTTAGGGGTATCATCGACAGCTTCAACTTTAACGTCTTTTGCAGCAACAGGTGGGAGTACACGATACTGTCTTTGAGCGTGAGGCACACGAGTTTCCTCGTAGAAATCCCATTGGTTTTTCAATAAGGAATGGCACCAATTACAAGAGAGGACACGACCAGACGAATCAATTCTCTTATGATCCTCTAGCTTCAGATAGCTCCTGATGAATGGGAAATACATGATACCTGGCTTAGGAAGAGTTTCGATGATTTGCATATTATCTTCAGAAAGGTGACGAGAGCATAGACAACAGGTGTTATAAATACTTTGTTTTTGTTTTGTCGGGGTAGATGATGATGAAATATTGCTGTGCGAAACTTGCGAACTATAATTCGAATGATCCGATCTCGCTATTTTGTATTGCCTTTGATTAATAGGTATTTTAGCATTCTCGAAAGCATCCCATTGGAACTTCAAGCTCTTATGGCAATCGTGACAAACTTTAACACATCCATCTTCACTGAGAGATTCCGCAGAAGCAGGTTTCGATAATGTGGTGAGGAATGGAAAGTACATTTCCTTGTTCGAAAATGCATATACAGGAATGAGAGATTCAGAACTCTTCTCACACAAGTAACAAGAACTTTTCTGGCTGTGAGTCTGCTGCTTGGCAGCATTACCTTTCAAATGCTGGCGGAGAACGCTGAAATCCTCAGATGACGAATTACTCAATATTTTATACTTCCGTTGATCTTCCTGAACGGCAGACATTTCAAAAACTCTCAGCTGGCGAGACAGGGACTTGTAACACAACGAACACACTTTGGCTTTGTTATTCAATAATGGCTCCGAACCAGGATGGGGTGGTACATGTGCGAGGAACGAAAAGTATGGATCCCCTTCACCTTCAGGAGAAGCATGAATAACACGCTGAACAGATGTTTGAGCTACCATGCCACACGTAAAGCAAACGAACGAGTTATCAGCATTTTCCGTCTTACCAGAAAATGCCACCGTAGAAGTGGACGCCGGTAACAAAGATGATGGCAATGGTTTGACGTCATAGGAACGCTCATTGTGAGGAACATTTTGCCGCTGATACACATCCCACTGCTGCAGTAGACTCCTGTAACAGTTATCACAAGCTCGAACCCGACCAGTGTCATCCACCGCTCTAGCATTGGCTGGTTTCGGATGAACGGCAAGACTAGGAAAGAACGGACAGTTTGGTATCGGCTTCATGAAAATGTTACACAAGTTCCTGGACAGAGCACCACAAACATAACATGCTTCCATATTCAATGGAGGAGGAGGAGATGAGGACGACGACTGAGAAGAGGTCCTACTAGGCATGGTCAAGTCCAAAGCGTTGCTGATGCAATTATTGCTGTTGGAGCTTTCTAGTCTCTCGCC
Source organism: Pholcus phalangioides (assembly GCF_987345545.1). NCBI lineage: Eukaryota > Metazoa > Arthropoda > Arachnida > Araneae > Pholcidae > Pholcus > Pholcus phalangioides. Next base: position 2,047,261 of record NW_028301616.1, on the reverse strand, counting down.
CCTAGAGGAAACTGTAGACACATTCGAGTCTCTAGATTCTGATCTTTCCACGGATTTGAGATTTCTCTTGTTTTCCACATAGGATGCTTGAAACACAGATTTGCCCTGTCGCTGCTGCTGCTTCTGGCGGGGCTCGTGTGGCTGTTCGTAGATGTGAGAAGAATCGAACAAGGATTCGTAATCTTGCTGCAAGTTCATTTCCATGCCGGCGAATGGTCCATTGTCCAAACGCTTCAGCCAATAGATGCGCTTGCTGTAAGGTGTCTTGTTTCTCTCGTAGGACTCCCACTGCTGGGTGAGGAATGTATAGCACAGCGAGCACACCAGCACCCGGCCGTCGAGGGTGATGGGCTCGGCACCGTCGGGCGACACGTGGTGCTCCAGGAACGGGAAGAACGGCCTATTGTCGCCGTAGGACTTGGAGAAGATCGGGTAATCGGCTCTCGAACCCGCGCACACGTAACAAGCGGACACCGACGGAGGTTCCTGTTTGACGAGCATGTTCCTGAGGGTCTCTGAAGTCATGCTGGCGGATCCGAAGCACGTAAACAACAAAACACACACAACCAGGGGATCAGAAGCTGCTTCGAATATCCGTCGAGAATAAATCCGTGATCGTCGAGTCGGGATTGAATATCAACGGGCTATCGGGCAGCCCACACCGGTGCTTCTCCCTAGGCATTATAACAATGTATAATCGGATCCGGGCCACAAACAACAGATACTCGATCACGGCGCGCTCCCAGAGGCATCGTGACGTGATCGAATGTCAGACGAGCACCTGTGTGACAGCTCAGTGACCATTTACTAGTTGCATCCGCACTTGGATGTAAACAAAACATGCTTTTGTTATCACAAACAAACAAGCGACAATAACAACGGCGCCTTCTTCTTCTTCTTCTTCTTCAATTATACAGGGCTTTATGCCTTCGGGCCATCCCCTGTTAGAGAAAGAAACTTCCACAAGAGCATAGAATATGTTATAAAAATGTACTAACGAAAGAGCTTTCAACAATCACAGAACACATAGAAATTTCAGCAATTTCCATTCTTCCTTCTTCTTCAGAAGGGTATGAAAAAAAGAAAAAAAAAAAAAAACACAAACCAGACGAAACAAACGCAGATGGAGATGTTATATGAGATGGAGAAGAAGTCTTCAGGCTTAGGGGACGATGCTAAGCCGCTTTAAAATGATATGATGACATGGAGTCCCTGGATGAGTGTGTGGTAACAAAAAATGAAACCAAACAACCAAGGTAGAAAAGGACAAAAAACCAAACGAGAGAAAGAAAGAGGGGGAGAGAAAAAAAACAAGAAATAAAAACTCAAGAAAATCGTTGACTAAGGGTAACAAACCTCTCAAAGCAACAGATAATGTTCTCAGGTCTGCCTGAACAGAACTCGGACCAACACCTAACTGGTGGAGAAAGAGAATTAAAAGTTGAGAACCGAACCTGGGAGAACCTAATACAAGAAAACAAAAAGTGAGAGGAAGTTTCAGGAATCTTGCATTGTAGACAGAGAGGGTTAGCCATTTTCTTAATACGATGTAGGTATTCGTTCAAGGGAGCTCTATTGCAAATAAGTTTGTAAAATAAACATTCCAACCTTCTATTCGAAAACAAAGGGGAGAAGTTCTGGCAGCAGTTATAGAAGGAGCTAAACTCAGGAATAGATAAGAAAAGAGCATTGCGAATATTTTCCTTGAAGTGGCGATAGTAAAGAGACCGAATGTCCTCTACATAAAGGCTAGAAGGTAGAAGATCAACAGTAGTAGAAGCTACAGTACGAACATGATTGTCAATAGTTTCATTAATGGCAATGCCCGAATGACTTGGGACCCAGATTAGTGATATGCTGTTAACCAAAGAACTAGTATGAACCAGTTGAGCATACAGTAGGTGAGTCACCGTAGATGAATGAATAGAGAAATTGTCGAGAGCCATGATGACTGATTTGGAATCCGTAAATATGAATATTGAAGAATTAGACGATTGAATGAAGGATCTGAGACCTAAAGTAATAGCAAGGGCCTCCGCAGTGAAAACTGAGGAGTCTTTATTAATGAACCAAGACTTGATAACTTTTGTAACCAAACAGAAAGCTCCACAAACCACTTGAGATGATTTAGACGCATCCGTAGCAATTACATGAGCATTCAGCGGCAGAGACTCAATGTACTCTTGGAATATTGTTTGATAAGGGATGGTAGACTTAGTTTTTTGAAAGTTAAGACCCTCCGATATGAAATAGATATTTGAGGGTATCCACGGCCAAAAAGAATAAATTGGACGCAGCATGGACCTGTGGGAAAAACCAATGGTATTATTGAACTGTGATATTTTCCTAGCCAAAGATGGCGAGAGGCGACAAAAACCCGAATCTATATGGTTAGAGTGACCCTGCGTGGGAGAGGCTGTGGCAGAAATACAAGATAACCCAATCCTGAAGAGAATGGAATCCTGAAAGGAGGGTAGGGCGAGAATGGTTCTGAGTTTATCTATGCGAGTTGACGTAGGGAGGCCTAAGATAGATCTCATCGAGGAGTTATAGATTGTGTTTATCTTGGTGAGAGAAGATTTGGCTGCATTAAACCAGGCCACAGCTCCGTAACCAATGGTACCTCCAATGATGCTCATTAGCACAGGTTTGAGGAACTTGCAAGGAATATTTCTTGATGAGTGAGAGATGGAGCGACAAATGTTTAAATATAGAGTGCCCTTAGAACGTAGAGATGATAATTGTTTTTTCCAGGTGAGAGTACAATCCAGGTGAACACCCAGAACTTTCAAGTACGGATCAAACGGAATGGATTCGCCATTAATGTTGAAAGAAGGAAAGTATGGAGGTCGTCTCCGTGAAAAAATAGAAAAACGAGATTTGGAAAGAGAGATGCACAATCCACTATTTTCAGCCCATCTGAGAATGTTAGGCAAGGTGTTCATCAATCTGAACTCAGCATACTTCCCATCTAACGCATTCATCTGAAGGAAAATATCATCAGCATACATAAAAAACTTAATGTCAGAATTAATATATGAGGTTATATCTAATGTGAACAGGGTGAAAAGTACTGGGGAGAGGGTAGAACCCTGTAAAAGACCGCAGTTGGGAGCAAAGGCACCAGATATGGAACCCCTCCAATGAATGACATGTTTACGGTTCGAGAGATAATTAAAGAGCCAAGTTAAAAATTTACCATGAAAGCCCAAGCGGGCTAATTTGGCAATGAGCAAATCATGCCTCACAGAATCATAAGCAGCTCTCAAATCTAGAGCAATAATGTAGCTAGTATAGCCCCTTTGGAGGGCATATGAAATAGAGGACACCATATCTTTCATGCAAATCTCAGCACCAGTTTTTGGTCGAAAACCATAAAAATTTTTTGGAAAGAGCTCAAATCGTAATGCAATCCAGGTGATCCTAAAAAGAATGATTCTCTCAAAGATTTTGCTAATAGTGTTTATAAGGGTCAGAGGACGAAAGTTCTTCGGATCAGTAGTTGGTTTTCCTGACTTTGGAATAAAAATAATACGTCCTTCTTTAAAAGACGGCGGCACCAGCGATGAAGACCAAAGGGTATTAAAAGCATTCAGAAATTCAATCCCCTTATTTGGAAGGAGTTTGTACACCTTCAATGGAACACCATCTGGACCAGGGGTAGTTGAACGACCAGAACAAATGGCTCTACGAATTTCCGTGGGAGTGAACGGTGCATCCATCTGAGCCTGGAACTCACGAGGAGGACCATAAAAAGTAACGGTTTGAGATCGGCCAGGTGAAGAGAAGTGGTAAAATTTTAAAAGTTGGATCTGTACGAGAGGCTCGACATAACTATTATTAGCAATCTTGAAAATATGCCGGGAATCATCCCAAGTTTTCGCCACGATATAACGGTGTCTACGCAAGACAGAAAAGAGAACTGAGGGCTGAGTAAAAGGATGAAGTTCTTGAGCCAGAGTCTTCAATCGTAGAATGCGAAGGTGGCGACGAAAAACCGAAGCTAATTTTTTATATTTAATCCAGTTGGCCTGAGAGGGCACACGGCGAAATAAGCGGAAAGCCCGTTTTTTTTCGATAAGAGCAATACGCCCTTCTTTATCCAACTTAAGCCAAGGTTGTTTCTTCCGGTACACAGAGTACCTAGCTGAGTTAACAATGGAAACAACATGATTGTAGATACTGTCGAAATCGTTAGTAGCGGGGATGACAGAGAGACCTGCCATTACTGCTGACCATTTAATGTAACGGAATTCCTGAGATATGAATTGTTTATTCAAAGAGACGGAAATTTTAATTGGCAAATGATCACTATTGAATAAGGATTCACAGGGAGTCCAGATAATATATCTATAAAGACCTGGACTACAGAAACATAAGTCGATATAAGATTGTGAGTCCTTGCTATAAAAGGTGGGGCAAAATGGAGGAACTAGACAAAGGTTATGATTAAGATACCAATTAAATAACATAGTACCTGCAGGAGATACAATATGTCCTCCCCAGTTTGGATGATGACTGTTGGAATCTCCGATTATGATGAAATTCCCAGAGATGTATGAGAAAATATTGTCAATAGCAGCGATATTGAAAACACCTGGAGGACGATAAAAATTTACAACATACATAGAAAAATTATTTAGAAAAACTTGAACAATCATAATTTCAAAAAAGGGGTCCGAAATTTTCCATATCAAAGATGAGGAAAGAGATGAATTTACCGCGGTCACTAAACCACCACCTGGGAGAAGTCGATCATTTCTAAAAATCTGAAAACCAGCAAGAAAAAAATGGTCCTTCGGTTCCAGAAAAGTCTCCTGTAAACATAACATATCATAGTTTAAACAAAAATTTCTGATAAAGGTTGACTTGGACTTGATGCCTCGGACATTCCATTGAAGAACTCTAAAATTCATATTATTCATAGTATTTTTTTTTTTTGGAAAGGATTAACTAGAAAAATATATTGAACTGAAGAGAGGGAAAAAGCATCAAATTCACAGAAAAAAAAAAAACAACACTTATTTTTGGGAGAGAAAAAGGAAATATCAAGTGAGAAAAACACAATAGGAAAGGGAGGGGAAAAAAAATCAAACGAAGCTCGATTTGATCACAAAAATAAGAATACTGAACTCTTGTCAGCTCTAAATGAGGTAAAGAAAAACCATTATCAAACTCGATAACAGAGAGAAAGGAAAAAAGATCAAACGAGGAACAAACTTTAAACGAGAGGGGAAAAAAAAGGGGGGGGGAGACAAAAATGAAATTAAGTGAAAAACTAGGTTCCAACATTTGAGGCCAAGTCATTTTTCAGTCTCTTAGCTAATCGTCTTTGTTTAACCCTTTCCGCAGGAGAAGTATAGAATTTATTCGATTCAGGATCTTGAGAAAAGTCACTATCATCATTATGCTCAGGGGGCAAAGGTTGATTGAAGATAGCAGTCGAAGGACCAGAAGTGTCCATATTTACATTCGAATTAAGTGGCGGTATTATATTCACCTTATGTACAGCTAGGTTAACCGAATTGACTATTTCGGGAATAAGCGCTCTAATAGAGTCATTCAGCGATTCCTGAAGACTTATTTTCAGATCTTTAAGTACAATTTCTTTGATGGCAGATACTTCCGCTTGGACCAGGGAACTGATCTCAGCCTTGAGGGCACTGAAGTCAGATGACATGGAAATGCTGGTCCGAGCAGCATATGAAGAGGAATTCATTTTACATCTTTCTCGAGCGATGTTTATTGGAACATGATGTTCGGCTTTATAGTGATATGCTTTTGACTCCAAGACATAAGCAGGGCACTGACGATCAGAGGCAAGATGAGTGGAAGCCTTACAGTTAATGCAGGAGATAGGGTTTTGGCAGGTTTCATGGTTATGATTTTGGCCGCATCGTTTGCAGATCTGAGATGATACTCTACAAAACTTTGAGCGGTGAAAGTAGCTCCAGCAGCGAAGGCATTGATTAGGACGCTCAATAAATTTACGTGGTCGAAATATCAAGAACCATAACTTTATTTCCAGCGGAATGTTCCTACCAAGAATCGTTACCAGAACAGTTTGTAAAGGAATTCTTTCTTTTATAAATCTTCGAATACCGATGACCTGTAACCCCTCCGATTGCAGTTCTTCCGCAATTTCCATTACTGCAATATCACACGGAATATTTAGTAAAAATTTGGAGGTAATCGAATCCTTCAAAAGGACCGATTTAACGGGAATGTTCAAAATCATATCTATTTTTTTTATCTCTTTCGCAGTGTGAATATTTTCCGTAGAGATTAACAGCTCACTTGAGCGTGTGAATCGAATCTCCGAGATGTGTTTAGGAACAGAGATTTTTGAGCAGATATCCTTTTTCAGGCACAAAGGCCTGGATCTGGGAATAATTTCTGCACCCGAAAACTTGAAAGTTAGCAAAATGCGAGGGGACTCACCAAAACCGTCCAAGATGTCTTCATCAGATAATAAAGTATTCCAATTATGACTTGTAGACGAGACTTTGTCTGCACTGCCCGCTGGCTGTGTATCTATTTCAACAGCCATAGCTGCACATTTGAAGGAGTCAAACTAGACCCCGGAAACGGGCAGAGCCCTAACCAAGAGCCTTGATCCTTCACTTCAGGAAATTAAATAAAATTACTCCTACGAATATAATAAATAAAGAAAACTGTACTTAAAGAGGGAAACACTAGTAAAAAATTAAATAAAGGGTAAGGCACAAACGCAGAGCGAGAGGGGCGTAACACCAACCACGCTGCTTCCTTCAACAACGGCGCCATCTTTCACTAAACAAGGGAGATGTTGCGAGGATAGTTTTCTTCAAAAGAACTTCCTTTACCCATCGAAATCCCCATTGTTCACAGGAATGGAAAGGAAAAAAAAAAAAACTTGCCTGGCAGCTGAGTGGTTAACACACCAGCCTTTGGCCATGAAAATCCGGGTTCGAATCTCACTTGGGCATAGAAATGTCTTTTCAGCCGTTTGAAATAGACTCTGGTGGATGGTTTCTGTTCTAATGAACCTGGTGGACGCAAAACGACCGTTAACTCATGGTCACAAAGTCTACATAATTAGAAAGAAGAGACATTTAAAAGGAATAAATAATTGGCGTAAGGTGGCGTTTTTACGGGGGGGGGCAAGCTAAGCGCGCTATATATGGTTAAGAGAATTAGAATAGGAAAAGGTTGGTAAAGAGCCATAAATTCGCTTTTGTCTCCCATGGATCGAGATACGGGTGCGGCAAGCGCCGATCCAGACCATCCAGAGGGGGGCGATGATAGCGATCTTCCTAGAGATGAATAATTTTAGAGAAACTAGTCCATATAATACGGGGTGATCCAATGGACCTACACAATAAGTCGATTTTCTTAAGGTCCCTACACACGCTCAGTTATACCTGCGCAGTTATGCCTGTACAGTCCAACTGTGCAGGCATAACTGAGCGTGTGTAGGGGCCGTCAGTTGACCTGCGCAGGCGACCTGAAGGGAATGGTTTTTCGATTCGGTATAACTGTACAGTTATGCCTGCGCAGGTATAACTGAGCGTGTGTATGGGCCATCAGGTATAACTGTGCAGTTATTTTTTCCCGCTTTCTTATATTCGCCCTACTTTCTTCCCTCTTCTTTTTTCACTGATAATGTAATAGAACAATAATAACTGAATAACATGTTTTGGAGAGGGATTCCATTTAATTAGAAGAAAATCTTCTAATGGCCTAATTTTCACGATATTTTCTTACAATTTCATATCGAATAAAAAAATCGAAATAAAATTTTAGAAATATTTCGACCATCGTTAAAAATCGCAATTTTGTTTCTGAAATCACTCTTTTCAATAAATTTGCCCGAAATTATGCACCGAAACACACAAACTCTATATTCAAATAATGTGCTATGACTATTAATTGTTTACTGATTATTTAGAGATTTTAGGGGCCCCGCGACATCGGATTATTTTAGTATTCTTTCACATGTACTTCCTTTAGAAATCAAGCAGGTGTTTATACGATTTAGTTAATGTTTGCAATTGTTTGCAATTTCAAACGCAGGATTCCTACTCCTTTTTTGACCGAAAACCAGCAAGCATCAACAGGACAAAAATCACTGCAATTTATTATTTTCTTTTACATGTAATTCTTAATGAATCTCATTGAATTTGTTTTTTGGACACATCTCATCAGATTGCAACGAATTTCAATTTTCAGCTCAAACATTGAAAGAAAAAAATTCAGATGAAATTACGCTAGTTAAGCGTAAGAAAACAATCGAAAAATTCTTTGAGAGAGATATACGATTGATAATATAATTATATCATCGAGTAATACTATTAATATACATTAATATACATTATTAGTCAATTTCTAATTGAGTTGAATTAATCGTAAGAGGTCGCGTGAAAATGCAGTTTTCTTTCAAGGAAAAACACTACGTAAGTTATCGTAAAAATTTTCAAGTCAAAAAAATTATTTTTTTTAAATCGACGCTATCGCGAAAAGAAAATACTATCATACGATGCTGAAGGAGCATGTATTCCCATCTGTATATTCAGAGGAGAAATGATGCTTGTTTTCGAAGATACAGTCGACGCTCGTTATGACAACTTCACGTTATAGCGACAAAGACTGGTAGGGTAAGTCCCAAATGTTTTACGTTTTACTTATATAACGACCGTCCCAATCAGGCCCGACCACACCCCCAAGTCTCCCCCTCGCTACGACCTTGCTCCAAATATAACGTCGATTCTCGACGGGACGAAGGTGTCGTTATATGGAGCGTCGATTGTAATACCAAAATTTATCTTTTATTGCCTATATTGTCATAATCACTGTAGATATGGATAGCATTCTTGATAAGCATGAGTAGGCAGTAGTGCCTTTTACTTAAGTCATGATAATCGGTCATTATGAGAGGTATATATTTACAAAGGCTTCCTTGGTAAAATGGTCTGAGTTTTCGAAAACTGATGTTTTCCTCTCGTCCCCCCATCACCCCCTTGTGTCCATTCATAGCCTGAATAGTCCTACTTTGGGAAACACCAATTTCAACACTCCACCAGAGCCTAGTTCAGAGTTCAGTTTAGTTTTCACGACTCGAGGTTTATAATGACGAGCGATCTTCGAAACGGGCAGCGCGAATGTTTGGAAGAATTCATTGAAATGTATAGGAATAAGAAATGCTTGTGGCAGGTGAAAACTAAAGATTATCATAACAAAATTAAGAAAGATGATAGTTATAAGAGATTGGTGTGGAAAATGAGAGAAATAGATCCTCTAGCGAACAGAGACAGTTAAAAAAATAAACAGTTTGAGAAGCAATTCCCGAAAGGAATTGAAAAAAAAAAGCTTTGAGTAGAGGTATCTTGATCCATTCTGAGAAAATTATGCCAATCTTTTGGTGCAAATCTCAATTCCTGTAATAATTTAACGTGCGAATATTGTTGCCTTTTTTTTAAACCAATCTTTGTACCACGTTACCCGTTTTTTTCTTCTTTTTTTTTGAGTTAATAACTTTCAGTGCCGTAACCAATATAACTACACCCAAAGCATCATCTGTGGAAATCATACTAGAAAATTCAGAACTTTATAGACTATGAAAAAATCCGAACTGATCAAAAGACCGCGAAGACAGAGATCGAAGAATGAAAATATCCCCACAGATTGCCTAGAACCGGTTCCAGAAGCTTCGCCTGCACAGGTATAACTGAATGGTGTGGATGCATCGAACCGTTCAGTTATGCCTGCGCAGTTATGCCTGTACAGGTATAACTGTGCAGGCATAACTGAACGTGTGTAGGCCCCTTTAAGGTCCCTACACACGCTCAGTTATACCTGCGCAGTTATGCCTGTACAGTCCAACTGTGCAGGCATAACTGAGCGTGTGTAGGGGCCGTCAGTTGACCTGCGCAGGCGACCTGAAGGGAATGGTTTTTCGATTCGGTATAACTGTACAGTTATGCCTGCGCAGGTATAACTGAGCGTGTGTATGGGCCATCAGGTATAACTGTGCAGTTATTTTTTCCCGATTTCTTATATTCGCCCTACTTTCTTCCCTCTTCTTTTTTCACTGATAATGTAATAGAACAATAATAACTGAATAACATGTTTTGGAGAGGGATTCCATTTAATTAGAAGAAAATCTTCTAATGGCCTAATTTTCACGATATTTTCTTACAATTTCATATCGAATAAAAAAATCGAAATAAAATTTTAGAAATATTTCGACCATTGTTAAAATTCGCAATTTTGTTTCTGAAATCACTCTTTTCAATAAATTTGCCCGAAATTATGCACCGAAATACACAAACTCTGTATTCAAATAATGTGCTATGACTATTAATTGTTTATTGATTATTTAGAGAAGAGGTTTTTAACCAGGGTTCTTGGAGATTTTAGAGGACCCGTATATAACGTCAGATTATTTTAGTATTCTTTCGCATGTAGTTCCTTTAGAAATCAAGATTCCTAGAAATCAAGCAGGTGTTTATACGAGTCAGTTAATGTTTGCAATTGTTTGCGATTTCAAACGCCGGATTCCCACTCCTTTCTTGACCGAAAACCAGCAAGCATCAACGGGACAAAAATCACTCACGGGAAAATAATAAATTTATTATTTTCTTTTACATGTAATTCTTAATGAATCTCATTGAATTTGTTTTTTGAGCACATCTCGTCAGATTGCAACGAATTTCAACTTTCAGCTCAAACATTGAAAGAAAAAATTCAGATGAAATTGCGCTAGTTTTAAACGTAAGAAAACAATCGCAAAATTCTGAGAGAGAGAGAGAGAGAGAGATACGATTGATAATATAATTATATCATATATTGAGTAATACTATTAATATACATACCATAAGTCAATTTCGAATTGACTTGAATTAATCTTAAGAGGTCGCGCGAAAAATGCATTGTTTTCTTTCAAAGAAAAACACTACGTGAGTTACCATAAAAATTTTCCAAGTCAAATTTTTTTTTTTTTTTTTAAATCGACGCTATCGCGGGAAAAAAATTCTATCAAACGATGCTGGAGGAGCATGTATCCCTTATCCGTATATTCAGAGGAGAAACGATGCTTGTTTTCGTAGACAGTTGACGCTCGTAACAACAACCTCACGTTATAGCGATCATTCACCAATCTTTGCACCACGTTACCCGTTTTTTTCTTTTTTTTGAGTCAATAACTTTCAGTGCCATAACCAATCCAACTACACCCAAAGCATCATCTGTGGAAATCATACTAGAAAATTCCGAACTTTATAGACTATGAAAAAATTCGAACTGATCAAAAGACCGCGAAGACAGAGATCGAAGAACGAAAATATCCCCACAGATTGCCTAGAACCGGTTCCAGAAGCTTCGCCTGCACAGGTATAACTGAATGGTGTGGATGCATCGAACCGTTCAGTTATGCCTGCTCAGTTATGCCTGTACAGGTATAACTGTGCAGGCATAACTGAACGTGTGTAGGCCCCTTTACACACCGCCCTAGATTCACTTGCCTCCGCTTCATTCACAGCTGTAGATGTCTGCCTTCGCGCCAATCGGAGCTGAAGATATCCGTCCCGGCTCCATTCACAGCTGAGGATGTCTGCCTCGGCTTCATTCGCAGATGAAAATTCCTACCCTCCCCCCTCCTCTATTTTCAGCTGAACATGTCTGCCTTCGCTCCAATCGAAGCTGGAAGTATTTGCCTCGGTTTTATTCGTAGCTGAATGTCTGCCTCGGCTTCGTAGCTGAAAATATGAGCCTTCGCTCAGATGCTTATCCGGAGGGAGAGGCAGTAAAAATTACCACCCCTCCTGAGAATCAAATAATATGGGAAAATTTGTCTGTCCCGTAAAATACGATTTGACGAACGAACTCATGCACAATTCGCCCCTCCCGTCGCAACCTCCTGGATCCCTACCTAGGGGAGAAGGGCATGGGACCACAATGCTCCCTCCCTACATCAAATATTTTTACGGGTATACGCAATATATATATATATATATGTGCATTCGTGCCCCCTCCCCCAGACTTTCAAGTCTATCTCCGCCTATGTTCTACTTAGATATCGAGGGGCTGGTCAGGGATTGACTACAAGAGTGACCTAGAGCGTGTCCGAGCATATCAATGATATGGCCAGAGTCGCAACTTGCTCCTTCTACATACACGGTGGCGCAAAAATAAGCGCATGCCCGGCTGGAAAAGCGTCTAGTTGCATCCCTGGACACGACCCCAAGGGTGGGGCTGAAAGGATTCCATCCTGGGGTTCCGAAACGATTTTTACCATTTTTGTTGCTTTTTTAAACTATAAATTCACTAGAAGAGCCCGTGAAAAGTTTGGTCTGGGGCATGGTAAAGATCTTAGTCTAGGGGCACTACCAGGATGTGGGGATCGTGGTGAGTAACACTGTACCATCTTAACGAATGGGCCCACCTCGGCACATTCCCCCGGGACCTAAAGGGAAGAGGGGGACTCACGGGGGGCCCGAGACAATTTTAAACATTTTTTTTTCATGCTATAAATACAGTATAGAAGGGCCCGTGAAAAGTCTGGTCCGGGGGGTCCCGCCAAAGATCCCAGCCTAGGGGGTCCCGATCTAGTATGTAGGGCTGTGTGTTCTGTACTATGTCTATTTGTGTAAGAAACCATTCTTTTTGTGCCGCTGATAGTAATTGTATTACTATGCCACTGATCAGAACCATCTGGAACCATGGAACCATCTTAACCAGGAGTTCGCGGATCCTATAAGAGTCCTAAGTTTCAGGGAGTCCATGAGCTTTAATAAGAAAGCAATTATTTTGAGATTTTTTACAATACTATATGCTTAAAATTCTGTAAAGTGGTCCTTGCCTTCAATATATTGCATGGGCGGAGGTACGGAGGGGGGAAGGGGGCCCAGCGTCAAAGGTGGAGTCGACTGATCTAAGTATTATATGTATATATGAATAAAAATCATCCCATCGTGCCCCACCCCCCCCCCCAGACTTCCAAGTCTATCTCCTCCTATGATATATTGCCAAAGGGGAAGGGAATCCCTGGCTTTGGTTTTATTGGCTCAAAGGGTCCATGCTACACAAAAAGTTAAAAATCCCTGATCTAGAACCAGTGGCGTCGGAAATGTTATGGTCCTTTGGGTGCTTGTCTTGAGCTTTATGCAAGATATTTTAATTTTTCTGAATTTATTCTTGGAGTGCTCGGGCCCGTACTAAAAATATTGTGGGTACTCAGAGCATCCACAGCAATCCGGCTCTGACGATGCTTTCTAGAGCCATAATAAGCAAATCTTGGTGCTATAGAGGCACAAATAACTAGAGTCAAACCACGACTTAGACGAAATTATTCACCCGTTGTGTGTGATATTAGTAACATACTAGTTATTAGTAATATTACTAATATCCATGCGAGTTCAAATAAAATTATACCTTCATACTTAGGTTCACCATACCCATACGTCACGAATGCAGGAAATTATGATCCTAAATTCAGAGAATATCACTAGATTTTATCAAAAATTGCAATTTATTGTGGCAGCTTTGCTGAATTATGCATTACTTTCTGGATGGATCTAAAAATAAATTGTTCCGTTTGAATTTCGTGAAGATTTAACTAATAATGAACGAAGAAATATTTAAAAATCTGTCGTTACTCGATAAAAATTCAATGTGGGAGATGCTTAGAGGAGAAATAAGGTATATTTTTACTTATACTTATATTATAAGTATATTATAACTTATATTTCTTCTCAATGGGGAGATGTCTATAAGGTTAGTTTTAAATATGTTGAATCCCATTTCTTCATCCATATCCCATTTCTGATAGACGTTTCTAAATAATAAGAAAGAAAATGGAAACATTTTCTTCTTTCTAATTCTCATTTTGAAACATCCCATTTGAAGGGGAATTTCAGTCCCAGAAAACTGGATTTTTCAAAAACACGAGAGAGAGAGAGTTCATGATAAATTGCCAATAATGGTTCGAGGGATAAAGGATGTAATCCATCCACCATGTATTGAAATTATTCATTACAATGTTCGAAAAAGAAATCAGAGCGATCCAAATCAGTATATTAAATAAATAATACAGTTTATTCTAAAAATAAAATAAACCTTTAAACGACATCAAGACGTATATATAAACATAAGTTAGAACATTCATAGATACAGTACTTAAAATACTTTGTATAAAGGACTTTCATTTCCACAATAAATACACGATGATCACTCATACATAACAAATGAAGTTGTTTCGATTCACATTGCAACATTTTATAAATTCTCCGCAAACGGGCAGGTAAAGCTGGTTTCACGTGATACAAATTTAAAATTAGAAAATTGTTCTGACTACGAATAATGCGAGGTTATCATTATTGAATCGATTCAGCGAGGTTGAGGGTTCTCGCCAGCGATACGGGACTGATTGGTGCAGATTCAAGAGGATATGGTGATCCGAGTGAAATCCTGAAGGCGTGGGTCAAGGGGTTTACATGTTGAATTTCAGCTAAATCGTTAGCAACACTGACATCTACTGGTGAGAGATCATCTAATGATGATGCACCGAGAAGTAGTGTTGCATGAGAAAAGGGTTTTGAGGCTTCAGCTGCTGCGTTTATAGACGCAACGTCGGCTGCAGAATCGATGATTTGGACGTTGGGTACGGTTGCTTGGACCGATGCCAGTGGCAAAATTCGAGCGGAATGGGAAACTATGGGTTTCACTGCTACGGTTGCATCTGAGATCAATACCGGGGGTACTACAGGACCGACGTCTGCGACCGATGCGGGCGGCACTACTGGAAGCACAGGGCTTGCTGGTTCGTTTATAGAAAGAGGTGCTTTGGAAAGGCTACCTGGTATCAGAACAGTGCCATGACTAAGAGGAACTGCTGGTGCGGTTACGGGTACCTGAGGAGCCAAACTGGGAGCCAGAGGAGCACTGCTCGGTATCAAGATAGTGCCATGGCTTGGAGGTATGAGTGGGGCGTTGTGGACAATTGGCACTGGAGAATCAGCAACTACAGCTTGACTGTTCGGTAAGAGTACGGTACCATGACTGAACGGGGAAACTACTGGTGCGGGGGCTTCAGCGATTACGACTGCTTCAGCGACGGGAACATTGACATGAGGTGGGGCAGCTGAATCGTACAAAGAACCAGAGTGATCTCGATGAATTGAAGGTGGCACATCATGAGCATGAACCGGACCGGCGGAAGGGTAAGACTTCTCTACAACTTCGTACGGCACCGAAGCCAAGTATTTCTTCTCTGGTACGTGTCCGTAGTTCAGGGAGCTGACTGCACCTGCATCTTTCTGGTTGTTCACGCCAGGTTCATTGGAATGAACAACTACCCTGAAACCAAGGCTGTCCGCAACGTAATCGACTCTTCGAGATCTTCCGTCGACGTCCGTCAATGTATACGACCCTTTCTTGTTACCGTATTCGTCTCCGACCTCGTGGCGTCCATTCGAGGCACCGAACTGGTCCACAACGTCGTATCGAAACTCGTAGTTTCCATGAGCCTGTATAACACAGAAAAAAATAGTTTGGTTTACAACATATCGATGTTAGAAAACGTTTTCATTTCGACTCATACTTGCCCATAAATCATGCTGATATTTTGCTGAGCGCTCAAGAAGAGGAAGAGTAAAAAGTAGAGCTGAACAGTAGAGAAAGCCAAACTGAAAAGCTTGGTGCAATGCAAGGATTTATACCCTGTGTAATTAGGGGAAAATCGAAAAGAAGAGTTAAAGAACAGTATATTATTTATGAAACTTAAAATGAGTCTGAAACTTTGATTAGACAGTAGATTTGAATAAGAAACAGCTTCATGCAGAAAGGAATTATACCTTTTCTGTCTTCAGTTTCGTTCATTACTTACATCTTGATTTCTCGAACTTGAACTGCTTCCCCCGTGTAAACTGGCTGCCTGTGCATTAGCCACAGCAATGATCAGCAAGATCTGAGAAATAATAAGCAAAATTAGCAATTTTTATTTTTGGACTAGCATTTTCTTCTCTGCGGTTCATCTTCGTTCATGAAGTATGTACTTCACACGAATCCAGAGGTGGGCGATAGCCCCTATCAAGAACCAGAAATGGAAAATTACGGTTCTGTCCCGTAAAATACGGGGCGTATATTCGCCTGTTTATCCCACTAATTCCCTCTCCCCGACATATAGCTCTGGTGCCACGCCTACTTCATACTTAAGGAAACTATAAATTTGCCATCTCTGTTGACATTCTTTTGTTGCAATTTTAGTAATTATGTGTTAGCAATTCCCCCCCCCCCATAATTATTTCGTGACTATTTGAGATGTCCTGTACTTTTTCGTATTTATCATCTCAATTTCCGTATTTTTTTTCAATGACATATTATCAGCTTATGACTAAATTGGCGTTAATTGAAGAGTTTCCTGAAATTTTCGCCAAGCTTCATGATATAATTTGTTCCATATGAACCCCTTCTTTACTTTTTTCTTAATATCATGTCTTCATTATGCCTAATATTTTCTCTTTGTATTTTCATCAATTTTGCATTAGTCAGTAATTTTTTTTTTTCGTATAATGTTTTGGCGATCTCAGAAAAATATTTTTGGTCAGCTTTTAAAACCAATCAATCCATCCCTTACCATTGGTGCTTTTCAGTATCAATTCTGTAGTACTTTAGTTTACGCATACGCACGCACGCGCGCACACACACACACACACTGCCCCCTAAAATGGCACAATTAGTTCTATGAAGAATAAAAAGTTTGAGACGGGTAAATTCATGTTGGTGCACGTCCAATTTTGCCTCTATATTTCTAGCCGCATGTGTGTGTCAAAGTTCTTATCAGAAGTACTTGAAAATTTTGAGTTAACTTCTTTTTTTTTTCTTGTTCTATACACCTTGAAAATCAATGCAAAAATTTAAAAATTTTAAGATTGAAATGTTAAAAAATGAAGTTTTTCGTCTTTTATACAAATACAAATACAACACCACAACAGGCCCAACGAGGTGGCTGAGAAAAAGATGCCCATAAAAATATGGATGCCATATATTTCAAAAATACAGCAACCCAATTAAAAATGCAATTAACACAAATTATAATCAATATATTCACATGATAAAATACTATACAATGCCCATAAAGAATACTTATGGTTGTGTTATTCTAAGTATGGATAGCTTCTCGATTTACCCCAACATGTTTATCGTATTTCTTTTTAAACGTGTCAATTGTGTAACAATTTACTACCTCCGGGGGTAAGCTATTCCATTTATTAACAACCCTATTAGAGAAAAATTCCCCGAGACACCATAACCTAGAATTGTCCCTCACTAATCGATACTGACGTCTCCTTGTAAAAGCAGTCGATTGGCGGTGTACTAAAAGTTCATGGTCCATCTTATCCATCCCATTGAAAATTTTGAACACTTCGATCATATCTCCTCGAAACCTGCGTTCATCCAATGTAAACATATTCAAAAAATGAAGTCTTTCTTCATAACTCAAGCCCCGTGTGCCAATAAGAACACGCGTAGCTCTTCTCTGCACCCCTAATAAGGGGTATTTTTTGAAGTGGTACAAATAATTGCCAATGGGACTTTGAAGCACACATTTGGTTATTTAACGCAAGATGAAACGAATAACTCTATACTCTGAGTAGCTTTTCAGTTTTTTTTTCCTATGGTCCTATGTCTAAAAATATACCTCTACGTAATTTTGAAAACTTTTATGAATGTAAACTATTGCATTTGATGGCTGTGTAAACAGTTTTGTTTAATAATATTATGAAACTCTGAAACATATTGTATTATATTTTGTGCATTGTAATTGATACACTAGAGCAGGCTTCTTCAACTCGTTGCTCGCGAGCACCACGGTGCTCCATGAAGCACCCAGAGTGCTCGATGTTCGTGTCCGATTTCGTGCTCGCGAGCACTTGATCAACTTTTCATAATTAAACACCTTGCACAAATTGCGTTCAAAGACTGAAATCATCCTGATTGCATGCATTCAGTTCGTATACCAAACTTGCCTTCGGGGTGCTCTTCTTTTTATGATGGGTACAAACAGTGCTCGCGAGTAGAAAAAGGTTGACGACTTCTGCACTAGAGAAACATTTTTGAAAACCCTGGGAAAAGAGGAAGGCGAAGTTCAGACAAAAAAAAGGACACCAGCACATCCCCATTAGCAAGTTCTAGTAGCAAAAAAAACGAAAGAGTTTAGCGTATTCGGTTTCAAAAGACCTTCGTTTGCAAAACAGGGGTGCCACTGGTCTATCTATGCTTGCAACAGAGGCTGGTGTGAAGTATGTGCCAAAGAAAACATTCAAAGCCAGCCACACTGGAAGTGTGAAATTCGCAATGTATTTCTATGTTTGAATGGAAAAAAATGATTTCGTGTCTTCCACGGAAAATAAAAAATTTGAATCATAAGTGCAATCACAGTATTCACGCAACATTTTTTGCCAAATTTTTCAGATATTTTCATCACATATGTCTCAATTGTACTTTAGAGCAGTGGTTCTCAACCGGGATACTGGGATACTTCAAGGGGGCCACGGAAGAAAATTTAGAAAGGGGCCATGACAGGTGGTTTGGAGGGCTGCAGAGAGCTGAGAAGAAAAATTAAGATGTGAAGAAATAAAGCTTTTATATTAGAGGCTTACAGATTCCAACAAAATCACCCACAAAACCAAGGCCGTCTTAGGGCATGGATCCACCCGGGCCTCACCCCTACATTTTGCAGCATGTTCCCTAGGATGGGGTTTTTCGCGAGCCCCCGGCTAGATTTTTCACAGACCCCTCCTCTGTATTAAATTAATAGTGTGAAAAACAAAAAAATGATGAAAACCATATCAGGCCCCGGGCTGCAGCTCTGTCAGTCGCATTCTTGCAAGGGGTCATGCCCGGGGGTCTCATGTCTATAAGTGACCCCACCTTATATTTTGTATAGTACAATAAATTTTGAAAATAAGTAGGAAATATGTAGGCTGTTTAAGTATGGGACTACCATAGTATCACTTTGCCTACGGGTGCCCATGATATTGACGGTCCTGGATAGAACTAGGATTAGTGGGAAGCTCAGTAAATTCTAGGCCAGTGGTCTGGAGGCCAATCTTATTTGCAAAATTTTCGTTCAGTATAAATTCACTGAAAAAATCAATTCAATACGTATAAAGGATCTTGCTTCTAAATGAGGGTCGAAAACTATGGGTAAAACAGGGGAGCCACGAGAAAAAAGTATGGTTCAAAGGGGGGGGGGGGGGCCACGGACAAAAAAGGTTATGAAACGCTGCTTTAGAGTACCAATTATATTAATTAGCCATAATTATCGACAGATTAAAAACAAAGTTCCTATCATGATACATTCATTTTTGTGTACACTTATAATATAAAGAAAAAATAATAGTGGTGATATATCATGAAAATATTTAATAATTTTTGGGGCATAAAAAGGGTTAAAAAAGATCAATCAATACGGGATAAGCTCAAAATGGCTGTTTGGAATTATTAACTGAAAACTTAAGAAACGATTTTTTTATAGGTTTTGCTGGAATCCAATGGTAAATAAATTTTAATGAACAAAATTTTGTATATGGCATCCAATTAGTTGTCAGATGTGAAAGAAAATACATTGATATGCAACGGAAACAAAATTGAATATTTTAGAAATGTTCTTAGAACGATATTTTAGAAACTCCAGTGGTTTTTCCCCTTCAAATCCGAATGTAAGTGGAAAAATTAGACATTCCAAAAATGTTTAAAAAGTATTTTAAGTTTTGCTCGTCTTGCGAGAATCGCTCGTAACCCCCTTGAGAGCAATGATATGGCAAACACTTGAATCTATTAACTGATTTAGAACAATACTCCATATATTGCTATTATTTATATCAAACGCATATTCCTATATTACTTCGGAGGGAAGGTAAAGAACACCGTCTCTCCTTCTGTTACCAAACTTTGATCAAAAGCTGAGTCCGCTCACTTGATCTGACAGGTTGTGGGGAGGGGCCGATAGAAAACATGTTCTTAGGTGAAGCGGCGTTACAAACGTGTTTTCGGTATTGCCAAAATAAGAGGTTTCTAAGAAATTCAAGACATCATGTTAGGCGACACATCTCGTCGTTGCCGTTTTGAAAGGGTTAATTTAAAACTACTTGGTTGTTGGTAGATCTCTAGGCATTACATAAATACGGTAGGACAGTGTGACTCCGAAAACATCGAATAAATTTTCTAATTAGTGCAGCTCAATAACTTCTTTCTGTTCTTTCAAACCGAGCACTCCCGTCTATCGCCATGGGCAATTTACTACCGAGTGAGTTGTGCCGAGTTGTGAGTGTGTGTGTAGTGTACCTAACAGTCTGAGTGCGTATATAGCGTTGTGTCCAATTTTTCAGTGCTGCCACCTATATTTCAGATCAGTAATTTACCACTACTAAACCACATGTACCTCGTCCATATTCCTCTGCAGAATTTCTAACGAATTGGTACATGTTGGGATGTACATGTCTGTATTATGAATCTAACGTGAAGCTTGTTTCTGTATAATGCCTGTTATAGTGCTGCCATCTACCATATATTTTTTGAACTATGAGTGAAGTTTAATGTTTGAAGATTTTTATCGTTGTAGGTCTGTTGCTCTCTGCGGCGAGACTTTTCAATGGGGGAGATCGACTTGCATTCGCACTTTGAAGTTGGGAACCACAGAAAACTAACTTCAACCGACCACCACTGCGGCGACGGTGGTGTTCGAACCCGGGACCTCGCGATGCAAGTTCGTCACTATGACCATCCGACCACCACAGCGGCCCCTAGTAAATAGGGTAAAAAGGGGATAACCCCCTAAAATAAAATAGAGTAATATTTCTTTTACTAGGAGCCCCTATTGAAATAAATGACATACCTATGTGTTAAATTGGCAAGTTATTGGGATACTTTTGTACTTGTATGTTTCTCTTAACCGGTTGAGAAGAAAAAAGGCTTGGGTAAGGACTTCTTGGACATGCTTTATGATGAGGTTTGTTGACGGTTAGCTCTTTAATAATAGTTATTGAGGAGTTACTAGTTTAATAGTTATAATACTAGTTACTTGTTTAATTTCCAGCTAGGACTTTGTTGGGCAATTACGATGGATTACGTACTCAATGCATTTTAATCTATTTAATTTTTTACGGCCCTTAATATTTTGCGGCCCTTATGGTGTTACTGCATCCTTCGCAACTGCCCAAGTCCGATCATGGAACGTGAATCAGCTATGACTCCGTAACTTATGCACTTCTTTTCAGACACCAACTGCGCGGAAAATTATAAGTAACTGGTCGTAGATTTTCAATTAGTGACAGAATTAATTTTATGAGGATCAGCTTTGATAGTCCTATAATTGATAAATTTGACGCTGAATCTAATGGAATGTCTTAACGGGAGGGAGGGGGGGGGGGTGATAAGAAAAACATTTTCTGACAAAAAAGGCGGTAAAAGACAAATATAAGATTGGGCGAAGCTCTGCGCTGGTTCTCATCATTATCAACAGCCACAGAAGCGTTAGGGCAGATTCAGATGATGATTGATAATATTAAAAATTCGTTTATTAATTATGACTTTATTTTTAAGAGGATTATGTGAATAACTATTACAGGAAGCTATTTTGCGAGTTCTTTCCTAACAACGAGAAATAATAATTTTACACTGAAATAAGTAAATCCAGTTATAATTTTTGGACAGGTAAATTTTTGAAGATTTGTCCAGCCCTGTTACCAAGACGTTTTTGTTTCGGAAAATCTTTCGCAGTTTTTGTTGAAGTTGGTTTTCTGTGGTTCCCAACTTGTAGGCGCAAATGCGAGCCAATCTCCCCGTTAAAAAGTCTCGTCACAGAGAGCAACAGGTCTACAAACAGTACAAGTATACAGTCATTGCCCTTCATTCACTTCTCTTCTGAAATATAGATGTCAGCACTGAAAAATCAAACACAACACTAGATACGCACTCAGACTGTTCGGTACACACACTTACACTTCCGGTACAACTTACATGGTAGTAAATTGTCCATGGCAATAGACCTGAGTTGTGCTTGGTTTGAAAAAAAAAGCCCCCTTTCTAAGGGTGCAGCTAGAAATGGACCATTTTTGGCGCGGAGCAGCTAGAACGGCCCATTACACTATTACTTAGTTCAAGGGTGCTCGACCTTTGGAAGAGTTCGGGACACTTCACTGATCGGAAAATGGGTAGCGGGCCACTCAATTACGTGATCTGGAACACAACGCAGGTCACTCAAGTGATCTGTAAACGGACCGCTTTCGTGTTCTGGAACTGTGCCGTGAGTCAATCAAATGATCTGGAAAATGTGCTTCGGGCCACTTGAGGAACCTGAGACCGCGCAGCAAGTCACTTAATTTCCCTGGAAATTCTCTCCAGGTGCCCCTTGAATTATTTGGAACTGAACCGCACGTTACTCGAATGATGTAAATTTGTCACTGATCACTGAACTGCACCCCGTGTCACTTAAATGATGTGAAACTGCACCCTGTGCCACTTAACTGAAGGTAGAACTGCACCCTGTGCCACTTAAATGAAGGTAGAACTGCATCCTGTGCCACTTAAATGAAGGTAGAACTGCACCCTGTGCCACTTAAATGAAGGTAGAACTGCACCCTGTGCCACTTAAATGAAGGTAGAACTGCACCGCGCTGGTAATGTAAAAGATCTGTTCAATTCATGTGCCACTTACTTTATTTTTATAAAATTAAGTTTGAAGTCACGGGCTGTATTAGATGACTTTGAGGGCCACATTTGGTAGTAAATTGGCCTTGGGTTGAGCATGTAGTAGTTCATCAAAGGTTTGAAACCCACAAAGTAGTTTGTAGTAGAATATTACCTGCAAGCAACTTGCGAAAGGAAACAAAAAAATTCCTTCTCAATATAACTTTAACTACTTGGAAAATAAGAAAATTTAATTGAGTAGAATTTTCAAGTGTGTTTATAAAGAAACTTTCTATAGAGTTAAGAAACAGACTTGAGGATAAGCCATGAAATAATTTTATAGGGACAGCTAAAAACATACTCTTACCTGCTTCAGCATTTTATTTAATCCAACAGAACCGTCGCTGTACACAACCTCACCAGATTAGTGTTTACAATATTTGATCATCAATGAAGGTGTGAAGCAACTTAAATACCTTTTTTTTGTTTGTTCTTATTGATACTACGCTCGACCTTGCGTTCGACCTATGCGTGGAAAATGATACATAGTAAATAACCCATTCATATTCGTAAGGGAGCATTTTGATTGGGCCTCGATCAATCTAAAATGAAAGGAAGGGTCAATCGTTGGTGATGGGAGAAGAGAAAAAAAGCGAGTGAACAAAATTACTGTCTTTTAGAAAGTCGGTTATTAATGTGTGTGAATGTAAGAAGAAGAAAAAAAAATCAAGGTGAAGTATCAGAGCACGAATAAACAAGGAAATGCTTCGAGATAGAAAATGACTTTCCCGCTCGTTCTTCTTGTGGTGGCTATTATATTGAACTTGAGTTTTCGGTCCACTGAAGGACGTTCAACCGCATCGCTCACTTTTCCATCACATACTTTCACCCTTACTTGATTTTTTTTCCCTTCAATTAATTGACGTATATCCTAATTGTAATTGCTTGATTATCTACCGTCCGTCGAAAATTTCAAGAACGCATTTGTATTTGATTCTTATCTGTGTTACTAATTATAAATATTTTGAATGGGGAAATGAAATAATGAAAATAGGTTCGTGCTTGAATTCCAAGAGATTGTTCTCAATGTTCTGATGATTTTATTACTCGTTGAAATTTCTTTTCGATAAATAAATATAGAAAGTATCACAAATAATTATTGGAAATCTGATGAATATAGGGAAAATTATATGAAATGTGTACGACATGATTATGAATGGAATCGAGTCGGGGGTTCAGTGGGTGCTCGAACACCCACAGTATTCTGTACCACCGGTTTGAGCACCTCCAGAATTCATTCAGGAATAAAAATCTAATATATAAAGCTCAAGCCGAACACCCAAAGGTGCATAAAACTTCCGACGCCGCTGATTCAATATGTCTGCTGCGATGACTCATTTTACCCTTTCTGCCCTGGTAATTCCGAGTGGAATCACGAACGATTTTGGCTTTCGTTGCCCATTCTCCGTGGGGACCGACACCAGTTTAGCATTGCATGATGCAGTTACATTAGTGCAGTTGTATATAGTGCTACCATATGCATAAGTAAATAGCAGATGGCAGCACTATAACAAGCATTAAACAGAAACAAACTTCACGTTACGTTCACAACACGTACATGCACATTTGAACATGTACCAACTCGTTAGGAGTTCTGCAGAGGAATATGGATGAGGTGCATGTGTGGTTTAGTAGTAGTAGATGCATTATGTACCGACAGTTTAAAGAAGTGGTTTACTGTATGTATCTCTGTGCGGTCGTGTGGACATCGTGCTGGACAATTACCTCCTGGATGTTAGGCGCGAATCTAGAGCTCGCTGTTGGGATGGGCGATTTTTTTTTTTTTTTTTTTTTTTTAACATTGTGGATAGGGTGACCAGACGTCCCGTATTTTCCGGGACATCACCGTCCTTCACAAAGTTCCGGATCGGGAAAACGGACCCTTCACAAAGTTCTGTATCTGGAAAACGAACCCTTTCGGATCGGGCTCTTCCTAAAATACAATTCATAATTCGGCATTTCATTTCTTTTGTTACTAATTATCTAGCTAATTTTGCTTTCCACAAAATTACTTGTTGTTCACAAAATTAATTACCCTTTCCACAAAAATAAGGAAAATTTTCACAAAAACCGGACCCTCAAAAAAGTCTGCACAGACACCCCCCCCCCCTCCGATCATATGAATGTTCAAGGATTTCCTAGCTTTATTTAAAAATATAGAAGACAAATGGGAGAGCACCAGTAAGAACACGAACAAGCATAACTCGGACAACATGCGTATGCAAACACTTACACACCACGTTCTAGCATGCAGCGGTTCATCAGACATTCCGGAGGTGTACAAGGTTTCATGTACGGTTAAGAAGCAGTAATATATGGTTTACTGTTCCGTCGTGATAATTTGTATCGTGTTCTGACCCAGCCACGCCCTCCGGGGCAATGTGCTTAAATTGCGCAAGCGACAGAGCCTGTCCGTGTTCAGTAAGTAAGTAAGTTGTATCATAACTAAGTTGTTTCGCAAGTAAGTTTCATCGTGAACGGAAATGAACTTCATTCCAAGCAAAACTTTAACAAAGAGATTAAACGTTTTTTCCATATGCCCCTGGGTTGATATGCAGTTGCACGTGTCATTCTGACAGGCTGTGACACTTTAGCAGGTATTTATTGCGTATTTGAATATCACACCAATATTTACAGTATTTTTATTTCTTATATGATCAAAGAATGGTACTCATAAATAATATTTTTTGAATTCAAAATATGTTCAATGGTGCCTATTACCATGGTTTCATAATTTCAACGTTGAAATGTATTTGTATTTTTCGGAAAAATGTTTGATATTCATGTTTAATTTGACCTAAAAACGAAATGAATTGATAGAAAAGAATTTTCAATTATATCCAAAAACTTCAGGTAATTTTAATTTAAAAAATCTTGGAGCGTCGTTAGTTTCTTATTCACATACACTGCTGGCCACCCAAATTGCAACACCAAGAAAGACAAGAGATATCGCAACAATATTTATTTTGTAGATAACATGTTGACCAAGCATCAAATGATTAAATTTATAGACTTCTGTGAAGTGTGGTTCCTGCCAAAATCAGTAGCCAGAGTAGCCGCCATTGTTGGAGATCACCGCTGCCACACGCCTCGGCATTGATTCAAAGAGACTTTGGATGTGTTCTTGGGGTACAGCAGACCAAGCAGCTTCCACGCGTTGCCAAAGTTGATCTGGTGTGGCAGCTGGGGATGTAATCTGGGTCAATCGTTGAGCAACCATGGACCACATGTTTTCTATCGGCGAAAGATCCGGAGAGCGAGCTGGCCAGGGAAGCAATTCAATCTGGCGATTGACGAAGAACCTTTGGACAATGCGTGCCACGTGTGGTCGCGCATTATCCTGTTGAAATATGGCTGTGGGCAAGCCATGAAGCTAAGGAAGGACAACTGGCTCCAACACCTCGGAGATGTAGCGCTGGCTTTTTAAAGTACCGGCAATGCGTACTAGAGGAGTGCGAGATTGATATCCAATACCGCCCCATACCATAATACCCGGTGCAGGACCAGTGTGGCGGTGCATAACGCAGCTGTTCAGCATCCTCTCTCCACGGTGTCTCCAGACTCGAATCCGACCATCGTGGTGTTGCAGACAGAAGCGTGACTCGTCAGTAAAGACAATTTCATTCCATTGTGCCGTCCACATCCTTCTTTCATCGCACCATTGGCGGTGGAGACGTCTGTGGTTCAGCGTCAAGGGTAGACGAAGCAATGGACGTCTTACGGACAGACCACTCTGCTGTAAACGGCGTCGAATGGTACGCGCAGACACTGGATTATGCGGTACAGACTGAATGTGCTGTGCTATGGTTCGTGATGTGGCTGAGCGATCCGTCACTGCCATACGCACAATACGCCTGTCATCACGTGAAGTGGTGCACTGAGGTGGATGCGATCGAACACGTCGGTCCGTCGTACCCTCCTGCATCCAACGATCACATATCCGCATTACAGTTGTTTGGTTTCGTCCAACACGACTACCGATTTCCTTGAAAGATAATCCACAATCTCGGTAGGCCACTATCCTTCCTCTGTCGAACTCGGATACTTGATCAAAAGATGATCGCTGTTTTCTACGAGGCATAATTGATCGTTTTTTTGAAAAAACCACAAGAAAAACACAATTGCCGTACTTCAAATCGTCGAAATCTCCAAGTCTTAAATAGCGCTTTGAAGTGGCGCCACAGGCGCGCGTGATGTGCGTCTGCGCTGAAATTCTAATCATTTGCATATCTCACCTCCGCTAATGCATGTTGTAAATTTCATATTATTTGCATGCTTCCTTCAGGGTGTTGCATTTACGGTGGCCAGCAGTGTAATTTCTTAAATGCTTCTCATTGCCAGCCTAATATATTCGACCATTTTATTTCATGGAAGCTTGTGATTCACGTGAAACGGTGTTATATTAATTTTTTTATGGCTATTTTTTTTATTAGCCTAAAAAAATGTTTCATGTTTATTTTTTTTTTCTAAGCGTTATATATGAACTCGTGATGATGAGTAAGGTACTGAAAAGTTCGTTTTAAGAGTAACTAGTAGAGATCATCAACATTTATAATTTTGTAACTAATTAGTACGAGACGGGTAAACGTTATAAATTATATATGCGCTCACGTTATACAATACATCATACCAAAACTATATTTTTCTGTGTTTTTAAATGACTAGTAAGATGATATTTAGTTGTGCATATGTTAAAACCCAAGACACTAATACTCTAATTTCTAAAAGAAAATTAAAATATCGAAATAAAAACTTATATGGAGGGCTCAGAAGCCAATCAGTGTGTATAAGTTGATAAACATTAAAAATGAGAAAAAGGGATCTTTTTTTACTCCGTGGTCAGTATAAATAAAACCAGACGAGCCTCCACGTTAATATTCCTAGGGAACTACTAACAGCTAGGAGGAGTAATCAGTATAAATACAAAACACAAACACAATGGCCAGAACAAACACATACAAACACAATGGCACAACAGGCAAAATGGCAGACGAGGTGGCTGAAAAAAGGTCATAAAAATATGGACGTCAAATGTAATCAAAATACAGCAACCCAATATAAAAGCATATATCACGAAAGAAAAAATAATAATTAATACTGTCCTTAAAAAATATTTACGGTTGTCTTATGTAAGTATGGATACTTCTCGATTTGCCCTTACTCTTTTGTTTATCGTATTTCTTTTTAAACGTGTCAATTGTGTTAGAATTTACTACCCCCGCGGTAAGCTATTCTATTTATTCACAATCCTATTAGAGAAAAATTCCCTGCGATACTATAACCTGAAGTTGTCCATTACCAATCGATAATGGTATTGCATTGTCGAAGCATTCGATTGACGACGCATTAATTTAATTACTAGTTCATCCCATCCATCCCGTTGAAACTTTTAAACACTTCGATCTTGTCCCCCCACCGACACCCGCGTTCTTCCAATGTAAATATTTCTCTCTCCATAGCTGAAACCTTGTCAACCTTGTCTGAAACCAACAAGAGCACACGTAGCTCTTCTCTGTATCCCCTCAACCAAGTCTATGTCCTTCTGTAGGTATAGTCTCCAAAACTTTGCGACATACTTCAGCCTAGGTCGAACTAAAACACTGCAAAAGTGGAGGAATCACTTTAAGAGAACGTGAAGACAGTTCTTAAGAATGAGATCGACTATTCTGTTTGATTTTTTTGACCACCGATGAACAATGTTCAGAAAACCTAAATCGCTCGTCGATGAGAATTCCCAAATCGGTGACCCTCCGCGATAGTATTACCATTCAAATCGTAAGTGAAACGTGGGCTGCTCGAACCAAAATGAGTGACCATACACTTGTCCATGACAAAAGATATGCTCCATTCATTTGCCCACGCTCCAATCCTGTTTAGATTGGTCTGGAGCAATTCCCTCTTGCTTCGATTTTCGACTATCCCCAATAGCTTCATCTGCGAATTTGCTAGCAATCCCATCGATATCCTGATCGCGTTTATCGATAAAAAGTGAAAAAAGTATGGGGCCAAGGGCACTTCCTTGAGGAACTCCACTTGTTACGCCTGTCTAATCAGAGAATTTCCCGTTCACCATAACCCGTTGTGGCTCAACCCCGATTTTATCCAATTATTGCCCCCAATAATAAGTGGCACTATCTACTGTAGCAATTTAAAGAAAACTTTGGCAACTGAAAGTTTTAACAATGAAGAGGCACTTGGAGTACAAAAATCATTTTTAGGAAATGGACTTACACTCAAAGGCATATGCAGAATGTTCTCAAGGGGAGTTTACGTTTCTTCCTGGAAAATAAAACTATAATCTCGGCTTGAGGGGGGTTAGAACCCCAAACCCCCCTCCCCTTTGCGTACGTCAATGCTTACAATGGTTGGCTTCTGAGCCATCTATATGCTATTTTAGCAAATTTCTGTAACTCAATATTTCTCTGAAAGATATGCCTTGTGCCTCCCCACCCAAAACCGTTTGTTTTCCCCTAAAGGTCAATCTTGAGTACTCCCCTGACAAATGTGCGGGATAGTTTTCACAAATTAGCACTACAATGGAATACGTTTTTCAAGAAAGAACCAAATTTTATTAAAGGAAAATACAGAGTTCTCGAAAGTTTCAATTTTATATTTGAATTATGAGAATATACAGTGAAACCTCGCTACAATGATACTCGATATAACGATAAATCACTATAAAATGATATTCTCCAAATCCTGTTTGAACTCACCTATAATCTAATGCTAAATCCTTTCGATACAACGATATACTTTACTTTAAAGTATAGGATTTGGAATCACTACAAAACGATGTGTTTTTTGTTTTTTTTTATACTTCACTCTAAATATCCTCCAATATATTTTTAAACTCGTCACATATTTTAGTTCTTCCGCAGACGTCTAATAATATCGGTCTTTGGCACCACCGGATCACCGAGTGTTGATGAATGTTTTTGTGTCGCTACTTTTTTGTGATACACCATAGTATGTTGCGGTAAACCTCTTTACAGGGACAATACATCCAAATGAATTTTGTTTCTCAACGAATGAATTAAAAAATTTTTATGGCCAATAAATACTAAAAAGTGCATGTTTTGGTGGTGCTGACAATGCAAATTCAGGCCGGAATTACACAATAAAAGTTTGATAAAAAAAATCTTTTACAAAACTTGAAAAAAAAAATAACCAATAAGCCTATTGGTTACATTCGCTCCAATGTAGAAAACATGCCAACAGCAGCACTAGTTTGATGGCACAAGAAAATAATGTTGCCTCTCGATACAGCAATAATCCCTCAACAACGACATTTTTTCTTGTTTTCACAGAACATCGTTATATATAGGTTTCACCTTAATTCTACTACAAAGGGAGAATCATACTTTGTCTTACAGCAAAACTCCCGAATTTACATATTTTTTTTATTATCATCAGCAAAAAATGTTTTCGATATGACATTTGTTTTGAACTGACCGTCACCCTTGCAAAGTCTTTGGAAACACTGCTCTCAGTATCTGAGTAACCATATAACGAAAGCGTAATTATACAGAAAAAATTCAGTAGTAATAAACAACAGACAGAAAAAAGGAAAAGTTAATAAAATTTTACAAAGTCCATAAACGTTAACGCTTTGCTTCAATCAGAATGAAACTATTATTGATTTTAAAAAAAAGTCATCCATTTATTTCCTCGTTACAAAGAATCGTAAAAATGACCTTTACGGTCTAGATATCCATAATGACCTTGCTTTAATTAATCTTGAGTTCAGAAAATGAGGAATAATAGGTTTGTGCGCATGCGCGTTAAGAAAAACATACGTTCAGACATTAAGCTACTTTTTTTACACATTTATTTCATTATCCTGGCCATTACAAACGGTAGGACGTATGAAGGTCATTAAAAATGAAGAAAACCAACGCCTATTGCTTTCCATCTGGCTCTTTGCTTTTTTTTTACTTCTTTCGCATTCTTACCTCTTTCTTGTTTTCTTCCTGAATTAATGAATACACATTCAGCTCTATCTCGTGTTTCTTTCACTTTTTTTTTCTTCTAAAGAAAAACATAATTTTCTTACTTCTCCTACACGTAAATATTTTCTCGTCATTGCTTTTGTCCGAAAAAAAAAAAGCTTTCATACCACGAGTGAAATATTTGATCGATGGATCGATCAATTTCAATGACAAATCAAACGCGATGAGTCACGCACATGACAAAGTGTACCTGTCATTGCGAGTTGTTTTTATATCTGAAGAATCTAATCAATCATTATTCTATTAATAAAGTAGTTATCGTTGTACGAGAAGGAAACTTGATCGATTGACAATAGCTCGTCTCAGGTATAAACTATTTGCTTGATTTAGAACACGGGTTTCCATCTGGGGTGCCGTGAAAGCTTTTTTCGGGGGGTTCCGCATGATCAAACGCCACGAAACCCTTAAAAATCCCGTAACCCAGAGAGCTTTCAAAGAAAATTTTCTTGTTACTGATATTCGC
This sequence comes from Pholcus phalangioides, assembly GCF_987345545.1. Lineage (NCBI taxonomy): Eukaryota > Metazoa > Arthropoda > Arachnida > Araneae > Pholcidae > Pholcus > Pholcus phalangioides. The sequence continues at coordinate 2,016,061 of NW_028301616.1, read as the reverse complement.
GCAGCTGTTCTTTGTTTTGAATTTTAACGAGATTAATTTCAATCGAGAACTACAACAGTTGTCTTTTTCAGGGAATTGTACATTTGATAGCATGAGTTTGACATAGCATCAATGAACAATAATGTTTTTTATACGTAATATAATACGTACTACTGTAGTTTGTAACTATTTTCAATATTTTATAGAAGGCGTATTTTTGCTCATGAAATTTTAATTTTTATCCGTTTATTGGTTATAGAAAAAATTAATTGAGAAAAGCACAATTTTTCCATAATGAATAAGTTTACAAAATATGGACGTTTAGAGTCTGAGAATGCTTCCGTATACATAGTTTTTGCTGCTCAGAAAAAAGTTCCCTATATTGTGTAAGGTGGCATGTTATTTTTTCATTTCGCTCAGGCATCGAAATTCTGCGCGCAGAGTACAGGTCTGTACAGACGAAATAAAAAACAATATAGCCCCCCTCTGGGAAAAAAAGTCAGAGGCCCACCAAATCACCGGGCAAATTAAAATGTGTGCTAATTAATGCCAGGAGCTTGGGTAATAAAAAAGATTTTTTAGAAACTATTGATAGTTGTAGAGGGCCTAGATCTTATATCCATTACAGAATCATGGGCAAACGATAGAGATGAATCTTTCTTACACATCTCAGGATACGATACTTTTGAGAAATAGATCTGATAGGAAAGGGGGTAGAGTGTTGATACACGTGAAATCATGTTTGAAGGCTAGAGGGTGTAACGTGCAGAGAAGTAATATTGAAACTATATGGGTTGAGCTAGAAAACAAAAGACATCATAAACTTATTGTTAGGGTTAGTTACAATCCCCCGAATAGGGATCCAAACTACTTCGCCAAATTTCATGATGAAATTTCCTACATGTGTAAGCGTAAGAGGGTTATCATACTATATACGATTTCAATTACCCAGGTATTGATTGGGAGAACCTTTCATCTAGAGATCAGTATGAAAGAGACTTTCTTAAGTTTGTGCTCGAAAATTTTTTGTATCAGTATGTATCAGAAGCCACTAGGGGTACTGATATTTTGGATTTAGTTCTTACTAGTTCCGAGGATCTTGTTGAACGTGTTTCGGTGGAAGACGATGAGTTTTCTTCCAGTGATCATCGTGTAGTCAGTTTTCACTGTAACTTTTCTTTGGGTAAAGTTGATAACAAAAGACTGGTTCCTTTTTTTCGTAGAACTAACTTTGATGTTTTGAGAGGAAGGTTAGCGGAAGTTCAAAGGCCGGTTGGAATCAGTAGGGGTTGTAAGCTCGGTGGAAGACTAAGCGATCCATCTCTAAGGATATGCTCCTTTAATCTGTTGTAGTAGTAGTCGTTAATCCGCTCAGTCGAGTAGGTCCCAACCCATGAGGGCCCAACTCAAACTCAGCGCAAAAAACAGTTCTACCACTTTAGTGGGACTACTTACAATTTAAGTTAATCCAACACTTCTTAACTACTCTCGTAGTTTGTACCAGATCGTAATCTGGTTATCTTCTTTTGAAGGGTTTTGCAAGTAGCTGCTGTGCACATATGACTCACGTCTCAATTTCTTTTACTATTCTTGTTTTGTTCTCCACAATTGGCGCAACTGACATCAGCTGAACAATCTGCCAACACATGTCCCTCCTTACCGCACCGCTTGCATCTGCTTTGACCCCCACAGTTCCTTGCCAAATGACCAATTCTCCAGCACTTAAAGCACTGTAAAATACGAATATACTCTTTCACACTATATCGTCGCCATCCGTGATGAAATCCCCTCTTAAATGTCAATGTCTGGAACATTCGCGGTTCCACTTGTAAAATCCAATTGCAGTTACCCTTAATGTTATATTTCGATATAACTCTAATTCTTAGATCTTGATCTTCTTGTAATTCCTGTAACGCTTCGATATCTCCTTGAGATGGGAAGCGGGGTGTGTCCGGTCCTTCAATGTAATTCCTGTAATTGCGCTCACGAGTTCTCTCTCAGTAACTTCTTTATCTACTTGGTAGATTATTACCTTCGGGTCCTTTCCGACCATCTTTTCTACTCTATTTTTGTATTTTTTAGCAAGGTCTTCCTCTTTAAACCGCTCTATAATTTTATTTACTTCTCTTGATTTTTCAGTCTCTACTATTACAGCTCTTTTTTTAGTGATCCAATGAGATCCCGCACTTTTATTTTACTTAAACTAGGATTAAAAACCTTTTTAAGTTCTTTGAGGAACTCTTTTTCACATGGAATCGAAGTGATAGTTACAAATACAACGCCACAACAGGCAAATTGCCCAACGAGGTGGCTGACTTAAGAACATCATGGATCCCCGAGCCATTTTTTGCTGTCTTTTTAAACTCTGTTAACACTTCGGTCAATTTATTTTTAAGATAAACTTTTATTGTCTTTGAGATATGTCCCATCCATTGAACCTCTTCTTCCAATTTCTGTGCACCTTTTTTAATGCTGCTAAGGACATCTTAGGACTACGTCCCTCACAACCAGCCATTTCAATCACGAGTGTCGTCGATTAATAACAAAATCGACTAGTGCGCCACCCTCTCCGTTGGTCGACCAAAAGGTCGTCCGGCCCAAACCACGAGGAGGTAGGGAAAGATGTCCTACGGTGTTTCAAAACCAAATGTTTTATAGTCTATTTATTCACACAAATTAATTTTCACTAATATCAGTTTTCCTATCTGTAACCACACTATACCGCTTTTATCTGAAACACTGTGGCGCTTGGGCCTGGTGGTAAGTCAATGGGAAAAATTTAGTACGAAGCTACCCTTTGTTCGAAAAAGGCGTGTTTGTACATCGCACCCTCTATGGTTCACAGATAGTGTGCGTACCCTTTATCTTGAAAAGAAAAGAGCATTCATAGAGTATAAAAGTGGTCGAGGTTACCTATCATTGTTTACCGATAAAAGAAGAGCGTTGAAGAAAGCGATAAGGGATAGTAAAAAGGAAGTTGACTCTAGGTTGGCAGATTACATTGGCTCTGACCCAAAATAATTTTTTAGATGCGTCAATAATGGATGTAAGGGGTCATTCAAGTATTACGTCAGCATCGAGGGGGGGGGTTCGGATTTGCTGACTTTTGATGACGAGGGGGGGGGGTTTGAAGGTTGCTTACGTCATCAACCCCCCCCCCCCCCCATTTGAAGATATGAAATATTCTAAGCTGCTGACGGGGGGAGGTCAATGTTTTGCTGACATTTGCTGACAAGAGGGGAGGGGGGTAAAAAATGGCTGAAAATCTGCTTACGTAATACTTGAATGGCCCCCTCTCGATAGGAGGGTCTAGGTTAGAGAGCAATGTAGGCATGTGTTGTGCTTTCAATGACTTTTTCACGTCGGTTTTTAATGGAGATAATGATATTCAATATACGGGTGTTGCATGGGGTAATAAAATCCTCAACAATATTCAAGTTGAAGACGCGGAAGTCCTAAATTTTCTAAAAAATGTATATGGCAAGCAAAGCACCAGGAACAGATGATATCTATCCCAGGGTCCTCAAGAAACGCGCTAATGAAGTGTTGGGGTCAGTCGCACAGATATACAGGAGCAGTGTTGCTGAGAGGGTATCGTCTCAAGGGATTGGAAACTTGCTAATGTTGTTAAAGGTAAACAAGATCTACATTCTTGCCCTTACCCAAAGCCTTAGTCACGTGATCATAGAAGCAAAGAAGGTTAGTCACATATGACTTCCCCTTCCTGAACCCATGCTGATCGGGTCCAACATGGTAAACTCTTGAAGTTTACACGAGATAGGGGGCAACTTGTTGAATTGGATAGAATCGTGGTTAAGATGTAGGTCACAACGAGTTACGTTGAACGGCTAATTCTCTAGTTGGACAGGCGTCACAAGTGGAGTTCCTCAAGGAAGTGTTCTTGGCTCCATACTTTTTTCACTTTTTATCGATATTCGAGCAACCCACGGTTCTCTTACGGGTTGAATGGTCACTATCCCGAATGCAACTAGGGTCATCGATTTGGGAATTCTCATTGACGAGCCGCTTAGGTTTTCTGAACTTTGTTCAGCGGTCATAAAAAAAGCGAATAGAATACTCGGTTTTATTTTCAAAAAGGTATCTTCTCGTTTTCCTAAAGTCATTCTTCTGCTTTTCCGAGGCTTAGTTCGTCCTGGACTGGAGTACGCTATAAGGTTTTGGAGATCATACCTACAGAGGGACATGGATTTGGTTGAAGATGCGCAGAGAAGAGTTACGCGTGTCCTTATTGGCACACGGGGCTTGAGTTATGCAAACACCAAACATGGCCCCTCTCTGTTCCTTGTGGGATATAAGCTACCTTGCGGCTGGGCTAAGGGCTTGAGTTATGAAGAGAGACTTAATTTTTTGAATATATTTACATTATGTGAACGGGACAGGTGTTGGGGAGATATGATCGAAGTGTGCAAAATTCTCAACGGGGTGGACCATGAATTATTAGTACACCGTCATTCGACTGCTTTTACAAGGAGACACCAGTATCGATTGGTAAGGGACAATGCGAGGTTACCGTGTCGCAGGAAATTTTTCTCTAATAGGGTTGTTAATAAATGGAATAGCTTACCCCCCGGAAGTAGTAAATTCTATTACATTTGACACATTTAAAAAGAAATATGATAAACATGTTGGGGTAAATCGAGAAGCTATCCATACTTAGAATTATGTATCCATATAATTAGACAACCATAAGTATTCCTTATGGGCATTTTATAATATTTCATCATGTATATATATTGTTTGTAATTGAATTTTTAATTGGGTTGCTGTATTTTTGAAATATATGACATCCATATTTGTTATGGGCATTTTTCTTGTTGTAGCGTTGTATTTGTATATTTTTCATGTAGGAATAATTTTTTTTTCTTACCCCCGCAAGCATCTGCTCATTATGCCCGCTAAGGTTGAGATCTTTGATGGGACCTCCTCTATATTGAATTTAGTGTAAAAAAACAACAAAAATTATGAGATTTGTCCCGGATCCCCGGGCTAGAGCCCTGCTCTTGTAGGGGGGTCATGGTGCTTGCTTTAAACCATTGAGAATAGATGCTTGATTTCGTACTTAAGAGACCAATACAGATGATCGCCCCATGATTCAATGATTATCATGATTATTTCAGTACAGGAAGCTTATATGCCTCCCAATAGTCTGACAGGACTCCAACCACGTGACTCCCAACCATGAGTTCAACCGGCCTGGCACGGAGACACGGCCTCACATCCCGTAGTAGTTCCCTAGGCTGTGGTTTTTGGTGAGCCCCCCTTCCAGTTCAGAGCCTTCACCGTCCCCTGTATCATGAGTGTGAAAAAATGAAGCAAATCATCGCCGACTGGAGCCCTGCCAGGCCCAAGCCCCTTTGTGGGGACCATGATGAGACTTTGGTTGAATGGGGGTTCCATGATAAGATCTGGCTCGATGTGTGCGATTAATAACAATAAATATGTACATTAAGAGGTGGTGGCGAAGCCCTTTTTCACTTTGCCCTTGTGCTATGATGCTATTGAGACGGCAGTGGGGACACTTTTTTGGATAAATATTCAAAAATTTGTTTTGGTTCCGTAGCAGGGCCGTCTAAAGAGCATTAAGGGCAGCCGGGCATAGTGATATTTTTGAGGTCCTACCTGGCTATAAATGCTTGTCCGCAACACTTTACACGCTTACTTTCGGAAATTTTACTAGATCCCATTTTTATGAGCTCCCCGCTCTTGAGGCCCCGGGCCGTTCCAGGGTAGGCCTATGCGTTAAGACGCCACTATTCCTTAGATAAACCTCATATCACCAAGGGTTCCTCAAGAAACTACGTTAGAAACCCCTGAGATAGAGAGTGATAGGGACTAGGTAAGTGAACGACCCAAAGAATGACCTAGAGCGTGCTCAAGCATGTTACTGACAAAAAAAAAAAGGTTCTTAGAGCGTATGTAAGCATGGGAGTGACCTAGAGAATTGCAAAGCATGTTAATAACCAAAAGTGTCCTAGGGCATGTGAGACCAAAATAGTGCCCTGGAGAGTGTGTAGGCATGGAAATGACGAAAAAGAATGACTCAGAGCAGGACCGCAACTAGATGCTTTGTCAGCCTGGGCAAGCAGGCATTTTGGCGCCCTAATGTTGAAGGATAGGTTAATGGGTGAAATTTGCTCTTGCCCCCCCCCCCACCTAGTTACGGCCCTGACTCAGAAACACAGATATATTTACAAAAGTGAGGGCCTACTGCACAGTAGTCACAGAAAGTGACATAACACACACGTCAGTCATTTTCTTAAGTTTCGATTACAATCGATCGCATTAGATATGAAAATGATAAGATATGATTGACAAATGATATATAAATTTCTCTGCTTTGACGCATTTCTGAACGTTTAATTTTTTTTCAATTCTGAATGATTTGATAAAAAAAAAAAGGAAAATGAAACAAACTTCTTTGAAATTTATGAATAATTCATGTGAAGTAACATGTTTGGCGTGGCTCTGAGGAACGATTTGCACTTTTCACTAGGATGCGAACAAAGGAAATCAAAACAAAATGAGAACACATATGTAATTACGAATTCAAGGTTGACTTGTAATAGAAATCATTATCTTTCAAGTAAGGAAGTTCTAAAAAATTCAAATCACCGTTCACATGCGAGTGGTATAATAATATCAGGATATGAATAATTACGATGCCGTCCATTTATTTCATTACTTTTAGTACGTACTGCTTCGAGACAGTAGCACATGATGATAGAAAAACCAGATGTTTTTACTTCAATATGTAAAGCAGATGAACTATTAAGATAAATTTGTAGTACACCACGGATAGAAAAAATATGCGTACATACAAAGATTAGTTATATTTATAATGGCGTGGAAGTCAGAGACGGATTTCTGGTTTTGGGGGCTGTGTGTGTGTGAGGACTACAAAATTTTACAGCCATTCTAGTCAAATTCTTTACCACTCACTCCTCAAATTACCCGTCCTGGACTATCGCCTCTTGGTCCGCCCCTGTCTTCAAGACACTTTCTGGGTCACCGTTTTGTTCGCTCACTGATCTGGTCTGTTTTCTAGGTCATTCTTTTTGCTCACTCTCGTGCTGGTACTGTTTTGGGCACTCGTATGCGTGCATACGTTCTAGGCCCTTCTTGGCCACATTCATGTTTATACAATCTCTAGGTCACTGGACTGGTCCCTCGCTGAGTAGGTCATTCCTTTGGTGATTCACGATTGCTCACTGTTTTAGTTATTCCCGTTTGCACACATTCTACGTTACTCTTTTGGTCACTCATATGCTTTCAAATTCTATAGCTCACTCATCGACCTATACCCTCGCCTCTAGGTCACTGTTTTGATCCCTTACGTGCTTACACGCGCATTTTGGCGTTTCCTTGTAACAATGAATGAGAGGTTAAAGGAAGAAATTTGCGCCCCTCTGGTCCGGTAGAATGAGACTACAGATTGCTACGCGTTCTACTTAACCACGCATGCATCGCGTACACATTTCTATGTGGAATTTACAACGAATCGGCAAATCCAGGAAGGTGTTGCATGTGTACACGCATAGCCAAACATATTTATGTTGTTAGAGTTATGCCTACTCCGTGTTCTTGTTGGTGGTCATCTGTATGGCAACAATGAGATGGGATAGACTTGCGGCGGCTCACCAAAAAATGTGTCCAACAGTCGCCAAGTGCGGAAACGCCGCGAGTCGATGTTTGTGACTCTACACACCGGAGCAGAATGCTGATTCAATGTTGTGTTGTCAAAAGCCCGTTCACATGTGCAATAAAATATCGCGGGAAGTTTCCGGTAACGGGGATTTTCACTACAAACCATTCACATGACGTTTAGTTTATGCCGGTAATTCCCCTCTTTTTTCCGGAAGTTGTCACTAGTTACGTGGGTTGAACGGAAGTGCTTGATTCAAGACGGCTGACGAACGAGCTTACAGTAGTTTTCGCGGCGCAAAGGATTATGGGAGAGAAGGTCGGTGTCAACCACCAATCCACCCCATGGAGGAAAGAATATACATTATAACCTCCTTGAATCCACCCGAAGATGGGCTTTTCTCCCACCTTTTTTTTCCCTATGAGAGGAAAAAGTTACCATGCCGGTAATTATCACCAAAGCGACCCCCAATCTTATACATGTGAACGGGGCTATTGATATGTAAAAAGCTGATGGTATCAGACTAAACGAAGTCGCGGATTTTCAATTTCGAGTCTTTTGCCAAGCGTTTTTCGATTGACTCGACCTTTCATATGCGTCGTTACGGACACGTAACTAACAATCTTGTGGAAATTTATGCCGTTAACGCCACTAAGGAAACTTAATTTCCGTTGTTCGTGATCACGTGTATAACCAGATGGGATATACATGCATAAATGAAGGTAAACAAAAATAAGCATATAACATTGAAGGTACCAGATTTTGTCTTCAACTTGATGTACGTCCGATGCGACGAGGACAAATTATCACAAGGCCAAGGGTAAAAACTTATTAAGGGCGTGCCTTCTCTTCCAAAGAAAACATCCAGTTGTTCTTTGTAGACAAAGACAAATTATGATTTAAATACTAAATGTGTGTATACATTTGTGACTTTGGCTTACGTCCAAACATTCAAGTGAAAAAAGAAACTGCATGGCCGAAAGGTACGTTTATACGTCGCAGAATCTCCATGATTCCTGACCATTCCAAGTTCATACGGAGACATGTCTGAGATGTAGGAACAAGTCTTTCCTTTTTCTCTTATGTTTCGGCAGACTTCTCAAGGACGTATTTGTATTATCTGGCTATTATAATACATATACTTGCAATCGACCTTACATTAGGCTGTCGATTTATTCTCGTCCGACCATCAAATCTTTTCGTCAAAATTGTCAGTTTTTATCTTTTTTTTTTATTTCGAAGAGGACTTACGATTAATTTGGGCGTCTTTATCAGTTGTGATAAACAGGGCCGCAATTAAATGCTTGGCAAGACCGCATTTCGGCACCCCCTTGTAATGTTGAAGGAAATGGTGAAATTTGCGCCCTCCTCCTCTGGTCCGGTGTATGGGGCCTGCCTTCTCTTCCCTAGTTGCAAAAATTAAATGGTCTGAAATCCTGTCCTTGGCTGAATCAACTATGGTCAGACTTCTCCACAGCTGTTGTTGGTATCCTAAAAAATCTGAATGGCAATTTGTGTGTTCGATCCCCAATCATTTTCCTCAAGTCACATGATGGATAAGAAGAATGGTGTTCGAATAATTCTTAAAGACGTTGGTACTACACCGGAACCATGACATCAGGTATTATTGGGCAAGAGAATGTGTACATGCACTCGAAAAAATTCTGATATGCTCACACACGTTACCACTTCTCTTAAAAACATGCCTCATATTTGCAATGCCTCTCCAGTATTCTGATCCATGCTGTTTAGAGAGTCGTCCAATATCAAATTAGATTTGTCTACATGTACTGCACCATGAAAAAAAAAAGGAATGTATTAAAGACACTAACATTCCCAGAGACATGCTGGGAATAACAAAAGCTTATTGCGGAAACAGACGTTTTCTGGACATTGTCAACGTGAACTCCGAAAGAAAAGTCATTTGGTCTAATGGGAATCAAACCAACATCACATTGCATGGAACAAGGAAGGCAGGGTTGTGTCTGGAGTGTATGGTAGCACACTTGCCTGTTTTACAAGATGACCTGGGTCCGATTCCTGGTGGAGACCACACACACACACATACACACAGATGACTTTTCTTTCAGAGTTCACTTCGACACAATATCCAGAAAAAAGCTATTCCCTTGATGACTTGGGGAAAAGCCGTCTCATATACTTGACATCCTCTTATGTTTGCATGTGCAAAGTTCCGAACCTCTAATATGCATGGGAAGTTTGGTATAATAAATAGCCACACATATAATTCTCAACCCAGGACAAAAAACTTTATTTAAACAATATCAATGGCTGACTGACTGTATGAGAAGCTATTATCATTTGAAAACAAATATCATTCTCACGGCAAAATGAAATCGCCATAAAATGATAAAATTAACAGATCTGAAGTAAACTAAAAAATTATTACGAATGATTTCAATCACATATGGAAAACTTTTTTTACAAAATGTTTGATGTAAACTCAATTAAATTCTATATATGATTCTCCGTTATTAAGTCTATTATTATACAAACATGATTCCTGTTGCAAACTGACAAAGATTTATTCACATTATTCTGAAAATTGTCAGAATACCTTTAAAACGCACTTAATTATTTTATCATTGATTATAATTCTGTATCTGTAACATGCAAACAGTTTCATGATTTTGATCATCCTTTCAGTATGCAAGTTTTGCTCATGCAAGAGACCAAGAAGTTATGGATTGATATAACAAACTGAAATGTTTCGAAAATAAACTGTGGCAAACATTTTTGCAAATCAAAATGCATCTAGACTTTCGGTTCAAACCACTTCTTGAGTATACACATGAATAATTTTTTTTCCTTCCATCGATATCTCCTTCCTTATAAAACGGTAGGCTCTATATTATTTTATTTCTTCCCCAATCTGAGAAATCCTCAATCACCTACTGATTAAGTGATTGCTAACCATATTTCGAAACATTTCTATACATGTATATTACACAGGCGTGCAACATATTCCTTCTTTCTACAACACGAAACTTTACATTTTTTCTCCCTGCCAAAATATTACTTTGTATCGGTAAAGAAAATTCTGCATCTAATTTGGCGTAATTCAATCCTGAAAAGAAAATAAACTGAGCAGACAAAGTATTATGCACACTTAGCTTGTGTGTGTTCAAAATTGCGAACCTGCAGAAAATTGGCTCTACTCTGAGCGACCAGCAAACAAATTTTACATAAGTACTCTGGTATAGTATTTAAAATTCGGCAGAGTTCAAAATTGTTTTTAGGTGGAAGATGGAATGCTCAATATCAGCAGGAACAACACAATGATTGAGGGTTTCTCAGGCAAACTGCCATAACTATGTAGCAAGACATCCAGTAAAAATGGGCTAGGTTTGGTGGTTACTTTGCACTTTGTGCCCCCCCCCCCCCAACATTTCCTTGACCTACCTTATGAGCAGTGAGTTGAACATTTACCCCCCAGTGTTCAATCTTGAATCCTGCAAGCTACACAGCAGCAGAAGGGACCAACTGAAAGGGGCTGATTTTTTAAGGAGCCAACTGAAGGGAAAAGGTGAATTTTCATCACCAAAATATCATTCGCTTACACTTGAAAAATGTCCATAACCGGCTCAGTTTACACTCACACATTTCACCTGCCCTGTTGATCATTCACTGAACCATATGGGCAGTTACTCCCATAATCACTTAGTCACTCATATGGTTAGGGCAGACGAAATGTCAGATGCAAAATTTCTGGGGGGGGGGGGGGCACATTGCGCTGCAAGACTTTCAACAAAATGCTACATGCCGGAATGTGTGGCCCTATTATATTTATCTTGTCAGAGTCGAGCTTGTTGCCACTCATACAATCACTCACTTAGTCATTGATTCATAAGGTGACTCATACAGTCAATTGTACACTCACTCATACAGTTAGGGCAGGTGGAATGCCACCTGTGGCCCTAACATATATGTTGCCAGAGTTGTGCTTGTTTTTTGTTTTTGTTGATGCTGTCATCTGTCATCCACAGTTTGAAGTGAAAATTACAAATTCCTAAATTTTTGAGTCAAGTACGTGTCGAATATCTGCCTTGCTCTTGCTGCAGAGAGACTTTTTAAAATGAGAGATGGCTCACAGTCATGAGTACTGGATGATTGAGATAAGCAGGTGTCTCGTTATCAGAAAGCCACAATAATTTGAAACGAAACACAAACGTTATTCAATAGCATCGTGGGTATTAGTTCACAGTCCAATCTCAGTTGCGATTTGCAATAAAAATTGCAGTGTAGAAGAATGCAGCTGTGCGGGCATCATGCTAGACTCTGATCATGAGGATCCAGGTGTGAACCTGTTGGCACAGCTGTGGTCAGCTGAAGTTAAGTTTTCTGCAGTTTTACAACTTTGTGGCGCAAATACGAGCACAGGTCCCCCATTTCAAAAAGTCTCTCCACAGAGAGTAGGCATACCTTCAACACGATACTAAACATAACATGAAAATTCAAGCATTTACCATCTTCAATATACGGAAGACATGCAGCAGCACTACAGCATAAAATGCACATAACTCTGGCAATATAAATATATTAGAGGCCACACATACACACAAAACACATTCCAGCATGTATCGATTCATAAAAAATTCCGCACAGGAACAAGGTGCAGGTACAGTTAAGTAGTAGAGGAAATCTTATTAAGAATGGAAATCCATCAAAATATTCAATGAATTTTGTTTCAACTTTCATAATGTTGTTGAAAGGAGGTGCACATGACACAATCCATGTGAATTAATGCACCTTAAATACCAAGTAAGCATCAAGGCAGGTGCTAATAGTGATGGTTGATATTGTGGCACTGTGATTGCAAAATGGAAACATTTTCCGGAGAAAAGAGAAATCATTCAGTCACGATTCTGCCCTCACAATGATTTCATATCTTTCACTATTCGTATGAACAAAATTCTTATGTATTTTCCTTGTATTTGGTGAATCTAAAGTTGGTGACCCAGATGTAATCATTACGATCAAGGAAGACAATTTCAGAGTGACCTATTTTAATCTCTCTGCAACTACTGGGAATCGAACAAAATCATACTCCCTCATACCAGCCAGAAGCAAATGGTGCCGTAAAAAGGTAGCATCACTTCTTTAGAACAGTGATCGAGTGCTATTCCCTAGCAGATTGGGTAAGAATAATGCTGATCATTCTTCTCGGATTAAGGTCGACATACAATCCGGAATTGAAATGCTCCACATCTGAACTGTTATATGGTGAATCAACCCAGCGAGTTCTTCTCAGCATCTGGCACAAATGTTGATGAGAAACAGTTACTCACCAAGTTACAACACTGCTCGAAAATTTGGCCTGCACCAACATCTCACCACAACAAATCCAAAACAATCATCCACAAAGAACTAGATTATTCCACTCATGTTTTCCTTCGCAATGACGTTGTCAAGCAAATTTGCAGTGCCCATATGATGGGCCCTATGAAGTGGTTGAAAGGCTTAATAACAGTACCACCATCAGAGATGCTGCTGTACTCTCGTTTTATACTACCTGGATTCCAGGACCCAGGTTATTCGAAAAATCTGGGTTCTTTTTGAGTGAAAGTGAAAGTCCCTCTCAAAAAAAATTTATCTTGAAAAAAATTATGCCCATTCCCATAATTCACTGGTATCTCCATGAATTTTCTTCCAGCATGCCCCAGGTCTTTGATCACCTACTTATATTTCTTCGTTGAGACTGAGCGGTGGGTCATGTTCTGGGAATGAGAAGGTATCTGTGAATCAAGTAATTCATTTCTAAAAACGTGTTCTATCGGGAAAAAAAAGGTTCATTTACTTCCATTGTGTAATAGTAGGAAAAGCTTGCAAAAAAGCTCATTAGCAATGAGAATTTAAAATATGGAATTCCGCACATGTAATAAATCTAGAACAAATATGAAGTTGATCTCGCTTATATATATATATATATAACGTTCCTCCCATTTTGATAGCTTTTTACTTAGTACAACTTATTTTCGTGATCCTAACAATAAGTAATTCTCATTAAGATATCCCATTTTTACACTTTTTGTTTTTTTTAAAAAAATGTTATAAGCAGGATTCACTTCAATTAACAGTTCGAGGCACACATTTATATATTTACTAATAAATCAATCTATAAATTCCCTTAGATTTGACATTTCGTTAAAAAAAATCAGTGGTTAAATAGTATTTTTAATGATATTTCTATTAGAGCGTAGTTTTTCACCATGTTAAAAGGTACGAGACCCCTTAAAATATTGGAATAAAATAATTTCTTTTATACTATCCATTGATTTAAAATTGTTTTCAAGTGTTAGTAGCCCAAACTTTCTGTGACGAATTAGATCCTTGTGCGCCCCCACATGGGCAGAGCTGACAGGGCCCGGGATAATTATCATTATTTTTGATTTTTCATGTTAGAAATTCACTATAGAAAGGCCTGTAAAAAATCTGGTTCGGGAGCCTTGCACCAAAATGTGGGGGCCATGCCCTCCATTGTGCCGATTCTGCGTATACACCAGTGATTTTCACGATGCGAAACGGTGACCACCATATAGCAGCTAGATGACAAAACTGTGGATATTCAAGGTACAGTTTTTATAGATCCAGTTTTTTTTCCCACGATCTCGGGAAAGTAGCCGCAAAAGTACTGTAATTTCTGGTATGTGACCAGAAGGGAGAAAATCCACAGGGGAATAAAAACTCAAATTTGCAAGTACATGATCAGGGAATCATTCAGGGAAGCAACTAGAGAGAGATATCCCTCATCTTATTCTTCAACAATCTGTGTGTATATCAATACAGTACAGTGTACAAAGTAGTAAAACCTTTTTTTCAAGGTCGCATGATCATGATACATGATAAAAAGGGAAAAAGTTAGGGAGGTTTTCTCTACTTTTTTTCTTCTTAGAACTAGGAAAGGACACATGAACAAAATTTTTTACGGTCCTTTTCTAAAATTCCAGGTATTTGATGCATTAAAGTGCGCCAATGTCATCTCTGACCATCAGATACAAAGGAAGAGATGCATATGTGAACATTGCATCAGTGAAACCAGCACACATAGACACAGACAGGAACAGTCAAGACAGCAAATCTATTGTCACAAATGCAAGCCAATCTCCCCGTTAAAAAGTCTCGCCACAGAGAGAGCAAACAGTTATGCATCATAAATTAGTTCTTTAAGAACCCCCAAAGAAAGTGGACCTGGAGAAGCCCAAAACACACACAACAAGAGAGAGATCAACTACATCCTATCTAATAAGAAGCATGTGATCCAAGACTGCAGTGTTCTCAACAAATTCAATACAGGAAGTGATGGACTGGTGAGATGTAGAATAAGGCTTAACACTAGAATGGAAAGAGCAAAACTTATCAAAGATACAAAAACTGTCATCGATATGGCAAAGCTTCAAGAACATCGATATAAATTCCAGTTAGAACTGAAGAACCTATTTGATTTGCTATATAACACCACTGAGGATGAACAAAACTAACCACTACCCTAAAAGAAATAGCAAAAGAAGTCGCTGGAGAAAAAGAAATCAAGCGGGTGAAGAAAATAACAGAAGAAACTGATGAAAGACCAGAGAGAATTTCAGATTAAGAAGAATGACCCTAAATCAAGAGTGGAATATGCAGAACTTTGCAAGACAGTACGAAAGCGGATTACAGAAGATGTCAGGAAGTTTAATTGCGATATTGTAAAGAAAGCATATAAAGATAATAGCAGGAGCTTAAAATCAGCAAAATGAAAACTGTGTAGGGAGAAAGGAAATTTTTGCACTAAAAAGAAAAGATGGAAATGAAATCATTAGTATTATTGAGGGATTTTATAATACTCTATACAAACATGAACAAAATTGGGACAGAGGAAAGGGAGCAGAAAGAAAAGAAAATGAAGCCGAATCTGTACAAGTAGCACCTGTGCTGAAAGAAGTCTATAAGGCTATAAGATATATGAAAAAAGGGAAATGCCCAAGTGAAGATGGGATTTCAATAGACATTATTAAAGAAGCGGGAGAAGAATTCGCCAGTATGCTAGCTGCTTTGTTCACAAATTGTCTCACAAAATCGGATGTGCCTGAAGATTGGAATAACACAATGATGGTTCTTCTTTACAAAAAGGGTGAAAAAGAGGATATCAAGAACTACTGATCAGTCTCCTATCAGTAATTTAAAAATTTTCACCAAAGTGCTGACGTGTAGGCTTGAATCCACATTGGACAAAGCCCAACCAAAAGAAGACACAGGTTCTCGAAGTCGATTTAGTACAATTGATCAGATCCAAACAATCAGGGAACTCATAGAGAGACACAAGGAATATGAATTACCATTGTGTACGGCCTTCATTGATTTTGAGAAAGCGTTTGACTGTCTTCACATCTGCTGTTGTTAAAGCTCTAGATGTAATTGGGGTAGAGAAGACTTACATCAATATCATCAAGAAAATATATGCCAAAGCAACTGCAACGATTTGTTTGCATAAAGGAAAAGCAAAGATTAAACTTGGAAAAGGAGTCAGACAGGGTGATACTTATCTCACCAAAACTCTTTACCGCTGTTTTAGAAGAAGTATTCAGAAAACTGGATTGGGATGAGAAAGGAATTAAAATAAATGGGGAATTTCTCGACCACTGCATTTTGCCAACGACATTGTTATTATCAGCAGTAATCCAGAAGAACTAGAAGGAAATAATACAAGAACTTGCAAAGGCAAGTATTCAGGTGAGTTTGAAAATGAATCTGCAAAAGACAAAAGTTATGTTCAACTCCTTTACGTTGAAGAGGATCTTGCTCAACAACACAGAGATAGAAGAGGTAGAAGGTTATGTATACCTGGGACAACGGAATCATTAATGAAATAAACAGAAGGATCAGGATTGGATGGAGCACTTTTGGCAAAAGCTGTAATTCTGAAGAGTCTCATGTCATTATGCCTGAAAAGAAAAGTGTTTAATCAGTGTGTGCTACCAGCACTGACTTATGGAGCTGAAACATAGACACTCACAAGCAAGATGATACAAAGGCCACATTCAACGCAAAGGAGCATGGAAAGATGTATTCTAGGCATCACAAGGAGAGATAGAAAACGAATCACTTGGATAAGGAACCACACAAAGGTATATGATATCATGAAAAGAATTAAACGTCTGAAATGGAAATGGGCTGGACATATTGCAAGAAGACAGGACAACAGATGGACCACAAATATTCTAGATTGGTACCTGTGGTGTTAAACATCCAAGGCATCCCTAAGCAAGATGGATCGGCGAGATCAGAAAAGTGGCTCGAGTCAACTGGAAGGCTAAAGCATCAGACAGAGCAAAATGGAAAAATTTAGAGGAGACTTTCATCCAGCAGTGGACTGAAAATGGTTGATGATGATGATATACCGGGTGATTCTAAACTCAACGTGAAACTTTTAGGAACGGTAAAAAACACAAAAACGAAACAGAATCTCATAGGAATGTATGACTGGAAACCCCAACCTGATCAGCTGGAGGATAAACAAAGATGCAGAAATGACAAGCCAATAATGGGCAGGAAAAACTTTATTTAGCAGTATTTTACACAAGGATAGTACATGTAAAGTTTCACAACAAGTGCTCAAAATTCTTACTAGCCATGTCGCAAGAATCTCCATCGCAGCGGCAAATATACGCTAAATGCCTGGCATTGTTGAAAGGGTTCGACAATCAATGCATCACCGTTGTGAAGCATACATAACTGTGGATGGTAAGAACTTTAAGCACTTGTTGCAGCACTTAACATGTACGCGTACTGTCTTTGTGTACAGTATCACTAAATAAAGAGCTTTTCTACCCATTAATGACTTGTCATTTCTTGTCGCATTTACATTTATCTTCCAGCTGATTAGGTTTGGGTTTCCGATCATACATTTCTACATGATTCTGTTTTGTTTTTGTGTTTTCTACCTCCCCTAAAAGTTTGTATGTCGAGTTTTAAATCACTCTGTATATTGTACATAATTAGTCCATGTGATCCTCACTGGAAAGAGGTGCTGCGATGGTAAACAGAAATGATGATTCTGGGGAAAAAAAAACTTTCAGTCACGATTCTATCCTCACTCAACAATGTCATATCTTTCACTATTTCATATGAGTAGAATTCTCATTATGTATTTTCCGGGCATTTTGCGAATCTAAAACATCAAGTGAAGACTGAATTGCTTTACAGAAAGAATAATGCAAATCGGCCACCTCGTGATGATACCAACCATGAATATTGAGAGAGAATGAACTTGCACCAATGACGGCCCAGATATGAGAATCTCTCATTCAAGTGGTTCAACAGTTTGAGCTCTCATATAGGCTGACCAGGGATGCCTTGAACCTCTGGAAACCAGCTGCTTTTCCAGGAACGCATGCAAGCCTTGACAAATACTCTTTTTTCATTCTTTCAAACCGAGCACAAATCTGGTCTATCATACTGGTATTCGTTATGACCGTATATTCGGTAGTTTACTACCGAATGAGTTGTGCTGGAAGTGTGTATTTGTACATTAAAAAGTCTGAGAGCATATTCAATGTTGTGCGTAAATTTTAGTGCTGCCATCTATTTTTCACACTACAAGTGAAGTGTAATGATTGAATATTTGTACTGTTGTAAATCTGTCACTTTTTGTTTCGAGACTTTCTAACAAGGAGATTGGCTTGCATTCACTCCTTGAAATTGGGAACACAGAAAATCAAATTCAACCAACCACCACTGTGCCGCTGGTGGGGTTTAAACCCAGATCCAGTGTTGCCAACAGTCAAAAAATTTTCCAACTAGATTCTTCGTCAAAAACAAGAAACAAGCTTAAACAACCAGAATTAATTTTAGCCATTATTTAGATGACCATACATCCCCACACGGGAAATTTTCTATATTTTCACGTAATTTAATAATAGACTAAGTTATTAGTACAAAGGAAAAAATTTTGAAAAAGACAAGAAAAACAACTAGATGGGGCATTTTTTCCAACTAAATGGCTGAAAAAAGACTAGATGGCCGAAAAAGACAGATCTAGTTGGAAGATAATCAAGTTGGCATCATTACCTGGATCCTTGCGATGTGAGTCTGTCACATGACCACAGTGGGGACAGTAAATCAACTGGACACTATGAAATGTATTTTCTCAAATAAAATTGTCATATTTACTTTGTCTTACATTGCTGTTTTGACCCCATATGGTACCAAACCCATCAGGTCGGAGATTATTTAATTTAATTACATTGCTGTCTGACAGCCAATACAGTTTGTAGATCCTAAACATTACAGGGAGTTGGAGCTGAAGATGTCTAAAAGTAATGGCTTATACCAGGGTGATTCTGTGGGTGGGAACAAATCAGGTAGGAGCGAATATTAGTGAGTCTCTGTCAGAATACCGGGATTTACTATTATCCGCTAGGGAGGGGGGTTCAGATGTGGCAGTGATTCCAGTGCTGCCAAGGGGTAGTAGGGGATATAGGAGTAGGATCCACCAATTCAATATAGGCCTGAAGGACATTTGCTCCTCACTTGGGGTCACGTTCTTGGAGCTTCCCGCATTTACCGATAGGTGGCTTCGTTCGGATGGGATCCATCTAAATAAGAGAGGGGTCTGGGAGGTTTACGATAGTCTTAGGTCAGGTTTTTTACTCCCAGACCACGTAGTCGGGAATGCGGGTTAGTTAATGATAATCACAACAGTACTGACTTGAAATTACTCACCTCTGACTTGGATGGCTTCTCGATTGACAACAAACCACCGGGCAAATTAAAATGTGTGTTAATAAATGCCAGGAGCTTGGGTAATAAGAAAGATTTTTTTAGAAACTATGATAGTTGTGGAGGGCTTGGATCTTATAGCCATTACAGAATCTTGGGCAAAGGATGGGGATGAATCTTTCTTACACATCTCAGGATACGATACTTTTTTGAGAAATAGATCTGATAGGAAAGGGGGTGGAGTGTTGATATACGTGAAATCCTGTTTGAAGGCTAGAGAGTGTAACGTGCAGAGAAGTGATATTGAAACCATATGGGTTGAACTTGAGAGCAAAAGACACCGAATAGGGATCAAAACTACATTGCCAAAATGCATGATGAAATTTCCTACATGTGTAAACGAAAGAGGGTTCTCATACTAGGGGATTTCAATTACCCGGGTATTGATTGGGAGAACCTTTCATCTGGAAATCAGTATGAAAGACACTTTCTTAAGTTGGTGCTCGAAATTTTTTTTGTATCAGCATGTATCAGAAGCCACTAGGGGTACTGCTATTTTGGATTTAGTTCTTACTAGTTCTGAGGATCTAGTTGAACATGTTTCGGTGGGGGAAGAGTTGTCTTCCAGTGATCATCGTATCGTCAGATTTCACTGTAACTTTTCCTCGGGTAAGGTTGATAACAAAAGACTGGTTCCTTGTTTTCGGAGAACTAACTTTGATGTTTTGAGAAGAAGGTTAGCGGAAGTTTTCAAAGACCGGTTGGAATCAGTAGGGGTGGTAAGTCAATGGGAAGAATTTAGTACGAAGCTGTCCTCTGTTTTGCACGACGTCATACCCTTTGTTCGAAAAAAGCGTGTTTGTACATCACACCCTCTATGGTTCACGGATAGCGTGAGGAACCTTTATCTTGGAAAGAAAAGAGCATTCAGAGAGTATAAAAGTGGACGTGGTGACCTATCATTGTTTACTGATAAAAGAAGAAGAAAGCGATAAGGGATAGTAAAAAGGAAGTTGAATCTAGGTTGGCAGATAACATTGGTTCTGATCCAAAATAATTTTTTCGATATGTCAATAATGGATGTAAGGGCCCCCTCTCGATAGGAGGCTCTAGGGTAGAGAGCAATGTAGGCATGTGTAGTGCTTTCAATGACTTTTTCGCGTCGGTTTTTAATGGAGATAATGATATTCGATATACGGGTGTTGCATGGGGTAATAAAACCCTCAACGATATTCAAGTAGAAGACGTGGAGGTCCTAAATCTTCTAAGAAATGTATGTGCAAGCAAAGCACCAGGACCAGATGATATCTATCCCAGGGTTCTCAGGGAAGGTGCTAATGAATTGTTGGGGCCAGTCGCACAGATATTCAGGAGTAGTGTTGCTGAGGGTATCGTCCCGAGAGATTGGAAACTGGCTAACGTTGTTCCGATATTTAAGAAGGGTAGTAGAGAAGTGGTGTCTAATTATCGTCCAGTGAGTTTGACGAGCTCCCTCTCGAAAATTTTGGAAATTATCATCAAAAGGCAGTTTGTGAAGTGGATAGACGAGAATAATGTATTGTCGGATAATCAGCATGGGTTCAGGAAGGGGAAGTCATGTGTAACTAACCTCCTTTGCTTCTATGATTACGTGACTAAGGCTTTGGGTAAGAGCAAAAATGTCGACGTTGTTTACCTTGATTTCCAGAAGGCATTCGATCGGGTCCAACATGGCAAACTCTTGAAGCGTTTACACGAGATTGGAATAGGGGGCAACTTGCTGAATTGGATAGAATCGTGGTTAAGAGATAGGTCGCAACGAGTTATGGTGAACGGGGAATTCTCTGGTTGGACAGACGTCACAAGTGGAGTTCCTCAGGGAAGTGTCCTTGGCCCCATACTTTTTTCACTTTTTATCGACAAACTCGATCAGGGTATCGATGGAATTACTAGCAAATTCACAGATGATGTGAAGCTAATGGGGGTAATCGGGAATGAAAGCGATAGGGAGTTGCTCCAGACCAACTGAAACAAGATTGCAGCATGGGCAAATGAATGGGGCATGACGTTTAGCGTAGATAAGTGCATGGTCGCTCATTTTGGTTCGAACAACCCATGGTTATCTTACGAGTTGAATGGTGTCACTATCCCGGATGCAACTAGAGTCACCGATTTGGGAATTCTCATTGAAAAGCGACTTAAGTTTTCTGAACATTGTTCAGCGGTTGTCAAAAAATCGAATAGAATACTTGGTCTCATTTTCAAAAAGGTATCTTCGCGTTCTCCTAAAGTCATTCTTCCGCTTTTTCGAGGTTTAGTTCGTCCTGGACTGGAGTATGCTGTAAGGTTTTGGAGACCGTACCTACAGAGGGACATAGACTTGATTGAAGGGGTGCAGAGAAGAGCTACGCGTGTCCTTATTGGCACACAGGGCTTGAGGTGTCGAGGAGATATGATCGAAGTGTTCAAAATTTTCAATGGGATGGATAGGATGGACCATGAACTTTTAGTACATCGCCAATCAACTGCTTTTACAAGGGGACACCAGTATCGATTGGTGAGGGACAATGCAAGGTTATGGTGTCGCAGGGAATTTTTCTCTAATAGTGTTGTTAATAAATGGAATAGCTTACCCCCGGAGGTAGTAAATTGTAACACAATTGACACGTTTAAAAAGAAATACGATAAACATGTTGGGGTAAATCGAGAAGCTATCCATTCTTAGAATAAGACAACCATAAGTATTCTTTATGGGCATTGTATAATATTTTATCGTGTGTATATATTGTTTATAATTTGTGTTAATTGCATTTTTAATGGGGTTGCTGTATTTTTGAAACATATGACATCCATATTTTTATGGGCATCTTTTTATCAGCCACCTCGTTGGGCATTTTGCCTGTTGTGGTGTTGTATTTGTATTTGTGTAAGCAGGATTGGCCTTTGGAGGGGGCACAAGGAATTTCTTACTAGAAATTTTGAGTTAACAACCTTAAAAAGCATCTAAAGTATTTAAATTAACAAATTGATCAACAGAGCGTATATAAAAGGTATTTTTTTATATTTTTTACCAAAATATATATAAAAAAATTTAATTTTTTGGTTGGCTTGGACCCCATATGATCCCCTTCACCGGCAGATGCCACTGGCTTATAATGAGAGAACTACACATGCTTAGTTATGAAAGTACTGTGCCCTCTATAGGGAATGTCTAAGTTTTATACCTAGTTCGTACATATGCATTATCAACACAATGCACTATAACACAATTGACATTTAAAAAGAAATACGATAAACATGTTGGGGTAAATCGAGAAGCTATCCATACTTAGAATAAGACAACCATAAGTATTCTTTATGAGCATTGTATACATAATATTTTATGTATATATACATACATTTGTTTTAATTGCATTTTAATTGGGTTGCTGTATTTTTGAAATATATGACATCCATATCTGTATGGGCATCTTTTTCTCAGCCACCTCGTTGGGCATGTTGCCTGTTGTGGCGTTGTATTTGTATAACAACTGCTTTGAGACGCTCCTCTAGGCATGTGGAAGCCACAATGTAAGTTTCAGTGCATGTTCTGACTAGCTGAATTCAAATCAGTGATGTGCATTACACGCTGTGAATGTACTGGGTGAGATGTGAAACATCCTACATGATTTTATGGGCAGTGCATTAATTATTAGTTTTTTCTTTCATGATATATGCTTTTATATTGGGTTGTTGTATTTTAGTTATATTTGACATCCAAATTTTTTATGGGCATCTTTTTTCAGCCACCTTGCTGGGAAATTTGCCTGTTGTGGTGCTTGTGTTTGTATTTTTATTTTGTGGCAGTCATAACCAGCCGTATCCGTTAATATAGGTGGCACATCTGAGGTTCGCTCTCATGGCAGTCGTGTTCGAAAGAAGTTGTGATGTCGCCCACGCGGTGTATGTTTCGTTGCAGACAGGACTTTTCCCCCAAGATGTAAATTTCTAGTCCATTCTTGTAAATAAATATAGCAGTTTCAACCCTACAAGGGTACAATTTGTATTACATGTGCAGCACTTGTTTTAATACCACCTCAGATGCTACTAAACACTTGTTGAGAGATCAAATACTGTTCTGAAACCTGCAGAGCCACTAATAGCATTCCCATTGAACTTCATTTACCTGCAAATACACTTGCCGTGTCACCCCCTTTAATGGAGACTTATAACTAATCATGTGCAATTCTCTTATTTTTCTTCTCTCAAGCCATTACTTTTTTATACCTTCAGCCCAGACACTTTGTATTTCATAAGTATACATAATAATTTGCTACTCAGTTTGAATAATGATAAATTATCAAAATAACTATTACTGCATTATCAATTTTTTTGTACTAAATATCATTTCTTTAAATAATATTATATTAGGGGATACTTTTATTGCTTTACAGAAACATATTCTTATTTATGTTCAATAAGATAAGTCCTATAATTATAGGACTATTCCTATAGTTATAAATTTATAAGTTACAGTCCCAGAAAAAAATAAATGCAACATATTAAGACCATAATAGAACTTGATATCGGTGAAGGATCAATGGCATTATGGAAACTGACGCAACAAAATGTACACCCCATCATATATAATTTGAAAAAAGTTTTCCCCTCCCCCCTTTTTCACTGGAAAGAGCACAATGGTGTAATAACAACGTGTAGTTTCAAACAGTCTGAATTAGGACCAGTAAGATATGGAGATCTCCAAGATCTGTCATTAAGCTCTTCATAGGGTACCAGATCATTTATGTTCAGCATGCGTTCCTCTTCAGAGAAAACAAAATTCCTCTGAACAACTCTACGAACATGTTCTAAGCCATCTTGCTTACCACATATCAATATGCCAACAGAAACTCTGGCAACATCATCAGTGTCCTTTTGAGTCAATGAAAGACGAACTGTCTTCGAGACAGACTCTGGCATCTGCAAAGTACCCTGCCACACTATAAGGTAGAATTTCTTGTAACACACACCCTTAGGAAAAATGTCCACAGTCCACTCATAGCTGCGGTGTGAATGGCACTCTGCGAAACTTGCTGGCGTCGTGAACACCAAAGTCCTAACACCAAAAGTAGGAAGGGCAGGGTAGTCCTCGATCGAGAGTGAGGCACTCCATTTCTCCGCTGTGTACAAACGAGGCACGAAAAGAGATGCGTCTGGAGACTGCACCATGGTCTGCAACGAGGCATTCTGGTGGAATGCCATAGCCAGTGCCATTCGATCGATAAAGAAGTCCTTGAAACGTCCCACTAGTGGATGTATGAGCAGGCATGCCACTTGTTTCGGTGACATCATTGGGAACCGCACATGGGACATGACTTCAACAACTAGGTTTGCAAATCGTAACTTCACTTCATTTTCTGGAAGCCGAATTTTCAGTTTCTGTTCCTGAATTTCCAGCCATTTTGCAACACAACTAAAAGAGGAAAAATGGAGAAAAACATTTTTTAGAAATTTCAAAGTTTTGAAGATTAAAACAAACTTTATAAAAATACACATGTAAAAATTAACTTTGTAAGAATGCAAAACTGGTTCTTTGCAAGTATAAACTTAAAAGACAATTTATAAAAATATATCTAGGAAAGAGAATCTCTGGATATGGATCCAGGAATTGAATCTGGATTCTTTTGAAATTGCCCCAGGTGGCGACACTTTTTTCTTTCTTTCTGAAATCAGCATCAGCATGATATCCAGAAAGTCCCTTTCCTATATGTATTGTAGGCCAAGAAAAACATCCTTTTCTGTAAAAAAAATATACTCTAACAATTTACAATAGTCATTGGGAGAAATGGTCAGGAAGGACCAGAGTATGTAGTCCTTAGAGCCAAGGGCGTACCCAGGATCTAAACTAGAGGGGGGGGGGGGCGGGGCAACTCACTGATATTAAATTGATACATCTGTGCAGGGGCAGCTGCCCCTCTCTGGGTATGTCCATGCTTCAATCATGAGATGAGACTTGACTATGTTATGTCAGAAAATTCTATTCTTTTAGATAAAGTGATTATGCACTGAAAATCGCTTCTTAGTGACTGAGCTTTCATGTTTGACTTCTAGAAAAGAACACAATCCTATGACACGAAGCAACATGATGTAGCCAAGTTTTTTTCTTTTTTATTTGTCACATAAGTGCCAAAAAAATTTCTAATTAGAAAAGATAAACTCCTCAACTCTTAACTTCAACTCCTCGATTATAAAAACTTTGCATCTACAAAGATGATTCTAATCCACGAGTAGGTTAATGGTCTCATAACCCTTAAGGTAGGGTTTTCACGACCAATGTGCCATAAGAGGATGGTAGGTGTGGTGCAAAAAAAATTTTTGAAAGGAAATTAACTAATTTCCTAAAGAAGTCCAAAGACTCAAATTTTATAACAATTAAGTTTAAGACTCATATTTTATTTTATGCGAAAAATTGATGTATAGCATGATAAGCTATTGGTATATAACGAAACCTGTATAAAACGGAAGGTCAAGAGACTGAAATTATTTCCGTTCCAGACAGGTTTCCATTTTGCAGAGGTGCAGACAAAAATATATGCAGTAATTATTTCTATTGTTTACGAACCTTAAGTTTTGAGAACATCACCCTAACTTCTATGAACCAACGAGTGTTAAATAGAGATATGCATGTTATATTATTTTGAATTTTTTCATGTTTGCTGTTTTAAATACCTATACAATTGAAATTTCATGTTCTCAGTGCACTAAAATTAAAGTTCAAAATTAAACATTCTCCTGAATAGCAATAGAATAAACACTTTTATCAAAAATTGGAATTTTTTAATACAATGAAACCTCAATATAACGATATTCTGTGGATGAAAAAAAATATCATTGCAAAGGGATAATCGTTATAGAGAAGCAAATTTATCTTTACGTGTGGTAAAATTTATGCTGTTGCCATCTTTTCTACATCAACATTGTTAATACTATCAGAAAATACACTTTTATGCATTTATTCGCTGCAAGAAATTGTAATTGATTAATTAATTATAAAAATTCACTAAGATGCATTGCTCCTGTAAAAAAGTTTACCACATTACACTTTTGTCTCTTACACAGAAAGTAGCAACCTCCAATAACTTACTTTACCTTTCGGTGATTTTTTAGAGAAAAATATTGATGTTATCAGATGCCTTCAGAAGGAAAATGAGTGATGAATTAAAATTAAATTCAAAACGATTCTGAGCAAAATATAAAAAAAATATTTTTTATAGCAGTTTCAGAATCTCCTAAAAAATTGTTATAGAGGGATTTAACATAGAAAAGTATATTGTTGTAGCGAGGTTTCACTGTATTTAAAATTAAAATTGCGAAATTGCATACCTCTTTTAAAAAAAAAGTGACAATAAGATCAACAACCAAAAAAGTTTGTGAAAGAAAAATTCTACATATTTGTAACACTTCAATTTTGTCTGAGAGTGAAGTCACTCTCTGCTATCCATATGAAGGTTTTTGACAGCTGGCTGACGCAAAGATATATTTAGAAAAGAGAAACAATTCCACTGCCCTTGCGGGAATCGAATCCAAGTCCTCTCTCTTGCCAGAAGAGTGCCCTAGACCAATAGACTACAAAGACATCAAACATCTCAATCTAGGAGCTTGTGTGCACAGAATGGGACCGTACATGGATGGGCTACTTAAATTTTGTTTTTTTTTACGTCTCTACAAACTTCATTTTTCTGTTCAAATTCAATATGAGTTTCTAGTTGCTGGTGGCCATCTCTACCTACACTGAATGAAAATCTTTGTAGTAGCCAAAACACAGTACTGCAAAATTGTGAACAATAATTTAGTCTCCCTCGCGTATTTTACACTCCCAAAATTAAACTTTTTCTAAGAGATAGGAGTGTTTTCTAACAAAAAGAAAGTCACCATTTTCATCATAAATGAAATATTAAACAAGTTTTACTAAATTTTAAATAGTAAATCCACTTCCTCTCAAGCCCAACAACAAGAACTAGTTCAGATAGATAATAAGCATTCGTCGTTTTTCCCAAGTGAGAGTGTTTGCCTAACAAAAGGATGATCAGAATGACTTAACTTTCCTCCCACCCAAAAGTCAAAAACTTGCACCTGGCCAAAAATTATTTCCATTTTAGCATGTTTTGTATCTACAAATAGACTAAATATGCCTTCCGTTTCTGCGTTAAGCAATTTCTGACTTGAAAAAGTTTCCTATTTTTGAAAAAGTATTTATTTACAAGACACTGTATTTGTTCCATTTAAGACACGTTTCCATCTAATACAGTGCCCGTCTTAGACAGATTTCACCATACTACTCCTACATGCACTTCGTACCTATTCCTGTACGGAATGTCTAGCGAATTGGTACATACCAGAATCAGTGTTCTGAGTATATGTGGCCACAACGTATTTATGCTGTCATAACTGTGCTTGTTGCATACTCTTGCTAGTGCTGTCACCAGCCTTTGATATTTTGAAGTGAAGATTGTAAATTATTGGTATATACTGTATTTCGAATGACTTGAATTCGCAGACATAGAAAAAAACTGAAATGTCATTACAGCATTTATAATTCTATACTGGTCTGTGCTATGAATATTAACTTTTAAATAGAATACAAAAAAATAAATTCAAAAATATTTCACTCGGAACCATAATATGGATGTTGATAATGCAGAGACGATATCAGCATATTTTCTGAAAATGTAGATTTCCAAATAATATCTCACCTACAAGGACTAAACACATACGCAATTCAGTTGAATGAATCTAATACCTCTGATAAAAACCTTTTAGCATTCAGTAGATTTGTTTTAAATAGATAATAGTTTTGTCAAGCATTCCAAACCACAACAAAGCAAAAAGATATATTCGATTTTATCAATAATTGCTTTAATTCTGAAAACTCATCTAAGGATATTCGACAAAAAAAAGCACAATCCCTCGTTCATTCTTAAACCCTTAACTGCCAAAGAAATCTTACACGATCCGCTTCCCAGTGCCACCTTTTTCCAAATACGACCATGGCAGTTGAGTGGTTAATTTCACACATTCATGTGAATCCAGATTTTTCTGTATAATGAACGATATTAAAAATGAAACCGATCACATCTTGAATTCTTGAAAGAAGCTTTGAGAGTGTGCATGTCTAAAATTTGACCTCGCAAAGAAAATATTAAGCAAAAATATCAAGCTCTAATTAAGCATGTTGCAAGAATTTCAATTCTCATTTAATTAAAAAAATAAAAGTAAAATGTTTGTATGTGCAGAACATACACACATAATGAGCTAATAATTAAACATTCTTTTCAAAATTGCAGTTTAAGTGTACTGAGGAAGTCAACTGTAGGTTCAAGTGTGCTGCGAGACAAAAAAAAGTTGAAAAACACTGCCTCAAGAAGACTTTGAAAAGTCAATTCTTCAAAACATGGCTTCAAAAAAATATTTCTCTTCATGAATTGAATGTGAAAAATGGTGTGCCAATTAGCTGTTAAAAGTGAAGATAAAAGAATGAAAATGGAATAATACTGAAGAAAAACTTGAATATTTTTTCTCAAGTCAAAATTCCAAAGTTGTTGGAACTTGTCCGCAAGATAAAAAAAAATTATGACAATGAAATTTCTGAATTTGTAGGAATGCATGGTATGTGTCAGTGAAACAAACCTCCTATTCAATAACTTATCATAGAAGGAAGTATTTTTAAAGGTATATTCAGGTAGCTTACATAATTCTATAGACAACAGCTAGATTTGTTTCCATGCATGCGTACGACACAGAACAATATGCAAGAACACAATATGTTGGTCAATGGAATACAATTGACACAATGACTTACTCGAAAACTGTTATTTCATCGCTGACAACTAAATCAGACTTCTGCAAAAAGCTGATGAAAACATCTGTTTCTAAGCTTCCAAAATCCTCCATCTGACCAACAAGTTCAAAGTTCCACGTAATAAAAGTACCACAAGCCTTATACACCAAGTTATGTCCACAATTTAAAGTGTACTGCAGCCACAGAAGCTGGAAATAAAAATTTCTTTTGATTACAAGATAAATAATTTCAATAAACATATGAAACTTCAAGATTTGCAGATAGATGTATATCTGTGCACCAAATTTGACTACCACAGCCCTCCTCCAAAAAACAAACAAAGAGAAAAAAAACTCAAGTTGATTTTACACTGATAAAGAAAAAGCATAAATAAAAAAAAAAAAAAAAAAAAGACGAGAATATGCTCTATGGCATATAACAAAAATATTCTCTCTGAACTTTACAGGAAACACATGGAGATAACCTTTGAACATTTTTGTTTTATGTCTGGTGTAACAACGTGAAAACTGCTTTGCTTTAATATACAATGCATGCCGCTTAATATGATCACATAGGAACTTAAGGTCTCTGATAACAATAACCGATTCATAACTACATCCAAAAAAAAATCATGGTTGCAAATACGATGACCATATGTTCTGTTCGATCGAATAGCACGTATGGGAAAAAAAAGAACTGGTTTTTTTTCTAATGTAACAGGTTTCAAAATGGTAAATCATGCATTTTTTTTCCAATTGTTGTAAAAAATTATTACTTTTTTTGTTTAACCCTTAGCAGTCCAGGGGTTTATAAGGTACTTCATACTTTGTAGCACCCCCTGCAATAAGGAGAAGGCCCCTGTATATGCCAAGACTCACAAATTTTTCAAATAGCTTTTAAGTTCTGCTAAAAATCTGAATTCATGGGAGCCTTCCTACAAACATGGGGGGGGGGGGCAGTTATAACAATGAAGTATAGTTTTCCTGATGAACATTTTTCTTTATATGCAGAAATTGTAAGTTATTAGTTGGAATGGAACTGTCTAATTTCTGAACTGTAACTGTGTAATTACAAATTACGATATTTTTATGATGATCCATAGATTCCTTGTAAGTATTCCAGCTGTGGAATTGTAAATGCGGTCAGTCCAAAGAAACTGAGCATGAACTGAAGAAAGGAACTTTTTTACCTCAAACTTGTTTTCACTGTAGGAAAGAAATTGCGAAAGAAAAAATACATGTACATGAGTCATAGCGGCTATTATAGCCCAATTAAGATATTGTGAACTTGAGTACAGACATTTTTCGTGGATAATGGAGCCTTCTGACCTCTTATATCATCTTGCAGATTGATAACTTATAGGAAAAAAATGAGTCTGGTTCAACTTTAGCTTCAAAATATGCAAAAAGGAAAAAGTTTAATGAAAAGAAATTGATAACATATCGTTGGTGTGCATGCAAAATGCTGTATGTAAAAAAAACTGCACTTTTCAGGAGACAAAGAAGAAAACGGTTCCACAGAATAGGACAACTTAGAATAATGCTATATATATAGCTGGCATTCTATTGGTCAGAAACATATGAGACTTTTGCAGAATATGGAAGCACATGTCAATAAGCTTCTAGTAGCATAAAAAAATTTAGAATTTCAATTTACAAAATTTTGCAAGCGCAACGATAATGAACCAAAGTTCTAAATGAATTTTTTCCTATTTTACGATATTGGTCCATTCCGTACTTAATGAAAGTGATAACAATACCCAAATAATATCAAACATGACTCTAATAAGAAGAGTCTACTGTAACAAGATTTGAGACAAACATGTTTGAAAATATAAACGTTTACTGCATAGTTTTCAGTCTAGCTTTCCTTGGTGGATGCGATTCATTTTAATGCTCTCTACCCTCCTCCCATGTTCATAATAGTTTTGTGCAGCTATTTATCCTACATTACTGCATCAAAAAACCAGAAGTTGCTAATGCTTTACTAACATGCTAACGTTAAATACCTGTGGTTGTATCTCAACGCAGCCCCTATTCCAATTTTCTTAAAAACACAGTCTGCAAATTATACTATTAAACTGTGCATGTGGATCTCATAAATATTCCTCTGGAGAATTTGTAATGAATTGGCATATGATGGAACGTGTGTTCAGAGTTGCATGTGTGGCTCCTAATGTATTTTTGTTGTTAGAGTTATGAGTGTTTCATGTTCTAGTGGTAGTGCCATCTGTCTTACATATTTTGAATTGAAAATGGCAGATGCCTGAATTTTTATGTCATGTAAATATTGTGTTTAAGTAGAAACAGTGTCTAAGAATGTTCGCTAAAAATACAACAAATTGAACACCATACAGCTGTTTCTGGGCTACTTTAGCCCCTTTGTCAGTGGAATAAATAACCTGCTATAATTTTTAAGCGAATCACCTGCACTATAAAAGGTTATTTTTTCCACTGACAAAAGGGTTACCCTAGCCCAGAAACAGCTATGTGGTGTTCAATTTGTTGTATTTTTAGTGAATATCCTTAAACTTTATCTTTCTACATTGCGGTAAAAAGGTATTTCCATTATATTGCATTGACGGTCTGTCTGCTCTCTGAAGAGACATTTTCAAATGAAAGACTGGCTTGCGTTTACACCTCATAGTTACAAAACTGTCTATAGATTATAAGCAGGATAATATGGTACCATGCTTTAATTTCACCAGTTATGGAGACAAAAATGTTTTTTCCTTTAAAATCTGCTTTGTTTATACAAATAAATCAACAGAAAATCACAGATAACGATTAAGTTATCACGTTTTGATTTTATGCATAACTAATGACCCCACTTTTGATTTAAAAGAAATACTGATGAATACTTATTGATGTAGAAAGAGAGAGAAATGAAAAAGAAAATTTACAGGTAAGTAAACCTACCAACTGATTATGCCTTGTTGCTGACACAACATGCCGACACATATAATCAACACACAAATGCACTAAGTCTTTAACATTGTACTTATCAGCCAAAGTGACCAGAGGCAAGACTAAGAAATGGTTGATATGTAATTTCCCTGTATACAAATACTTCAAGAAATCTGGAAACACGAGAACACATGCAGGATCTTCTTGAAGTGATATTTTAGTCTCTTGTGACTCACTCCAGTTAGGATTCATCAACATAACCTGTGTGAGAAGATCAAAAATGCTTTAGTAACATTTGTTCGTAACAGGAAACAAAAAAAAAACACCATTAGCTTATTAAATAGTGTATCAACAAAAAAAATTCAACTACGTCAGAGCGATAGCAGTCAAACATCTATAATTTTGATAATTTGAATCTTTGTTAAGTCAAATACAGACTTGCTTATAAAGTTGAAATACAGGGTGTTTTTCAATTTTAAATTGTGCCACATCACTATCAAAGCTAGGTGTAGCATCTATAACTCATAACATCAATTTTGAAGGAATTCCCTGCAAGCACAATTAGCAAATGCAAATTGGTGACGTCATATCAAGGTCTGACCGTATGTGTAATACTTTCCTAGTGGGTATACAATTTAAAACTGAACACCTTGCACATACAGTAGCCGCCACTGATAAGAATCACTTTTTTGTTTGCCTACTTTGATCCTTATAAGCGGTTGATTCTTATGATGATCTTTCTACTTTAACACAGATTTTTGCATAGGCAGAGATAGACATCAAAAGCTGGGGGGACATAATGATACCAATTCATATATGTGCATACACATTAGATAAGTTGGATCTGTCATTGATGCTGGGGGGGGGGGGGCATACCTCCTCTCATGGATTTGTGGTTTGCCAATTTAATTCTTAGAAGCGATTGATTCTTATAACAAGTGTTTCCACAAGCAGTGGCTACTATATCAAAAGAGAAATTAAAAAGGCCAGATCATTCAACACTATTACTTCGTAGATTACACATACCTGAAAAACATCGCTGGACGCACAAAGTATAAGTCGATGAGCTGCGAACTGTTTCCCTCCAACTTCCAGAGTAATATCACTGAGCAATCTTTCAGCATATAGGTTAGCTATTTTCTCGAGAATTGTATTGGAATTGTCTATTTGCTGCTCATGCTCCTCATCACAGAGTGTGTGACCTTCCGAAGCATTGGCGTGAGGTTTTTTGGCTGCCATATTCACAGGAGGGGGATTGGATCCAACATCATCTGACCTCTGGAAAGGGCTGTAGTTTGCGCCCCAATTCCGAAACATAGCTTGATGGACGTTGGACTAGGCCATAATTTACTAAATCCTAGATTAATCAAACAAAAAAACTATTAAAATGTTATTTTTTCTCGGTATCAACATGCATAATTTTTTTTTACATCTGGTTTGGGAAAAAATCATTATTTGCTAGATGCTGAATTCAGTAAAACTGTATATATGGGTCATTCCAAAGAAATTTGCCCAAATTGACTGTCCCCAGCAGCTTACATTAAATATATTTGACACATAACTTTTTTTTCATCACTTTCTATTTATATTCTAGTTTCTGAAAAGTTGCCACTCTGTTTTTAATTTAATAAGACTTTAAAATTTGCTCGAACAAATTTTCATTTATCAAGGAAAATTGTCCTCAATAATATATATATATTTAGGACCAATATAATACCTTCACATTTCACCTTTTTTATAATATTAAATATTTTTTAATCAATAGTTAATAGCCAAATGAAAATTTCCTCCAACTTTTTCTTCCCCATTTGGAAAACATTGGTTCAAATCCTACAACACCAGTTGCCACTTAAGAAATTTTGTATTGAGAAGGTTAAGAAAAATGAAGCCATCACTTGAACCTCCTTTTAAATCAATTAGAATTATAAACTAATTGACAAATTAAATTTATTTGGAGAAACATAGATGACAGTCTTTATTAAATGTCCATCTTTTGGCTAATTTTTTGTGAGGAATGTATAACTGAAAATTATTTTCATTGTATTACATGTTTCACTTCAGATACCTCTATTATGTCTGAAATCAAATGGTTTCAACATGCTTTGTTTTTTATCAGTGTTGCAAAACATGTAAAAATGTCTTTCTCCTGGCATTAGGTAACCAGAAGAAAGGTCTCATCATAAGTTAAAGGGGAAAAAGTAAAGAAATCTAAATTTCTTGATTGCAACCTTTGAGAGCTGCAGCAATATTTCATCTAAAGACTTTGATTTAAGAGTGTATCTCGTGTTCTTCTAGCAAAACAGAAAGTTATAAATCTCCATAATAATTGACGAAGAAAGGAGCTAAAAAAAAAACCAAATGAAAAAGAAATAAAAACTCAATTGACAAAAACATTTATCAGCATACCAGTATGTATTAAAGTTGAAAATGAGCTACCAAAATAGATGGAACATGTTACGATTGCCAAGCATAAATATCAAGTTAAGTGCTGATACAGGGAAAATGCCTCATTGGATTTGTTTATCTCTTGACATGGTTAAATTTCAATTAATTTTTTTTACCACACAAATTTTTAACACACTTCATTGCTGACTACATTTCATTAATTAGCAGGTAAAGCCAATAAGCCTGTCCCTAAAGATTTTTTTGGTTGACAAAAATTTTTGATAATTTTTTTTTCTTCCTTTTTTGGTCCAATTTCGTGAGAATGACCCATATAGCCTATACAGGGAAATTCAGATGATTCAGAGAAACATCGCAAACTGAAAGGGCAATTCGGGCATATGATAATCACATAGGAACATAGGTGCTCTAACGCTATCTGGAGCCACTACAAGGAGTTGTTGCATCACACACTTTTAAAGCATTCCCAAACTCAGCAAGCATGAAGTCTGATAACATAATACGTAAAGGGCCATGCACATATTATGGCATATACTACAGTAAAACCTCGTTAACTCGTCACCCTGATAAGTCGTCACTCCGGTTAAGTTGTCATTTTTCTTCAGGCCCTTCCAGCTCTCATAGACAACAATGTTATTAAACCCTTGTTTACTTGTCGCTAATTTCGGTTAACTCATCACCATGAGAAAGTTTGCAAAAGAGGAACAGACTATTTTTATGGCTCCCATTAAAAAAAAAGCTTATTAACAACATTGCCATATACTTAAAAGTCACCATAAAATCCTATACACCCAAACGAAACAGTTTAAGTAACGAAAGTTACGCTGGGGAAGTTCATTTGCCAACTAAGGTTTCTGGGGACTGTTCAATCTAGATCTCATTTCTGCATGGGCTATACTGGATCATTTCATAATTTTTGTCGCACCACGGTCATTTTCCGCACATGAGGGCTAATTAGACAGGGACCTACAATTTATTGCTGATTCCAAACAGCAGGCTTGTTTTTTATATTCATCGAGAGATTGGTGCGCTAACCCATCAATGGGGGTACTCTCTGCAGTAGCAATTTTTTGCTGCTGTCAAGTCGACATTTTTTGTTGTACCTCTGTATCAGGAAAGTTTTCTGACAAGGACGAACTGGGTATCGAACTCGCGACACCTCTAAATATCCTTTGGTACTTTAGGCGAGTATCTTATCGAACACGCCCCTGCATCTACTGGAGAAACTGCAAGACACCCAGGCTCTGTTGCAAGAAGCAACTTAAGCACTTTGCCCCCCGGAGGGGGGGGGGGAACCAAGGCATTTCCGGCAAAACCAAAATTTATTGATACGTCAAAGATTACATATAGTGCAAGGAAATCAAAAATTATGTAAATCGAAGAATCAAATTAATTAAGTTAAAGTCAAAGTGCAACGGGACAGATAATAAATTATCATAGAAAGCATGGACTCTACTAATTTAGGGCTTGAAATTTAAACAAAATATCTTTGTTCAAAAAAAATCAGTCATTCTTTCCCAAGTTGAGGTCTTCTGTTTACTTTTCCCTGCCCAGGGCCCCTCCACAAAGTCAAAAGTGTTCGAGATTACTTTGTAGTTGTATCATGAACTACTGGTGAAGAATTAAAACACTAAAATTAAATATGATGTATGTGTAAAATTAATGTGCAATAGAGAGTTTCTATTATGAAGAAAAACTATCTATTCTAACAGTTGCTCTGTTAGTCTAAATTAAAAATTGCTAGTATAAATCAAAGTGTACAGTACATTTTACCACAATAATTTAAGTAATAAGAGATAAAGATAAAAAAACTTCTTTTATTTTCTCTTTCGCAATCTGTAAATTTTATTAACATAGTTAATTTGATTCATACTTTAATAAATGTCGTATTACTTTAAACTTATATGATTTTCACAACATTGCACATTAAAACTGGCGGCACTCCGCTACTCCACTTAAGCCATCATAATTTTTCGATAACTTGAAGTGACGACTTATCAAGGTTTTACTGTAATTCATTAGAAATTCTGTACAGGAATGTGTATCAGGTACATGTATGGTTAAGTTTTAGTAGCAAGCATGCAGTTCAAGCAGAATTTAGAACGAATTGGTAGGGAAGAGTGGGAAGGAATGGGACACTTTTCAAAAAAATATTTTTAAAACACCTATGTTCCTATGTGATTTTGGATTATCATATGCCTGAATTGCCCTTTCAGTTTGGCCATGTTTTTCTGAAGGAGGCTCTAGGTTAGAGAGCAATGTAGGCATGAGTAGTGCTTTCAATGACTTTTTCGCGTCATTTTTAATGGAGATAATGATATTCGATATGCGGGTGTTGCATGGGGTAATAAAACCCTCAACGATATTCAAGTAAAAGACATGGAGGTCCTAAATCTTCTAAGAAATGTATAATGCAAGCAAAGCACCAGGACCAGATGATATCTATCCCAGGGTCCTCATGGAATGTGCTAATGAAATGTTGGGGCCAGTAGCACAGACATACAGGAGTAACCCGTCAACAATTTGAATGGAGTATATCTTGTGTTTTTTGATGGGGTAATGTTTGTAATTCTTCACAAATCAGCTACAAATCTACCATTTTGATGGATGTTGAATACACAATTTGGCCAAAACAGGTATCAAAACCCTCATGCATTCGTACCACCTGATCGTTTCCTTACGAAATCCCTGTTGTGACCTTCACATGCTCCATGTCTTCCTTTGTGCAGTATTTCTCAAAATCCTTCAATATAAAAACAGATCCATGGTCGAGATTATTCTTGATGGACTTCCAAAAGTGTTCTGCTGCAGCATAAGCATGTCTATAACATCTTTAGCTGGCATTGATTTGACTGGGTAAAACAAAGTTAACTTGGTGAATGGATCCTCCAAGCATGAAAATATGCTGATAGTTCTTGTTGGTTGATGACAGTGGATCAATAAAATCGAGTGATAAGGAACATTTGTTCTGGTATGAGTCAGCACACCCCTTACCACATTCCTTGTTGTAACGGATCGGACCCGTAGCAAGTGGAGAGGGACCAACTCCCATTCATATACATACTATTTATTTAATGTTTATATTTCTAATAATATTGTCACTGGAATACCGAGTAACATTGTTTGCAGTCAACTGAAAGTCATTAGATATGGTGCCACTCCGCTGTTGGGAAACACTCGCCTTGTTATTATTTATGGCAAAATATGGTGTTCCCATTGCATCCCCAAAGCAGAATGTTTTGCATTGTTCTGTAACGAGCCCTCGGCTGACTAGTAATGTTCTGTGACAAAAATACCCACAATAGGGGGTTTCCTACACTTTCTTAAAATTCTTTCAGATTGTTCTGCAGTAGCACTGATTGTTCAGCGACGTTCGACATCATGGCCCCCCTAAAGGGTGGGGCCGACAGGCTCCAGCTCTGGGGCATGGGAAAATTCTCATAATTGTTTTTTCATGCTATAAATTCATCATAAAGGAGTCCATGAAAGTCTGGTGTGGAAAAGGGGAGGGGGTCCTGTAAAAAATCCCAGCCTAGGGGCCCTGCTCCGGAATGTAGGAGCCATGTACAGTACAAATTTGATATTCTACTTTGGGGCTTCCGCTATCTAATGGCTTGGAAATAATAGACTATATGTAAATGAAGAGTGATCTGTGCTGATTGGCTGCCTTGACAGCAGCCAGCCATATAAGGTGTCAACAATACCACTTCAGTGTATTTCAACTTCCCTTGGTTTTGCAATTTCACCTTTATTCTTGCTATATTGGTCATATTCCAACTCCACCTGGGGAGTCTGGTCCTCCGTCATCAATGTTCTTGAGCCCCAAAAGCAGAATGTTTTGTGGTGTTCTGCAACAAGCACTCAGCTGACCAGAAATGGGCATTTGATGATCCTCAAGGTCCACAGAAATTAAGGAAGTCAGTGACATAGCTTGTTAGTGATTTACGAATAATTTGAAGGACTGATTCTACATGGACTGAAGTTATAGATTGACATATAAAAGGGACAAAACTTGTGGGGAAATTTAAATTTTGTCAAAATTTCTAATATTAAATGAGTATAAATTCTATAAATAAAAATAAATGGTAATGCGTTCTAAATTTTATCTCTAATTGCATTGCTTTGTAATGCTCATTAAGATCCTGGTTCTGACAAGTGTTTCGTCACATTGTTACATAAAATGCATGGAAGACTGGAAGACATTTTCTACCATTTTAAGATGTTTAGAGGTGTCACGAGTTCAATCCTTGATTTGTCATTGTCAGAAACTTTTCCGACATGGAGGTTTCCCCGAGCACCCCCTTGCATTAACCTCTGCATTGGTAAATATTACAAAAATTAACAAATTATTGAATGCTGATGTTCGGAATCAGCAATAAATTGTAGGTCCCGTCCATGGTCACAAAATGAGAGTACTGCGACAAAAATGATGAAATCAAATGTCATTATATTATATAAGCCATAGCGTACTTGCCTTTTGGAAGTTCAATTTCAAACATATATATATGCTCAACTTGAAGGCGCAAAAGTGAGCAGATCTCCCCATTAAAAAGTCTCTCGCACAGAGAGCGACAGGCCTATAGCGATACAATTATATTCAATTACTACACTTCACTGATAGTCAGAGAAATTGATGGCAGATGGAAGCACCACACACAATAAGCATTACACAGATACAAACTTCATGCCAGGTTCACTACACATACACACACATTCCAACATTTACCAATTCATTAAAAGTTCCGCAGAGGAATATGGACAAGGTGCATGTGTGGCTCAGTAGTAGTAGTCAGTGTATGTGGATGCTTTTTTTTTTAAGCTTTTCATGAAACACTGCCGATATAGATAAAGTAAAAAAATGGTCAATAAAAAGCATTAACTCATTATGTAAACAAAAAAAAAAGCTAAATGCTGAGGGTATGGGAATCGAGCCCCGTCTTTTCTAGGAACCACGAACACCTACCACCTAGTGGGTGCTGCGAATTTCAAACAAAGATTAGTATAGCACTCAAATCATTGCACTTAGTACATACTATTCCGATATTGCCAGTAAATAAATAGATATGATAAAAATTAGATAATGTTGCATGATACAAATTTTTAAATACAGTAAAATTAATTAATAAATAATAATTACATGGTAACTAAACTTCGCCAATGACAAATCTATGGCTCGTCGTGATAAGAAACCTCTTTCGTGAAACCCCCAGCAACAACTGTCAAAATAAAAACTAACGAAATACGTTTGAAGCTTGAAGGATACACAAGAGATAAAAACTGAGCAATGGGTGGTGCAGCTCCACTTCAAGAGCTGTGGACCAACCACCCAAAAACAATAAATATACACTTTTTCGTTTCTCTTTTGTAATATCATAAAAAGAAGGATTAGTCTATAAAATAGTCTGATTTCATTCACGTATTAATTATATTCAATAATGATCAATAAATAATTTTTTATAAAAAAAAACTGATTCTTAAAAAAAAGTTTTGAATAGCGTAGCTTGAAGTTGGCAACGCCTTGTCGAGAGACCGTGTAAACAAACAGCACATGGCGGTGAACTGCGGGTGGGATGCGGTCAAAGCCGCTTGAAAGCTCTTAATGCAGCTTTGGATGCGGTCCTGATCGTGCAGGGCCCTAACTAGGCTGGGACAGCCGGAGGAGGTATTTTACGGGACGGATCCATATATGGTCCACCTTGGCGACTTTCTTTTTCCTCGCCAAACATGTATGACGGCCGTCAGGCAGTACGGGCACCGAAAAAAAAAATCGCCGTCATAGAAAACATAACGGAAATCCATAATAATAATAATATCACAAGTATCGTGATTGAAAGTGAAACATTTTAAACTGAATAAAAAACCCCAGACTCTTTTAAATAAACAACTGTCCTTCCTGTTGTATAAATAATAAATATTCTTTGTATATAAAAATATAACCCAGACTGAATTTTAAATATTAAATCGATCAGGGCATGTTATTCTCTGTATGAATAAGAAAAAAATTTAATTATTAAATTTGCATTATAAAATGCAGAAAAGGGAATGAATATTGGATAATATTAAAGGTACAACCTGAGAAACGATAGAAAAACCCGACGATGATATCCCATAATTAATCCGATCCACGTACTACATTGTGAAAACCAAGCTGTATATAGGGAAGGAAGAGGGAAAAAAAAAATCTCATCTCCCAACGATTTTCCAACTCATTCAAAACGCTGTGGCTGTGGGGTGACATCATTTGGAAGAAAAGAGAAAGAATGATGTAGAAAAAAGAAAGAGAAGGCCTGTTTGAAAACATCAGTGCCACCTGCACAACAGATAATAACGAAAACAATGACTTGGAAAGAAGAGATATATGGCAACGTATACCCTGCACATCGAAGGGAGGAGAAGTGGGAAGGAACAAGGAAGAAAAAAAAGCATCAACCGTTTTTCAAAATCATTCAAACGACTGCGCGAAATACGGCAACCCAAGGTTAATATGATATGCACCTTATTGTCAAAAAAATCTCCAACTTGGTGTGGATCGTAAATCGAAGCTGTTCCAAGGTGGGCATCTTTGGTTACGAATGAGGCCGAAGCAGATATCTTCAGCTACAAATGGAGTGGTGGAAGGAATCTTCAGTTACAAATGAAGCAGAGCTAGATAACTTCAGATTTGAATGGAGAGAAGACGGGTATCTTCAGCTGCAAATGAGCCAAGTCAGATATCTTCAGCTGTGAATGGAGCGGACAAATACATTTTCAGCTATAAGTGAAACCAATGTAAACATCTTCAGCTGTGAATGGAGCGGACAAATACATTTTCAGCTATAAGTGAAACCAATGTAAACATCTTCAGCTTTGAATGGAGCCAAGGCAGGCATCTTCAGCTGCAAATGGAGCAGAGGAAGGGCAGATTCAGAGTGATGTGTCAGAAAAACGACTTATTGTGTAAGTGCATCGGATCATCCTGTATTTCACAGGACAGATAAATTTTCCCCGTATTATTTGACTCTTAGGAGGGGCAATCGTCCCACCCTTGGATCTACACTTGCTTGATATCCAAGTTTGGTTAATGCATCATCAGTTGTGGGTTTCAATGAGACCCCCCTCCCCCCACCTAACTAGAAATGTCTGCCTACCAATTCACATGCTTGCTCTTGAATATTTTAACTAATTCTCATCATCATGAGGTCCATTTACACTTGAGGCCTCCAGGCCATGATCAAGTAGATCCATGCATTAAGGCAGTACTGAAGGCTGGGTTATAGAAAGCACTGTTAATTATATTAATTCACATAGGCTGTATATGCATATACAGTTAATTCCCAGTTTATCTTTTTATCGTCAAATTTTTGAATATGACAAAACAATGACATGTCACTAACACCATCTACCCTGGCACGTTTTTGGGTGTTCCTGCTCGTAACCGCAGCACATAGCGCCAAATCAAGTCTGGTGCTAAAAAAAATTTGTCAATCCGAATCTGCCGCTAAAAAAAGTAATTGCCAATGAGCGGTATACCATATAAGGGGATAAAAACATGATGCATGCTGGTTTCCAATTCCATGCACTCTGCTCATACCCTAAATGCCATTTTTCTAAAGCATTGCAGAAAAAAATTCCGCTCTTAGGAAAACACCCCTATATTTAGAATTCACCGCATATACATTAGATGGCAGATTCCAAAATCAAGGGCGCGGTAGCCTGGTCGATAAGATGCTCGCCTAAAGTACCAAAGGATGTTTAGAGGTGTCGCGAGTTCGATACCCGGTTCGTCCTTGTCAGAAAACGTTCCTGACACAGCACACCAACCTCTCGATGAGTATAAAAAACAAGCCTGCCGTTCGGAATCGGCAATAAATTGTAGGTCCCGGTCTAATTAGCCCACGTGTACAGAAAATGACTGTGGTGCGACAAAAATTATCAATGATCAACAAGGTTGCTGCCAGATTCGTGATTTCCAATTGCGCAAAGGTTCTGGACCCTTAGCGACCCAAAAAATTTTTGTTCGTCAAGCATCTTTAACATTGTAGAAATTAAAGATAGCCACCAAGAAATAAGAATTGCACAACATTCAAATTCCCCAAAATAAACAAAAAAGGTAACACCAAAAATCAGTTGATGCCAGCAGAATTATTTTTGTTGATTGCTGTTAGGAAACATTTTAGGAGTACATTTTGGGCAAGAAACTGAGTTTTCTTACGCTGGTAAAAGACCGACCTATGTTAGAATAAAAACAAGCATCTTTTCATAAGACTGGAGATTCTTCATCTAGTAAAAACAGGGCAAATTAATGAGGTAGGGATGCATATTTAAGTAATGAGCATGAGCACAAGAGAATTATGATACTGATGGTTAAAAAGTAATAATAATTAAGGATGGCGCTAAAAAAATAAGAACACGACTTGAAAAACATTCTGGTCACTAATGAAAATTTCTGAAAAAGCCAAAGCATGAAAGTAAACTATTGACGCTAGAAAAAACTGATGACGGGGAAAAAAATCCTTCACCAGCTTGGCTTTTCTTTCCTTCAAACCGAGCACAACTCATGTCTATCATCATGGGCAATTTAGTACCTAGTGAGTTACACCAGAAGTTAAGTGTGTGCATCTAACAGTCTGAATGCATACCAAATGTGTGAATTTTTTCAGTGCTGCCATCTATATTTCAGAAGTGAAGCGATTAAGTGCAGCCAATTTGGCTGCAAACTCGCTTACAAAATCAAAGTCCATTAGATCAGTTGGCTCCGTGTCATTGATGCTGCCTCCCCTCTCATATCACTGCCAATGGCTATTCAGAGGGAAATGGTAGTCTCGGTCTCCTTAACCTTGGCTATGGAAGATAACTCAATAATCTTTGTTGTGACAATCACGAATCATTTTGAAGACATATATGATGAGCCTGCTATCGTGTGGCATGTCTGCATCTATGAATCTATTAAAAATTCCACAGAAGAATGTTTGAATTCAATTTATGGTTTTGTCATCTACAGGCTATTCAAATTTTGTCACTCTGCTTTCATTCAAACTTGACGCTCTTGACCACTAAAATTTGCTTTTCCTCCAAACTTGTTGTGCTGGGTCATAACCAAGGCCGTCTTAAGAGCAGCATGGGCCCCCGGGCCAAGTAATTTTTCTGAGGCCTTACCAGGCAAATTCTTGAAAATTTCAACCAGATCTTATTTTTCTGAGGCCCCCTTTTCTCTTGAGGCCCCCAGGCCATGCCCGGGTGGGCCCATCCCTTAAGTTGGCACTGGTCATAATCTGCAGCTGCCCTGGGCTGAACAAATAGGTCTCACATATTCATTATATTTCAAAATACTACATATCGTCTCTCTCATGCTAGCACGAGTGGAAATTTTTCCTTTTTTTTTTATCTGCTGTGGATACCTTATTTTGCTATCTACGTTTTTCTTAAAATGTGAATGTGTATTCCTATTGAAACACATTGTTACAAAACATATTAGGAAAATAATCTGCATAGAGTAACATGGATAGGGAGTAAACATTGGAAATGTAATTTTCCACATTCTTTGTTTTTTTTACAAGGGCATTGCACATTCATGCTTCTAGCATGAGGGAGATTATATATAGACATGGTGGAGGTATTCACAATTTTTTTTAAAATTAATTCCTATTATTTTGAAAGCAGGGACCTCCCAGAGCATGGTCAAACACCCCTAAGGTCGGCTCAGATCCACAGACTAACAAATCCAGTATCAATGCCTGTATGATGTGAAAACATGAAGTTTGGTGCTAGGCTTTCTATCTTGTACCATAACAAGATTTAGAACACATATCTGCATTCAAACTTGTGGTCATAACAGTAACACAGCTCACTCGGATTTTTTCCCTGTGAAAACTAGCATGTCATGAATTTTCTGCTCTTAACTAATCCAAAATTGTTTCTCGAGTGATCCAAGGCAGTCTTGGTATCATTAACCTTGGATTACTGTGCAGCATGGTGGCCCGGGTCGATACGATACTTGCTTACTGGACCAAAGAATGTTTAAAGATGTCTAGAGTTTGATACCCAATTTACTCCTGTCAGAATCTTTCCTGATTCAGAGGTACACCAGAAATGGTGATAAGA
Organism: Pholcus phalangioides; assembly: GCF_987345545.1. Lineage (NCBI taxonomy): Eukaryota > Metazoa > Arthropoda > Arachnida > Araneae > Pholcidae > Pholcus > Pholcus phalangioides. Next base: position 1,971,516 of record NW_028301616.1, on the reverse strand, counting down.
TGGCCGCGCAGGAAATTCCCTGCCAAGACATCTACCCTCTTCCTCAGCGAAATATATGAACGAGAAAGTCATGGGCAGATATATGGGGGGGGGGGCATTGATCTCCCAAGGTTAAAAGTGGAGTCGAATGATCTAATGTATATGTGTATATATGAATTGACATCATGCCCCCCCCCCCTCAGATTTTCAAGTCTGTCTCCGCCTATGGAAAAGATGACAGCTGCCATTCGGATTTGGCAATAAACTGTATAGGTCCCAGTTTTTTTAACCAAAATAATCACATTATAACACAATCAGAGCTTTCTGCAGAGTATAAACAACATTAAACTTTTGTGTTTGTACATTCTATAAGTTGATTATGGGAATATCAAATAATTATTTGCTGCATATTGCACTGCACATTTCTAAAGCTGCCCGACTCGAAATTGTGTTCATTTAGTGATATGATTATTAGGCCTATTTGAATTCTCATTTGCATGGTTCATATTAAATTCTAATGGCACAACAGGCAAATTTCGCCCTTTCATCACTTGTAATCGTTTATATACAGGGTGCATAAGCTAACATCTTGCACCGAATTTTAGTGACAAACCATGGATCCTAGAGGCAAATAACGTGTGGACCTCAGATACATCATTCATATTGCATGGAGTTGTATAGTTGTTAAAATATAAAGATTATATTATTTATACTGACACCCTTTGCTCATAAACCCAATCAGGAAGTTTTAACCTTGTAGCTCCCGAAGCCAATAAAAAAAATTCCATGTTCCTAAGTGCAGTATTCAATGAGATATTTGAATTCAAAAAATGGAGAAAAGTTAGGAAACAACATAAATGAGGGTGTTAGTTTCTGCTGTTCTTTCTCAACTTTTATTTGATTTTTGAATTCAAATATTTCAGCAAATACTGCTCTTAAAAACAGGGAGTTTTTTTTTTGGGGGGGGGGGCTCAGGAGAGACGGAAAGACAAACTTCACAAAAAGTTAATTATTTTAATAACTATACAACCCCTTATAATATGAATGACATATCTGAGGTCCACACATTATTTGGATACTTTTTCTAATTGGAAGCATGATCAACGGTTCACCAGTAAAATGCGCTTCAAGATGTTACCTATGTACCCTCAATTATGACTCATTATGATATGTTAAATCAGAGCTTGACAAATTGAAAAAAAAAATTAGGCACCATCAAATTCGTAGGAGCCAAGCATGGTTTTGTTCCAAATGAAAATGTTTCTGAATGTTTTTTTTTATTTTCCCAGCACTTGATATTCCTCTTCCTATGCTAACACTAGAAAGATGGATGATGGTCTGTGTGACACTTTGTGCTCTTTCTGCTCCCATATTTCGAGTAAGACTGAATAAAAAGCTTAGAAATTTCTAGACCTTTCCTGGATTATTGTGCACCAAAGCTTTTTTCATTATCTTTCTTAATAACAGAGGTACAAACCGATGTACCTAGAAAGACAGAAAGGGGTCACAAAGACCCTCCTGTATATTTTAGAATAAATTCACTGTATAATGCTACCAACATTGTCATAATTGATTTTGCAAGATCAAAATTCTTCTGAGAGTCTCTTTGTGCATATAATTCTGTGTAATCCCCATTTGTGAGACGTTTTTACATTAATTCTTATCTGTCAGCAGGTATCTCAGTTTTTGTTGTAGAGCATTTTTTGTATTTTTTCCAATAAATTGTTTGTTCTGCGAAGTAGAAATATTCACACGCTTATGATTGCTGTAGAAATGGCAAGGAGCCGCAGAGTCACTGAAAAGGAAATTTTCAAAAGTTGGCAAAGATTACGTGTATAAAACAAAGAAGGCAATAGTGCTGAGGATAATTTCACCCTTACCTCAGGCAAAACATTGGTTAAACAAGCAATAGTATCGATGATGGATGTGTGAATCAGAATGAAATTATACTCTAACGATGCTTCAGCCGATGTAAAATAAAATGCTGCTGAAAACAATGAATGCAAACTGCACCGAAGCCACAAAAACAACTTAGAACTACACTGAAACATCAACTGATTTCCATAAATATCCGAGATCTCAATGATATCCAATGTATCAGTTGTGAAAAAACTGCTGCAGATTGAACTGCATGGAATATCATGGGATCCTATATATATATCTGTGATATATACTGATATATATACTGATTTCACACCACTGGAATTATGTGAATTTTTTGGAACCAAAATCGATTAGCTTGGTTGAAACCTATCAGAATATAGGTTTCAACCAAGATAACGATAAACCTATCTGAAAGATCATTGTTAGGTGCTTCCAGCTACAAAAAGGCAAGCTTCTTGTAACACTGGAATTCTGTATAGTTGATTTTGAAAATCTCCTCAGTTCCTTCCACACTGATACACATTAAGAGCGATTGTTTGCACAGAATGCTTTAAAAACTGAACAATAATGAGAATAGAATTGTAGATCAGTGGTTTCACCCTTAATTATTATTATATCTGTATTCTGTCTTAAAAAATATTATACTATGCTAATGTTAGAAAGTTCAAAAATTGCCCAAAGAAGCTATGGGGTCTGTCTCCTACTGTCTTTCTAGGTATTGTTCCTGACCCGTCAGTCTAGTGTTAAAAGAGACACTGTCATGAAAATAAAAAAATTTAAATTTTGTGTCATTCATAGACTCTAATTTAGCAATCACATACAGAAAATTGTAGGCGTCAATCCAGTCTAGTCACCATGGCAATATTGCAATTAACCAAGTCCTGGTATAGGTACCTTGATTCTGAATTTGTTAGCAACAAATCTGCACTATTACTTTATTAAATGGCTATAATGGTATGTTTATTGACAAAAATATTTAGATTTTTTTTCGAATTTGAATAAATTACATTTCTTGTTTTTCATGGGGATTTAAATTGAATTTTATTTATAAGTGGTCCCATCCCCCCTCGTGCAAATGAATGATTAAAATGTTTTTCCTTCTTGCTGTTTGTGCAGGGCAGGTTACTGAAGTGGCACCCTGCTCATCATATGTCTAAAAATAGCCTCGCTCCCCATCAGCATTTGAGTCTGACATTCAAGTGGAGATGGGACCTGCTATATATAATGCTGGCAACATTCCAGTTGAAACAACCATTCCTCTACATCTTCCTTCCAACCTAAAGGATTCTCAGTTTAGCAACAACAGACTGCGTAAGTTTTTTAAGACCTACATCTATGTTCGTTTCCTGTTAAGTGCGTCTTTGTGTTTAGTTTGGTGGTTGTGATTTTGCTGCAGTTGCAGTAAAACCTGGTGCGGTGTTCATTGGAATTCTTCGAGGAAAAAAATGGATAAATAATTTGATTATGGACACTTTCAGCAGGTATATTTAGTGTTATTTATTAGTATATGTGTATATGTCAAAGCCACCCTTTGTGTTGTGCGACGTGTGTATGTGTTCCAGTCCCCTGTGCTTTGTGGGGTCCTCCCGCATTTGCCGTAACAATAATTTCTTTCATAAATTCTGAATTTTCATCAATTTTCAAAATATGAATTTTCATCTGGAAAGAAATAATTCTAGAATTATTTTTTCAAATAATTTCTGAATTTTCATCAATTCTGAAACTGTTTCATTTATTCCAAAAAATTTCATCAATTCTGAAAGTATTTCTTTAATTTATTCCAAAAAATTTCATCAATTCTGAAACTATTTCTTTCATTTATTCAAAATTTTCATGATTTACATTTTCTGAATTTTTGATTCCTCTATCTCACAGAAGAAAAAAATTGGTTCAAAAGAGCTCTGCTATTATCTTTGCACTGGCCCAGCATCTTGTAAGGGCAGGCCAGGTATATGTTATGATAAATTAGTATGTTATGATAAATCTGGTAATTATACATAATCACAGATCATTTTGGTAAGTTTGATGAATTTTTGTGAATTAATCACATTTACAGGTAATTATGTATAATCCGCCTACTTGTATTGGTAAATATGATAAATTATCAATGATTTGCAGTCAACATTTGATAATCAGGCTTTTAACTAGTCCGGCCCACGCAGTAATCCAGCATTTTTAGGCAGGTTTTATTTGACCATAGAGGAGGAAAACATGTCACAGTATGCCTCTGCACAGAAGTTCAAATGGACTTTTTCAATTGATTTCCAATAATCTGCCACCCTGTTCTGATATGTGCTGTATCAGCGAAAGTCTATTATACTTAAATTTACCAGAAGTGATGATTATGATTGATGATTTTTATAGTGATGATGATTGGTTATGTTCAGAAATGTTGATAAATGCGAAGAAAGCTAATATTAAAAGACATAATAATTTATAGGTTTTATATACGGGGTGATTATAAAAAAACTATCCCGACATATGGGCCCCTAACTATCATACCATTCACAGAAACTGAATGAAATTTTGGCATAAGGTATTTTGAGGTATGCACTCAAGAATGATATGGAAAACAACAGTGTCACTCTAACAGTTACGGTTACAGTGAGAAAATTTCGAAAATATCAAATGGCAACACCAAGTTTTTTGTATTGGAATGCGATCATGAATGCATTGTCATGTTTCTACAGTAAAACCGTATACATTAACCTTAATTAATTTAGGTGTAATATATTAGTCTTTGACCTGATGGAAATATTACTCTGTAAAAAAGTTCTTATTGAAAAGTTTAAAATAAATTTATTATTTGGTCATAAAAGAAGGATGGCAGCATCTGCAAGGTAGCTCCCCCAAGAGCTCCCCCAACGTATCTATGTTGCAGAGTTGCGCTTTTCTCGCATTTATGCTGCCATCCGTCTTTCATTTTCTGGAGTCCATATTGACTGTATGGAAACGGTATGAAAAAAAAGTATTTTTGAATTTTTTTTAGTTTTCCATATATTTTCAATATTTATACATTTCTATCTTGGAATGTACCAGTTTGCACATCAATTAATCTTCTATTTTGTTCATTCTGCATTTTTTCTTTTGGTTGGAATGTATATGAATAGAATGTGTAAAAAAAAGAGTGGTTATAAGCAGTTGTCTGAAGGATGAAAATAACTTATGCAATGAGTCTTCACAGTGATATCAGAACCATCCTTAGATAGTGTAGCTGGAAATCTGTTTATAATTTAATTTGTGTGAATTTTGACACCACCACTGAAATGAGTTTGCATAATGTGTCTGTAAATTTATTTTTCTTAACAGAGAAAGGTTAATTTTCCATAAGCTTGGTCAGCTTCAATGTGGCAACTTTTTTGTGCCAAAATTTGCAACCCTGATAGTGGAAGTGGTTTTTGCTAGTTTTAGCAACCCTTTATCAATGGCATATTTCGTTAATTCAATTTCTTGTGTATAATTTTTTTGTAGTTTTCTCATATATTTTGATTGATTAGAATCAATCAAAATATGTGGTAATTATTGTGCTTATTAGATTGATACATGTAATAAATTAAATTTTTTGTTTAATTGCATGAGTTCTTCGTCAGCCATCTTGAATTAACCGCCCCAAAAGTGGTGATCGCTTAATGCAAAAAAAATTTCTACATTGGCAGTGACCGCATTTATGGAAGATTAACCACAAAAATAAAAAATAAAAACAATTGTACCTGGTAACTGTATTATTCCATTGCAGTAAAAAAACTGGGGTTGCACTCATATGAGTAAAGACTTTGGAATTTGCATGTGCTTTTTGGATGCGAAATCTTTCAATCATTTTACGCATTTGAGCATGCGCATACTTTACAGGATTTTGTTGTTTTATTGTTTCCACAATACTTGTACAAAAAGAAAAAAAATGAATTATTTGCCTTAAATATGTTAAGTAAACTTTATTTTTTAAAAAAAATTAATGCTTAATTGATTTGAGATGGTTTGAGTTATTTTTGAAATTTTACTTGATATTCTTTTTGTTATCTACAATATAAATAAGTAATTTTTAATTACAATCAAATTTTGCTCCAACAACATTTTTTTAACAAATGTTAAAAATCATAAAATAGGAAATTCCTTTATAACGAAATTTTGTTATAACAAAGTGATTTCTTCTGTTTGGTGTTCGTTATAATGGGATTTGACTGTATTAACCACTTTTACTACAGTCATACATGGAAACGCTTTGACATGTGATATAGCATAGTTGATTCAGTTCATAATATAGCTTCTTCCTCTTTGGCACAAAACATGAAATCGAAATCATTTTACATTTTGAACAACACACTTTTGATTATTTTTTATTTTTTTTGCAAAATAAGTGTTTTTACATTTTTTTCTCATGTTCAGGCATGGTCATAAGCATCATATCAAGCATCCTGCATAGGGAATGGTATCTTGTTCTTAAGTTGTTATCCAGTTATCCAAAAAATTTTTTTTTTAAACTAGCATTCATAAGATTACCTACAACTGCTCCTAGGAATTTTTGAACTCCTGGTTTGTTTCTTTGCACTCATGTTGATAGACATGCATTTGCAGTGCATAAATCTACTAATTGCACAGAATACAGGTACAGTAAAATCTTGTTATAACAGAATAATAGGGACTAAAGGTTTTCTCTTTTAATTAAAGGTCTGGTTTATAATAAATAATTTTTATAGGAGGTGTAAAGCACTAAAATGTACATCAATGAAAGTAGTTATCTATTAAAACGTGTTTATTATATATTGTAACAGGCAAGCTGTTAACAAGGATGTACAGCAATACTTTTATTCACGAGACACGTGAGATTTAAGTTGTATCGAGAGACGAAGACATTCTCGGAGAGTTCGATTTTAACCTTCATCACGAAGGGTTGTGTATTTCGCATGTTAATGCAAAATAAAGGAATGCTTCATGTTCGTCGCTTCGTATACACCTCACCAATCGTCACATTGGCGCCCAACATTTACAATAGACGCGTGAGTGTTTTTAGCTAAGCGGACATCCTAATTAGGTAGCAAGTGAGTGAAAATGTCTTACTTAGCGAAATATCGAAAAGACGAACTCCGTCGCCTTGCCAAAGAGATGGGCGAACCTACCAAACCCGAGATGAAAGTGATAGAGCTGAAGAAGCTGATTACGTCCAGTAAAGAATACGATGAGGTCTTCGCAAAAGGAGTGCTACAGACCCTCGTAGAAGAAAGAATTCGACGAGAAGAAGCAGAAGAAAGAATTCGACGAGAAAAAACAGAGGAGAGGATTCGACGGGAAGATGCCGAAGAGAAAGAGAGAATTTGACGAGAAGAAGCCGAAGAGAGGAACCGGTGAGCAGAAATGCAGTTCAAACTCGAGAGACTGAGGATAGAAGCGGAGAAGTGCCAAGCTTCCGTTCGACCGGCTGTGACAAATCGGGACTTTCAAATGTCGGTTCCGCGTTTTGAATCATCAGATGACATTTCATTGTTCCTGGTCCTGTTCGAACGGCACATGGGATTACACCAGATTCCGGAAGAATTGTGGATTACGTATCTCATCAATAGTTTACCGAAGGAGGTGGCTAGGATCTGTGCCAGGGAGCCTGACGAGAAGTTCAAGGACTATCGGTATCTCAAGGAACTGCTGTTAAAGCGATTTAAGCTACATGCGGACAGATTTCGACAGCTTTTTGTAGAGCATCAGAAGAACTCGGAGAGTTCATGGCGTAATTTTTATTTTGAGTTGAAAACGTATCTTGAAGGGTGGTTAACAGAAGTTAAGGTCACAACATTCGAGGACTTGATTAATCTAGTCATAGCTGATCAGATGAAGAAGAAGTGCCCTCCACAAGTGAAAGAACATTTCATCGATGTATGGGCCATGTTGATCTCCCCATCGGAACTAGCGGAGAAACTCGACGCGTATGAAGATGCCAGGAGTACTTTCCCAAAGAAATTCAACCAGCAGTACAATGTCGAGGGTCGTCGAAAGCAAACACCGAGGAAATATCCATGGACGTCATCAAAACCAGTGATTCGTGCAGATGAACAGATACTTCCCATGATCAGCCTGGATGAACAGCGACCTGTAAGCTGCTATGGATGTGGATATCCGGGGGTAATTAGAGCGCAGTGTCCGACCTGTAATCCCGAAATGACAGCGACAACCGCTCAGTTTGGTCAGTTGGAACTGAATCTATGCTCTTCTGTAACAAAACCCGTAGCATTGTTAAAAATTCATGTAAATGGCAAAGTGGGAACTGCCTGTGCCGACAGCGGTGCTACGCACTGTATCGCAAGTGATACTCTGCATCGTATTTTGAAAGAGCAAAACGCCAAATTCCATCAGGAAACTATCGAGATGCGTCTTGCAAACGGACAGCAATCAACGGTGAATGTGTGGACCACAACGGTATTGGTCAACATCCAATGGAAGCGACTAAGGACGAAATTTATAGTTCTTCCTGGAATCGTCGATAACAGAACTCTTTTGGGAATCGACTTTCTATAGAAAGCTGGTATCGTGTTGGATCTCAAGCGAAGGCAATGGTACTTCTGGGAAAATACTCGGAAGCGATTCCACTTTGTGAACGAGCCTACGATTAAAACTGTTCAACATGTAGTAGAGCATGTTAACTGGAATTCTTGCCAACTACGACAAGTTGAAGGACAGCAAAGGAAACAAGTGCTGAACAGGGCGTGGAAAAAGAATGAAAATTTTTTCAGTCCAGGGGGAGGAGACACTCCCGAAGGCGAAGTTCACCATGGTGATATGGCATCGGAACCTCAGCGGTGGGATCGGTTTAGACGTCTCAGGAACCAAACAGGTCACGTCTGTGACTATCCACGTCATGTTTCTGGCTATCCACGTCCTGCTGTCCATAGCGAAATCCACCAATCCGCAAGAAGCTTTCATCACCAATCGGTGCAAAGGCAACCACGTGTTACTCCGACAGGCAGGCAAGTACTAGACTTACGTTTCTGCAGGAACGAATGAGTCGAACTTTCCGGTGCCAGGCGATGCAGTCCAGGATCACCAGGATATTATCACATACTGCATCGTTGTAAAATGCCAAGCCAAACAATAACGTCTAGCAATAGCTTCCATGAGTCAAGGACCCAAACAAGTATAAGCAGTGCTAGAGAAGGGAACGATAAATGCAGGGGGAGCGGCATTAAATATTCGGATCAAAACCCTAACGCGCGTCGATCAGAAGGTCGCAGCCATGCCCAAAGAAGTCGTGAAAACAGGTTGGCTCCCATCCAAAGCCTTACAAGAGTTTCTGTGAAGCAGAAGGTGGAACAAAAACGGGATGAACGCAAAGGTTATGTTGACAACGGTTCCAAACAGAGTTCTCGAAGGAAGAACTGGTCGACAAAGTTCACGCCACAACGAGATGGACCGTACCCTGTGCTAGCCCAGAGATCGCCTACGAGGTACATAGTCACTGATCCGGCCAAATCGGGTGTCTCTGTCAGCGTATATCGTACTTCTGCTCTCACACCATGTGCGAAACCGGATGCTGTATCCGTAGTGCCATCACGAAAGAAGGGACGACCACTCAAAGTTGGAACTAACAAGAACACTGAACAACCTCCCACAACGCCTATTGCTGGTTCCTTGCCGGGACGTCCGCGAAACCAGAGGGGGAAGTATGTAACAGGCAAGCTGTTAACAAGGATGTACAGCAATACTTTTATTCACGAGACACGTGAGATTTAAGTTGTATCGAGAGACGAAGACATTCTCGAAGAGTTCGATTTTAACCTTCATCACGAAGGGTTGTGTGTTTGGCATGTTAATGCAAAATAAAGGAATGCTTCATGTTCGTCGTTTCGTATACACCTCACCAATCGTCACAATATCAAATAAAAAACACTCCCTTCAACATAGGTTGGATTGAAAAAGATGAGTATGGATAAAGTGTATATACTTGCATTAATCTTAATTTTTCTAGCAAGTGGTATGAGTCATGAAGTGTACTCATGTGAACTACTGTTAATGCAAAACATCATAACAATTTATGTTTAATTTACTTCAAAATTTTTTTTTTTTTTAATTACGCCAATATACGAAATATGTACATATACGCAACATCTATACAATATACAAAGTCGTCTTACAAAAATAAGCATTCTTTATCATTATTACAATTTTTTTAACTGTCCATTATAAGTGACTTCTGTTATAATGAGGTTCTACTGCATATCAGATAGGCTATACTTTCATTTACACGATTCACTTGAAAATATCATCTGAAGTATCACACAGCAGTTATATATATTCACTGGTACAAAAAAATACTCCACTGACTACTGGAGTTGCATGCAAGTCTATGAAAGGTGTTCTCACATGCTTGTTATGTGTTAATGTGAGCTGCAATTTCAAAATAAACAACCCCCACTGTTTTGTATCATTCCAAAAATACTCAAATTTCTTATGGGAAATTTTGCTTTGAGATGTACAAGTGTTTTGGATTATGAGCACATTCAAAGAATAAATTATGCTTGTAAACTGAAATTCCACTTTTAAGTAGAACCTTTTCCATCAGAAATGAAGAGTGCTGAGCCCATTTCAGACAAGTAAAATTTCAGCTGTTAAAGGTCTAATGTAAGGAAGTTTGAAACTAATTAAGGGTTAAAAATTGTTGGAATTTAGCTTATTTGTGTAATTTTACGTAAATCTAACAAAATTAACTCCATGAGCGGAGATACGGGGTGTGGGGGGGGGGTGCGGAGACACCCAACATCAATGATGGAGCTGAAATATGAATTGACATTATCATCATGTCCCCCCCCCCCACAGCCTTTCATGTCTATTTCCTCCCATGATTAGCTCACAAATTATTTTCAGCATTTTTTCTGGTCACTGACCTCCTGTGTACCCTCCTCAGTCTGCAATGTCTGATTACACACACACACAAAAAACCGATTATATTGGTTGTTCTGGATATAGGATGTTTTACTTTACAGTAAAACCTCTTCTAACGGCCACCTCCTAACAACGGTAATCTCTGAATAACTGCCACATTTTTTGGAACCAAACACATCCCATAGACGTATCATTACATGAAACCTCCGAACAACAGCCACTTTCGACATGGGGTCTGGGGGAAAAATATGCATATCAGATGAAGAAAAATAATTTTTAAGCGGATTTTTTAAGGGAGATTTCCTGCTCCCTGAACTTTATGAGGAAAAAAGATTATGCTTTTTTTCCCTGGGTACAAATGCTAGATGGGTATATTGAAGGCAGTGAGAAGAGAAAAAACTTGAAGAGATCATATAAGGGACAACAGAAGACCTGTTGTCAGCACTCTAATTACTAGAGGGATATGCAAGTTATCTGATTACTAGAAACCCTTTGTTTATTCAGCACTTTCTACTCCAAGGTATGGTACTGTCTAAAAAAACAGTGCCTTCAAATAGGAATAGAAATGTCCAGGGGGTATTTTTGAGAGGGAAGCGTCAATCTTTATTTTTTTTAAACAAGAATGTATGTCAGCACCTATGTCTTCAGCTATCGGATTGGACTTGGGAATGCCCTGGGAAAAGGGTCTAGTTCAGTGTTGCCCAAAGTGGGCAATATCGTCCTCCCAGTGGTGGAATGGCCCAGAGGGGGGCAATAGAAATGACAGATTTACATAGGACCCTATGGGTTCACTTGAGTTGGGGAGGGGGGTGATGAGAGAAAAAAATTTCTGATGAAGGGTGCAGTGGAGCAAAAAGTTTGGGAAACTATGGTCTTGTATTGAAGGTCCAGTGTGAACAAAGAACTATTTGGGGTTGCTGGTACACCGTCTTGGTCCTTATCAGTTTTGCTCGCTTGTTGTGATCTACCTGAGCATTGCTAGTCTAAATTTTAGGATGCCATAATAGTGCTATTGATCGATTAATCAATTATTATAATATATAAAATTTTTATTATAAAAATATATTTATATATTTTAAAATAATCAATTATATAACTATCGTAATCAGTTGCAGAATGGATTGTCATTTCACGTCCTATACAGTCAAACCTTGTTAGTGCGTCACCTGGTTAACACGTCACTCCGCTTACCGGGTCACTTTTTGGAAGTCCCAATTATCCTCAGGCAGGAATTGGCACAGCTATGTCTTACTCCACTTAACAAGTCACTCCGCTTGCTAAGACATATTTTTGCGCTCCCAAGAGTGACTCATTAACAAGGTTTGACTGTATATACATAGATCAAATTTCAGTGTGATTTATTTCCCCCTTGAAATAAAACTGCCCTCTCCCAATAGCGCCCATATTTTCATGGTCTCGTTTGTGGCTGTTGTTTGGAGATTTTACTGTATTTCAAAATATTTCTATCTTTTCGTTCTATGATCTAAGTGTTTTTCTTTCCCATGAATTGCATGAGATTTTTGAAGAGGAGTTGTATATCTATAGTTGTATAGCTTTAATTTTTTTTTAAAATCTGAATTTGAAAATGTCTTTGAATTTTTCATTGTAGGTGAATGTTTTTGTTTTGTTGGTATTGATTTCTTTGTGCAATGGAAGGAGATCTGCAGGTAGAAAATTCTCCAAAGGTTGAAGAAAGTATGTGATTTTTTTTTTGTTTTCAAAATCTTACATTTCAAATCATATTCAAGTTAATGGCAATAGGTTTCTCACTTACTGAAAAAGAGCAAAGTGATTGATTATTGTATATAACAGAGCCTTTTGGAAAAACCACCTCTGGAGAGAAATATTTCCTCTCTGTAGGAGAAATTTTTCTGATCTGGAATTTTCCCTAAAAAATTCTTAGAACAAAGCAACTCAAATTCTCAATGATGTAAATTGGGGTATTACTGCAAAGCTATGGTTGGTAAAACAGCAGTTTAAAAATGACAAGAAGCTGAAAACCACTGAATAGTTGTTATCCCTGGCCAGTGTTCTTCCAGAAGGGCATAGGATTCATTCCAAAGTATGATGAATGACTTTATCAGAAGAAAAAAAAAGAAGAGTGATATAAAAAGAGTAACAGAGAAAAAAGTTCATTAATCCATTTTATTTATTATTTATTTATTTAATATTGATTGGCCGAGGCCTATACAAGAGGATGCGGAATTATATATAGCAAAAGTGACGATTGATGGTACAAGAGAATTCGGAAATCGTGGTGCAATCTGCAATATTTGATGGTAGGTTGTTCCAGTCGATAATAGTTCTTGGGAAAAAGCTAAATTTGTGACAATCTGAAGAGGCAAAGATGGGCTGTAATTTTTGGGAATGGTCGAGTCTAACAGAGAAATGTGAAGGTTTGATTAGAATATTGGAGGTGTCAATATTAAAAAACCCATGGAGGATTTTGTAAAGAAAAGTTAAACGAGAGATAAGTCGAAGAGAGGAGAGCAGTTGGATATTGAGTTAACGCTTGAGTTCCGTTATGGAGACACATGAAGACCAACAGTTAAAAATGAAACGAGTGGACTTATTTTGGATAGATTCTAATTTGTCTATTTGTCACAGGCATAGGAGAGGGCAGGGAGAATATATGTTTGGTAACACAAGTGACGAACATGACAGGTGGAGTATTTTTGGTTACGGTGAAGGGAAAAGAGTTTTTGGAGACATTTATTAAAGAAATAATCAACATGAAGGTTCCAGTGGAGATCAGAAAAGATTATAATGCCCAGGTATTTATGATGGGAAACCTCAGAGATCAAAGAGTCATTTATAGAGTAAGGGAATTCGGGGGGGGGGGGATTCTTGTATGGGTAACTTTCATAAAAACAGTTTTTGAGAAATTGAGGGGTAATTCCCAGGTTGAGCACCATTTGGAAATACAAATACAAATACAACGCCACAACAGGCAAAATGCCCAACAAGATGGCTGATAAAAAGATGCCCATAAAAATGTGGATGTCATATATTTCAAAAATACAGCAACCCAATTAAAAAAGCAATTAACACAAATTATAAACAATATATACACATGATAAAATATTATACAACGCCCATAAAGAATACTTATGGTTGTCTTATTCTAAGAATGGATAACTTCTCGATTTACCCCAACATGTTTATCGTATTTCTTTTTAAACGTGTCAATTGTGTTACAATTTACTACTTCAGGGGGTAAGCTATTCCATTTATTAACAACCCTATTAGAGAAAAATTCTCTGCAACACCATAACCTTGCATTGTCCCTCACCAATCGATACTGGTGTCCTCTCTGGTGAAATAATGTTAAGGTTATTACTAGCTATAATACCCGGTGGTGCCTGCAGGGCTCGGCACGGGTCACTTTTTTCCCTAAAAGTCACTTTTTTAGAAGCTGGTCACTTTTATTACCTATTTTCGGGCCCAGGTCACTTTTTCCACTTTTTTTAGCAAACAAAACTCAGTCTCGCGCGCTTTTCGGCTGTCAGTGTTTTTCTTTTCTTCAAGGAGGAACTTTACCGGTTCAAGGTCGCTAATTTTCTCCCTCCCTTCATTGAACTACGATCGTACAAGGAACCCCTATATATATATATATATATATATGAAGGCGTCTTTATCTTCCCGGGAGCATACCGTGTGACGTCAGCATAACTTGATTTCAAGGCGCTTGGAAAGAAAGCTCCTTATACTTGTAGTTAAAGAGTCGTCATTTTATGGAAAAGCCGGTCGGAAAAAAATAGCGTAAAAGGCTTATTTACAACAAAGAATTTTTTCCCCTCCTCTACTACCATTCTTTCTTATTTCCCCACTCGTTCTTTCATTTTCATCTTATTTTAAAATTGATCCTTTATTTTATTTGTTTTAAAAAGTTTTAGTCCTAAGGGCCGAATTCCTTTCTTGGAGCATCGAGCAAGTTACATTTGTCGTTTATTCTATCGTTACTTTTATTAATTTTTTTTAATATTTGAAATGACGATTTAAAGGCTCATTTACATTGAGCGAGTTTATAAAGAGAGCCCGTGCAGAAACTAACTTACGCGCAGCGGGAAAATACTAAAGCGCGCCTATTAAAGATGCGTACTATTAATACGTATTAAGCGTATTATTAGTACGCTTTGGAGAATACTCTTGTAGCTGGCCAACGTTAAAGAAGCTCGCAAGTATTTTGAATTTACTTACAATAAAAAAAAAATCATCCGACTGAAAAACGCGATTTATCTAGAAATAAAATTCGTACTATTTTTCTAACTGGATTTAAATCTCAGCAAGAAACCGTAGCCCCAGATATGACCGAAAGGAGAACTATTTATGAAAAGATCACAGAATCCTGCAATTCAACGTTTATGGAAGGATGACGTCACTCTCCGCTACCATACGAAGGTTTTTAACAACTGGCTGTTGCGAAGATATATTTTGGAAAGAGAAAATTCAACTGCCCCTGCTGGGAATCGAACCCACGTCCTTTCACTTTCCGGTCGAATTTTCTCTTTCCAAAATATATCTTCGCAACAGCCAATTGTTAAAAACCTTCGTGTGGTAGCGGAAAGTGACGTCATCCTTCCATAAGTCGCCATCTGGTGGCAGCGTCAGCAGTTGTGAGCTTAGTCTGGTCTGGCCGTCCATGTACGGTCCTTTTCAGTGTACACGAGCTCCAAGGAAAGATTGAGAGATTCGTTGCCTCTGTAGTCTAGTGGGTTCGATTCCCCGCAGGGGCAGTTGAATTTTCTCTTTCCAAAATATATCTTCGCAACAGCCAGTTGTTAAAACCTTCGGATTCAACGTTTAGTTTAACCAAATAAGATGAAAATTGGTCATCAGGCTGATGAAAACTCAGTTAATGTGCATGCGAGCCGTACATAGAGGTGGATTTAACGGTGGGCACAGCGACCGCGCCTTTGGCCCCTACTTTATACTTTTTTCCTAATTTAAGGGGCGTAATATTAATTTTTTTTTATGGCCGGGCCGTCAACAACTGACCTTTATCCGCCTTTGGCCGTAACTTAATTTAGAGCATCTTCACGATACTGGTTGTTGACTTAATATCGACATCTTGCGCTCCATTCTTGATGTGTAAAAAAATCCCATTTTTAGACCTCGGAAGTTATTAAAACGTTTTTCTCTCGAGTCGCTATTACGACCGCAATAGGAGAGGGCGGGGGTCTGGTTCCACGGGTGTTGAACGAGGAAAGGTGCGAGTTTACTCTTTTTCTGTTGAAAAAATGGATACCGGCCCCGGGCGATAGTAAATTTTCGTTCATACTTGCGGCTCGGGTTGCTACATACTGTGATCAGATCTAAAACTGGGGGGGGGGGGGCAATACCTTGATGGAATAGCATATTTAAGAAAAGGCAATAAATTCCTTTGCAAAATTATCGAATTTCACTGTCAAGGAGCAGTAAAATTACGTTTCCCCTCCAGAAAAAATATCGTATTACGGCCATGGTAAATCGGGTGGGGGCCAATTCACTGTTTTTGTTCGTTGAAAATTACGGGAGGAGTCAGAGCTAACGTGGCGACTTTTTTTCGCGTT
Source organism: Pholcus phalangioides (assembly GCF_987345545.1). Taxonomy (NCBI): domain Eukaryota; kingdom Metazoa; phylum Arthropoda; class Arachnida; order Araneae; family Pholcidae; genus Pholcus; species Pholcus phalangioides. The sequence goes on along the minus strand of NW_028301616.1, from coordinate 1,955,239 downwards.
AAAATAGGTAGCCCTGACAGCAGCATCCATAAACTCTATCAACCGCATTTATAAACCCCGTATGTCGTTGATTCGAATTTTGTGTTCATTTTATCCTAATTTTCCGTATTTCCCGATATATTTCTATCGATTTTCGCATATTGCCGCATATTTGGTTGATTCATGTTATAAATTATATATTTTTTTGTAATTTTATGTGGCCTTTGTCAGCCATCTTGAATTGACCGCCGCAAAACGGCGATTGGTTGGCGCGGAGAAAAGTCGCCACGTTGGTGCTTACAAGGTTCATGGGAAATTTACCGGGGAAGACCGCGGAGTCTTTTTCTGTTAAAAATTACGGGGGGGGGGGGGCAAAATTATATTGTTTCTGGGTAAAGTAGTAAATGTTTTTTTTGCTGGGGGTGTATGTTGTGTGTAAAAAAAAAAGAAAAATATGTATTTACAAATTTTTCTCTCAAAAACCAATTTCAAAACTGATTTATTTTCTCCCTCGCCCAAGGGAGGGTATTATTTTGGAGCCCCCTCCGCCTGTAAAAGAGTAGACCCACCCACCCTTCCCAGTCCAGCCATTGGTGCAGATAGACTTGAAGGTCTTAGAGGTGCGGCAGATGACAATTGATATACATCATGTATACATCAGTAGGCTCTGCCATTGACGTTGGGGGGAGGATGGATTGCCCTCCCTCAACGTATAAGGGGCCGTTCAAGTATTACGTAAGCAAATTTTTAGCCATTTTTGACCCCCCCCCCCCCTTGTCAGCAAAATTTCTTCATCAGCTCTGCCCCTCTGAATCCTAACTCATATTTTCATAAAGGGTGGTTGATGACGTAAGCATTATCGAAACCCCCCCTCCCCCCTTGTCATCAAAAGTCAGCAAGTCAGAACCCCCCCCCCATCGATGATGAGGTAATACTTGAACGGCCCCTAACAATTAAAATAATTTAGTTAATTTAATAATTTAAATAATTTATTTAATTCAGTAGTTTAAGTAATATTTTAATTTAATAATTTAAAATATTGTTAAAAATGTAATTTTAGTTTTTTTTTAAATCAATCATTATAGTAAATTTCTTAAAATTTGTTGGAAGATATTATACAAACCTAATTATGTAAATCAATTTGTACTAGTTAAAAAAAGTACATTTTGTATATTGTCATTCATAGCATAACATGAATGAAAAATCCACTAGAATGTAGATGGGACAAATTCTCTCATCAAATTTTGTGTTATTTCATTTTTTTTCCTTCTTTGAATGTGAAAATGTTTTCCCGTTTTGAAGTTTTTCCGGCTTAAATTGATTTTAAGATGGGTTGTGGATAGCAATATGGGGCCATTCAAGTATTACATAAGCAAATTTTTAGCCATTTTTGACCCCCCCCCCCCCCCCCCCCGTCAGCAAAATTTCGTCATATTTTCATAAAGGGTGGTTGATGACGTAAGCGTTATTCAACCTCCCCCCTTGTCATCAAAAGTCAGCAAATGGGAAACCCCCTCCCCCCCATCTATGATGACGTAATACTTGAACGGCCCCTATGGGGAGGGGAAAGGCATTGCTACTGTTACTTAGAAAGGATGTAATGTTACTCTCTCACACATAGTTGTTGATAAATTTGATAAGTTATTCAAAACTTTTCTGGTTAGCAGAATGCATTAGAGTTTGATTTATTTCACACTATTATGTAAAAAAAGCAATTTCGATGAGCTCCATTGAAATACAAAGTTTAGTGAAAACTAAATTCAATTTCAATTCATTCAATTTGGTAATAATCAAAATTCATTGTCCATTTGGTCTCTTTCTAAAATTATTTTGGTCACTATTGGGTCACTTTTTAAACATTTTGGTCACTATTTGGTCACCTTTTTAAATATTTTGGTCACTATTTTCACTAGTTTTGAGGCCATGATCCGTGCTGAGCCCTGTGCCTGGGTTCTCTTCCATTTGCGGGAAGATTGAAAAAGTGACAAACCATTATAAATGCTTAAACTATTGTACATAATACTGCAGCAGTAAAGAAGTGACAAACCATTGTGAAGGCATATGCACGTCAGAAACGCTAGGGAACCATGGTAACTAAAGTAAACATTCCGAAAGTGACTGTTGAGGCCCAGGAACCATTGTTGCCAAGCAGTTTTTTGTCCATCTGTGACAAACTTTTAAAGTAGCCTATTGTTCAAGTCAGGTCCCGTTTGGGATGTATGAAAAATTTGGTGACGATAGATCTAAAATTGTAGATTTGTATAGAGAACATACACACACACACAGACATACAGGCACAAAATCAATTCAATGATTAAAATAAAATCAATTTTTTTAAAGCCGTTCCCTTTATGATCTCCCAATTTGAAAAAGTCTCTCCATAGAGCAAACAGACCTTCAACATAATGGAAATTCAGGCATTTTTCGTCTTTACTTCAATATATGGAAGGAAGATGGCAGCACCAGCAGGAATGTGAAACAAGCACAGCTATATGACATGAATGTCGCTCTCCACTTGTTAATACAAGATATACAGAAGACTGGAACATATTTATTATTTTAGATGTTCATTTTTTAAGGAAGGAAAAAACTCATCTCTGCCTCTACCGGGAGTCGAACCCGGGTCCCTCGATTGCCGGACGAGTGCTCTGACCACTAAGCTACAGAGGAGATAGAGATTTTCCTTCGCTAGAGCGTATATATGCCGAACGGAACCGTGCAATGGACGGTGAAACCGATCAGCTAATAGCTCATGGACGACGAGCCACCAGATGGCTATATATATGACATGAATGTCGCTCTCCACTTGTTAATACAAGATATACAGAAGACTGGATGTTGTGAAGATATTTATTATTTTAGATGTTCATTTTTTAAGGAAGGAAAAAAACTCATCTCTGCCTCTACCGGGAGTCGAACCCGGGTCCCTCGAGCACAGCTCTAGCAACATTAATATGTTAGGGTCATACATATGCACACTTGCACACACTTTCTGACATATACCAATTCATTAGAAATTCTGCAGAGAAATGCGTAGAAAGTATATGAATGGTTAAGCAGTAGTAGTTTCTTTTACAGTGTAGTAAATTGTCCATAGTATTGTTACACTGAATAGTGCTTAGTTTAGAAGACCACTTTTTTTGAGTTCCCGGTTTCTTTTTTTGGGCATTCTTGTAGATTTTATTTTCAAAAGCAAAAATTAATGTTCGTTCAGCATCACTAAGCAGTATAAGCCTCTGAAATTTACATTAGTTTATGAAATTTTTTACGCAGTGGTAGATGTAGAAAAAAATAGAGTAAATTTCGAAATTTTTCATTTTTACATGATTTAATTTCATTCATGTAATTTTTTTTCAATTTTCAATTCGAAAAAAAAAGTACAAACAAAATCCAGATGCGAATATCAGACCAAATAGTTCACAAAGTTAAATTTCCTTCCAAATTTTACACCGTCTCTTTGTGTGTAAAATTTATTTAAAATTTTTTTTGATTTTTAAAAAAAGACGGTAAAAAAAGAATGGAAATTGGTATTGATCCAATTTTGTTTTTGGAAGTTGATTTTATTAACCAGTGGTGTTTTATTAGCTGCTAGTGCCCGCTTTTTTATAATAAAATAAAGTTCATAAATTCATTTTTGCTCTTCTTACTCCTCTTCTATTATTTTCTATTATTGTAGGTTAGCGAAAACAACCTACATGTATGTATTATGCATAATTAAGTACAGCCATAGACATTGTGTAAATTGCTTACTAACATTGTTTATCTCTTTTTCTTCACAGTTTTGTAATTCTCTCATTGTAACATTGGAAATTTGTGTGTATGTGTGTGCGATAGGGATGGAGAGTTTTTAGACAGTGAGGGTTAGCTGGTATCTTGCCAATTTAATTCTAGCCAAGAATAAGAACATGCTGCGTGGCTGTTGCCAAATGCCTTTCAGACTTCACTGTGTATGAGTAAATAGCATTAACCTGTGTAATGGCATCTCTGCCCTTCCAGCGAATTTCCATTCATTATTTTTTATTTTTCCCTCTTCCTTTTGTTCTCACATTTTTGTATGCCTATTCTGTTCAAGGAATGTTGAACTAAATGGGAAAAATTGAAGTTTAAAAAATAAAGATACAAGTTACTTTTTATGCGGCTAAACAAGTTCTTTTTTTTTTCTAATGCTGTCCAGTTTTAGGATTTGGTTCTCAATTCTCTAAGATTATTTTTATTTTGAAATTTACTTTTAATGATCTAGAATTTATTAGTATGCTTCTTTGCCAGTTAACACAATTAGCTGTCAATTATTAAATATTTCATTGCAAACACATATTGTTCATATCTTTTACGTTTAAAAAAAAGCTTTGCCCCAAAGTGAGCAATATAACCCCCTGGGGGGCAGTGGGACCTTCGGGGGCGATACCAGCTTCAGACATGATTGGGGGGGGGGGTTATGAATGGACACAAGGGCATGATGGGAGGACTACAGGAAAAGATCGGTTTTCGAAAACCCAGACCATTTTCCCAAGAAAGCCTTCATAAATGTTCGTGCATTGGACGAAGAAGTTTTTTTTTAGGAAAAGTCATACTTGTTTCATCTGTTAAGTAAACAGAGCCGAAGTGTTTTTCCCCCCTTTGAATATGCGCTATATGTTCCAGATGTACCGTAACTGTAATTGATCGATAAAACTTGCTGTCACAGATTTCAACATCTGGGGGATAAAAGGTCCAACATTCCCCCTGGGACTGGTTTTACTAATGACTAGGTCATTATTGGAGCCATAGCCCCCCCCCCCTTCTCCACAAAAGTGGGGCTGGGATCAGGATTCTGGTTTCAGGGCTCGAGATGATATCCCCCATTATAAATTAACTAAGGCACCTGGCGCTACTATCTACTTTACTTATCAAGAATGCTATTCGTATCTACAGTGATTATGAAAGTATAAGGATAAAAGAGAAATTTCGGAACTACAGTTTATTTCGATATAATGACCCCTTCGTCCCATTGAAAATGGATGTTTTATCGCGAATGTTTTCTTTTAATGTTTGTGCTGAAAGTGGAAATTTGTTGCAATCTAGCAAAATTTCTGATGTGTTCCTAAAACAAAAATTCAAATTCAATGAGGTTCATTCAGAATTACATGTAAAAGAAAATAATCAATTGCAATGATTTTTGCCCTTTCGATGCTTGCCAGTTTTTAGTCAAGAAAGGATTGAGAATTCTGTGTTTAAAATTATGGAAAATTTCATTTTCGTAAATTGGTCCTTTATCACACAAAGTAAATATTATATGTATTACATTTTATTAAATGACCAATTTTGCTTATATGAGAAAAGTAAGCTGTGGTCAGAATGCCCACACAAATGACACTTGATTCAGACCACGGCATCTGACTTGAAGTGACATATTTTTTTCAATGTGCTTAATAATATGGTAACCAACCCAAGTGGATCCCTGATCAGCATTAATAGTGTTTGTATTCATCCTTTGAAGATGGCACCCATTGTGTGTCAAAACACTTCAGGAACTCATGTCTTTTAAAAATTTGACTATGTCCAGATTTTTCATTTCTTTGCTCAGTTGAATTAGTAATATTTCCCAAAGTCACATGGACAAAGATAATATGAATAACTTATTATATTATGATAACTGTGACAAAAATTTGCTTATGTTCATCGCATATTTTTGTTGTGCATAACACGTGTACATTTTAACATTTTACAGACCGATTTCAGTTTGTTTTTTTCATTTTCTTACCCTTCTGATCCCCCTCTTTAGAGATATCATCAGCGCTGTCTTAACGCATGGGCTGACTGGGCACGATCCAAGAACCACAAGAGATTAGGGGCTTCAGAAAAATGGGGTCTAGGTCAAATCGTCGCGCTCAACTTGTCGCGGGACAATTTGTCGCAGCATCAATTCGTCGTGCTACAAACTCGTCGCGGTACAAATTTGTCGCAGGCTTATTTCGTCGCAGTACAAATTTGTCGCAGGCTCATTTCGTCGCGGTACAAATTTGTCGCAAACTCATTTCATCGCGACAAATTTGAATTGCTTTAAAATTCATATGTTTGTTGTGATCTTATAAATAGGGTAGGTGCTTTAGGCGTAAAAAATGGAACTAATTTTTTTTCTCATTTATTGGAAATATTCCCTCTGCCCATCTATTTTAATTTTTAACAAATGAAGGAAAGTATTCATTGAAGTCATTAAATTTTTAAAATTTAATTTTTACCATATAAGCCGTATCTCTGTCGGGATTTCCATTTCTCGCAGTGAGGGATGTTAAAGAGCTCGCCCAAATAAAAAATTCAGATCAAATAAATTTTTAAATTTTAATTTCCACCGTATAAGCCGCATTTCCCACTTCTTGTCGGGATTTGAGTCCCTGAGAACGGGTTTGAGTCCCTTATAAACGGAATGAATGGCGATTTTCAGCCCCTCCACCTCCTCAATGTTTCCTTCATGTCGGCACTTTTGACTGGCCAAGCATGCCGGAAGTGTTTGGTACTTGTGGGTTCTTGTCTTGATCTTGAAGTAGGAAATTTTGATTTCTGAATCATTTCTCTGGGTGCTCATACCCATTCCATAAAGTACCCTGGGCACCAACAGCACCTCTGTCTCTGACACCACTACAAATGTCAATCGATTTTTGATTTTTTTTCAACTCTAAAGTAACAACTCTCGAGTGAAAAGAATGAAATCATACTTTTAATTAGATCATTATTCTTCATGTACATGACACTCGAAATTAAAATTACAATATCAATTACATTTAAAAATTTAACTGGATATAAAAGTTTAATTATATTTGAAAATTCGGTTATAAAAATTTGAAATGTTAAATAATTGATTTTTGCTGTGATAAAATTTCAATATCATGTGGAAAAATTTCGGTTTGTATGATATTCCCCAAATTACAGTGAGCCTATCTTTAACGGTAAATTTCTATCTGCCCCATGGGCTCGAGAGTTTCTCCCGCCCCTTCAAGAGTCACCAACATTGACCATTACAGTATCTCCATAAGAACCTGAAATATTTAATTAATTAATAATTCAATAAAATTAATATTTAATTTTCACCGTATAAGCTGCACTTCCCGCTTTTGTTGGGATTTCTATTTCTCACAACGAAGGGAGTTGGGCGCAGTTCAAGGATGGAAATGTACAGTGCTTATGAATGACGATTCGATGAAGTTTTCATAATGCCCACAGGATGAGCACCGACAAAGGCAATGTAATCACCAATAAGAAAGATGACTATGGGTCAGTCGCATAGATACAATATAACCATTAATCTTATGTTTATAATCAGTCGCATATCTTTGGCTGGCTTGTTTGAATATTTTCACATAGTTTTCATTAGCGTCTAAGCTTTTTGGTACAAGGTTGGTGTGCTTGGTCTACGGCTCCAGTCAACGATTAGTAAAAATTTCTTCTTACAATGCAAGTGAATGAACATTAACAGACAATGTAAGATTATTATATTCAGAGGTATATTTCCTAGGTGGGGAGGGGATATGCTGGCTTTATCCCAAGATCACAAGTTCAAGTGAAAGGGCATGACCAAAATTCAGTAATTGGTGATCAAGAACATGAATTAGAAAGGAAGACAAGGTTTGAATAGCCCACAGGTGGGAAAACTATATATCCGCCTCTGATTATAGCCTACATTTATTAGGATAATTTTAATTTTAAAAACAATTTGTATCGTACATATAAACACTCCACAATATCTAAACCTTTATTTATTTTCAGTGCTTTGAGTATCATTTTATTTACACTTATATACGTGAATATCGCAGTAAAAACCCGATGATGATTTATAGAATAATACGTGATGGTATTATGAACTACCATAATTTTTTTTTAAGATACGTAGAAGATTTCAATTTATTGCAATTTAATTTTAAAAAGTACTACATTATTTTTTGTCATCCGTATAACCTGTATCTCTCTTTAAGATACAACAAAAAACTCAAATAAAGAAAATTTATAATAGTCTAATTCATTTTGAATTGCATTAAAAGTTTTTATAATTTCGGAACATGAATTATGGGGGGAAAAAACTTTTAAACACACACGTAAACCAACATATCATTTCCACGTTCGGTTTTGCAATATTCCATGTTTATGCCAACAGAAATATGTAGACCAAGCACACCAACCTTGTACCAAAAAGCTTAGACGCTAATGAAAACTATGTGAAAATATTCAAACAAGCCAGCCAAAGATATGCGACTGATTATAAACATAAGATTAATGGTTATATTGTATCTATGCGACTGACCCATAGTCATCTTTCTTATTGGTGATTACATTGCCTTTGTCGGTGCTCATCCTGTGGGCATTATGAAAACTTCATCGAATCGTCATTCATAAGCACTGTACATTTCCATCCTTGAACTGCGCCCAACTCCCTTCGTTGTGAGAAATAGAAATCCCAACAAAAGCGGGAAGTGCGGCTTATACGGTGAAAATTAAATATTAATTTTATTGAATTATTAATTAATTAAATATTTCAGGTTCTTATGAAGATACTGTAATGGTAAATGTTGGTGACTCTTGAAGGGGGGGGAGGCGAGAGAAACTTGCGAGCCCATGGGGCAGATAGAAATTTACCGTTAAAGATAGGCTCACTGTAATTTGGGGAATATCATACAAACCGAAATTTTTCACATGATATTGAAATTTTATCACAACAAAAATCAATTATTTAACATTTCAAATTTTTATAACTGAATTTTCAAATATAATTAAACTTTTATATCCAGTTAAATTTTTAAATGTAATTGATATTGTAATTTTAATTTCGATGACCTTTCTGCATTGACAAAAATTAATTATTTTCAGTTAACTGCGTGTACACTTTTGTTCATGTTTTTATTTCACGTGTAAGACAAAAACCTACATACAAGCTCGCGTGGAACATGTACAGTGAAGAATCGACGGTTCGACGAATTGATTCTGCGCTGTAATATATAAATTGACGTCACGGTGAATTGACACGGCGGAAAACTTGTACAGCTACGAATTGGAGCTGTGACAAATTTGTATTGCGACGAATTGACACTGCGACAAATTTGTATCGCGACGAATTGGAGCTGCGACAAATTTGTACCGCGACAAATTGAGGCGTGACAAGTTGAGCGCGACAAATTGACCGGCTACTAGAAAAATGAGTAGTTGAGTTTTCCAAGAATTTTCCAGGTAGGGCCAGAAAAATCAATTAACCCGGGGGCCAATGATGCTCTTAAGACGGCCCTAGATATTATCCGAGAAATTCACTAGGAAAAAAACTTCCTGCATGGTTTTTGAATGAATTAATTTTTGTCCATGAACCAAAATTAGAATAAAATTTAGATTGTTTTTTCCATCGAAAATGACAAATTTTAGGAAAATATATCAATGACAATATGCTATACTATAATGCATGAAGTTTTTGTTTCTGAAATTAACACTGAATTTATACATTGACACAGCACAAAGCAAACACCATTGTCAATACATATAAAAACCCTTTTTCCCATCTATGGCAAATTCTGAATAATTTCAACTGTAGTTGGCAATCTTCCATTCATTTGGCATTGTTTTTAACGACAATTCCTAATATCCAGAATTTTCCAGTATTTCTGATCTTCTGAGAGATATTTCGTGGATTTTTTCATTTTTCCTTACTAAACACAAACACTACCTTTGTACCAAATTTCATGTTTCTAGGGCTGCTAGAAGTGCCTGGGATTTTTGATGATTGGTCAGTCAGTGTCAAAATAATGAAACTTTTGAGTTCAAATTTCTCATGAATGACAGATGATAGAAATGTAAAATTCAATTAAGTTTGTAGAAAGCTCTAGACACACCTAGTTTCAGATACCTGAACATTTCCAGTATGGAGATACAGGGTCTCAAAAGTACCTCAAGTTGCTTCCAGAAAAAGATGTCATGGCCATGCTTGTTTTGCGTGACTTGGCGGGATACTGCCATGCCCCCCAGATTGGGTAGTCATGTATGCATATCTCTAAGACGGTCACTATAAAATTGAAATCACAGAGTAGATTGCATCAATTGTATTTTTTTTAATATTTCAAATTGAGCTAGGTGCAAATGGCTTTTTTGAACTTGAGTAATGAGGATTGACTGAATTTTATAATTAATGAAAGTTTATGCATTCGCTGAAACTCAACTCATCAACATTGTACTTAAGTACAATATGCATCGGTGGGAATAAATAATTTCATGTAAAATAAAATTTCCGGGTATGTGATTTCATAAGAAGTGGCTAACACATGTTAAATGTAGTTTAAATTGTTTCAGGGATGTGTGAGTTGCAGTTGACAATAAGAGGGGACGGCAATTAAAAGAATAAAAATAACAATTTTTGATATTTTTTTTCAATCTTTAACAATAACCACATTTACAAGTAAAATTTGACAGAAATAACATTAAAAGAGGGGCTGAAGTTCAAATTTGAAGATAACTATCAATTATTCTGATTGAAAAAGCAAATACTATACCTGAACATTATGGGATATACAGTTGAACCTCCCATAATGGAAACTCCCTGTTAGCAGACACCTCCCATTATCTGACACTTTTTGAATTACATCAGTGGGACTCCGGGTAGGTGATTGATTATTTTACTATCCATTAACAGAAACTCCTCATTAGTGGGGAAACTTTTTAGTCCCGTGAGTGTCTGCTACTGAGAGATTATAATGTAGCACGGAATTTTTCAGATGAGAGACGTTTCAATGCAGTCACAAATCTTTTGACAAAAATTGAAATCAACTACAAATATTCAATAGTGGGTATTTGAGGATGCTGTTTAGTAAAATAGTCCAGCATTAACAAATAACTATAGCAACATCTAGTACACCCTTCCCATTAGGACTGCGATTTGTAGTTCTGTGTTTCTTTTGAATTTTCATCATTAATAGATATATTTTAAGTGTGAAACGAATATTACGGTGACTGCAATAAATGTAAATACGTGCATATGTATTTTGTAAATTATAATTTGATAATTCACAAATTTAATTTTTTTATGTTTGTAATGAAGTTTACTGTAATCTTATGATTGTTTTTGAATTTTTAACCCTTTTTATACTACCCTGTTGCAGGAAACATATTGATGCAAAAAAATCAAAAATTCATCACTGCATCTTTCATTTTTTTATGTAAATTTTTAACATCACTTCCGGGGGGGGGGGGGGAGGTGTGAAAATTTTTATTTGAAAAGGGTGATGAGCTTAATAAGTTTGGGAAACACTGCTCTATATACTTTAGTGGAATCTCTTCGTATTGTCACCCTTGAAGACCTAAAAAAGTGACTAGCCTCGAAGTTGGAAAAGTGAAAGTATACATCGCAAAGACAAAAATAAATATTATGAAATCAAAAAAGAGAAAAATCAAACATGCTAAATAAATGAAACCTAAAATGAATTACTTTTATGTAATGCTCACAATTACATATATATACATTACTGGAAAAAAAAAATGTAACACCTTCAATGTTTTGCACTGTATGCATGAATTTTTACCAGGGATAATGCATATTGATGAGTGATCACAAAATACAAAAGGTAATATGCTTTATTTCATGTTCTACAAAGAAAAGTAGGAAAAATATAATTTACTTGTAGGATCAATGCAAGCTTGGGTGTGTAAGGGAAGGCTGTAATAAAGTGCTTCTATGCACTGCTGGGGTGTGTTATATCATGCTATATTCCAGTAAGACGATGCTCTGAATCCTAAAATTGCTGATGCAAGTTCTTCCAACACAAGATGAGATGACTGCCTCCATCTTTATAGATTCAGCTCCAGCAATGACATTGATGGCATTAATGAAATTCATTCATGAGTTTAAGAAGATACCTGCATTTGTATGTTCTTTGATCGCCTGTACAATCATCATTGAGTAAAGTGTATAACAAACTATAAATGTTCACATAACATCCGATCAAGCAGCTGAATGCTTGGTGTTGAGTTGGAAAGCATAATAGAAGACTTCAACACCATGGTGTTGAGGGACATTATATACTGTATCCAAAGAACTTTGAATAGCATGTCTTTACTGTCGAGGCACCTAATTTCCAGAATGAAACTGTGTTTAAACCACTTGAGGAAAAGTGTTTTCCACGCTTTTCCCATTGTTCATAAGTAATATTTCGTTCAATTAGCACTAAAACTGCACTAAAAAATTAGTACTGAAACTGTGTTTTCCAAAAAAACTGTGAAAAAGACAGTGAATATGAAAACTATAAATATATGTGAAGTCTGTCAATACTGAGGGCCAACCGTAATATTGTATATTCATGAGACCTTAAACTGTGCAATTCACCATAGATGTATAAAACAATCTCTTATTCGTTTTTTTTAGAATATTTTTTCCCTTTTTTTTAAAGGCATGGCTCCGACCACAGAGACTAGTGTCACACCAGATGGCATTAAATACTGTAATCTATGTGGTTGCTCTACACCTGCTGTTAAATGTGATAAGTGTGGCAGTCAGACTTTCTGTTTGTCATGTGATGATATGTACCATAGGCATCCAAAAAGACGTTTTCATTTAAGGAAAGCAGTGGATAGTATTTGGAGTTCACATAGATCTCCAAGATTCCGAAGACGCACAGAACTTCCAGGTGACCCTTCGAAAATACCTGTTCCGCCGCCACGAACGAAAAAACGTCATTTCTCATCTGACTTTGTGAACATGTTCCGGCCCAATTTCCAGGTGAAAAAAATCCCTTTCTGTTCGATTTTAGATTAATTAAAAGTTAGAATATGATTAAAATGGTTAGATTTTGTCTTTAGCTAGCCTTAAAAAATCCATATGTGTATGGCTCTGTCCATCTAATGCCTAAACATTCTAGCAGCATGTTATAAGCAAGATGAGACCAATCACAGGGTTAGCACAGCCTCAAGTCACTTCTAAATGGGAGAGACTTAGTATCATATTGTTAACAATAACTATTATTAAACTTTGATGCTCTTACAGATCCTGATCTCTTTCATTTTTCTCAGACTAACATATTATAATTTTCGAATATTTAAATCTATATCCTCCAGATTTGGAAATTCAGGTTGACTTAGAACTGTTGATAACAATTAGGCATTATGTGAGAAAAAATTCATTGTTTTTCCTTTATAAATGTATGTTTATCACAACCCATTTGATACTTATTAATGGAAAAAATCAATATTCATTAACTATATTTGTGTCGAGAATAAATTTGGATTAATTTTGTGTATTCCAATATTTATTTTTTTACATGAATAGATACCAGGTTTAAAAGGATACTTGACTCAAAGAAAGGCCGCAGACTCCAAGAGCCAGGAACCGAATGATAAGAGTGTTTCACCTCTGTCTCCTGAGCTCAGTTATGGTAAGTAGGTTGTATCGAAGACATCACTGTTTTCACTATCCAGTGACAATATTGTCTCAAAGGTAGCTTTAGTGCTTTCTAAGACAGAGGTGGCCAACTTAGAGAAAGCAAAGGTTTATGAAACTTTTTGCAAAGTATGAAAACATTCGGAAATAAAGAAATACAGTTGGATAGGAATGTGGTGGTATTGCACTGTGAAAAAAAAAATTGTTGTTGATTGGGGGTAACTGATGAGTTTTAAAAGTGAAATTAAAAATTTTCATTTTACCTATTGATTAAAGGCCATAAATAAAATTTTTATGTTTTGTGGGGGATATGATTTATGCAATTGTTATTTTAATTGATCAATCCCCTCCTTTTTATGAAGAAATAAAAACAAGTAGACAAAATCACCTGGCATAATGGGGGGGGGGGGTCACTTTGCCCACCACTTGATTTGTGTATATAAAAGGCAGTAGGTTTAGAGCAATGTAACCCCTACAGAGCGTCAAGAAAACAATAATGACCTCAAAAACAATGTAAAACAATAAAAAAATTTAATTAACTTAATGGAATTAATTGAAAAAGAAACTCATAACTCTCTTAAATCATTCAAATTGGATGGATTAAACAAGCAACAGAAAAAAAAACCTAAGTAATCTGAAATTTTTAGTTGTAAAAATATCTAGAGAAGTCTTCATTGAACTACTTCACCAACTCTGGCCATATCGCTATATTCCAATTTACTGCCACTAATAAGTTGGGTTGGAAATGAAGGGACCATCTATCAGTGGTTGCCTCAAGCTTGTTGGGGGAAATATCTAACCTATATTCTTCCCCAGGTTTGAACCTGGGACCACGACGGCAACCTTCATGGCGTTAGACAGGCATCTCACCACCACGCTACTCTGACATTCTTCTCTCTTCATTTAACTGGAGGAGTGTCTTCTTTGAAAGACTACCTAATGTATGTATGGTGACCCGATTTTTTCCTGCAAGTTCTTGCCATGAGTCTGAAATAAAATGTAGTGGAATAGAGCCATTCCTTCCGTTCATTATTAATCACAAAAATTGGTAAAAGCATCACAATGAATTCAAACACGTTGGTACTCTGATACAAAATGTGTATTAGAAAATGGGCAAAGTGATCTCTCCAATTGCTTTAAAATTTTCATCACATATACTATTAATAATAATAACTGATGGGACCCACCTTGTTATTAAAAAGGCTACACAAATGAAAGTTTGAGGTCTTCAAATTTTCTTTGATATTGAATCTGATTGAAGGCACAACTGTTTGGTGATATCACTTATCAGGAAACACCTCCAAATCTCTGGTCATCTCATCTATATGTGAAACCTTGACAATTAATTGCAGCACCACAAAAAATCAACTGAGGAAGTTTTACACGGCCAAAAAGATATTTTCTTTTTCAAATTGGGTTACCTTTGAAGAGTTAGGGGTTAATGAAGAGTTACCTTTCAAAGTATAAAAAAGCACAAGTCTGAATAAGAACGTGTAAAAATAAGAGTGCTAGCTGAAACAATTTATATGTTTCAGAGTGGCACAAGATTTTTGGCCTATTAGCAGCTTAGGAAAAGGTTGACCACCCACTGTTCTAATTATATATTCTATATTTTTCCGTATGGGAAAAACTAGCCTATTCATATTTAAAAAAATGAAACAATAATAAAAAGAGTCACAACAATTAAATGAAGTTAAAAGAAAATTTTAAGTTTTAAAATTAATTTGAATAAAGTTGATTTTTCTTTTTTTCCCCCAGAAAATTCTGTTGGAAATGGTTTATTCAATGCTAATGATGAAAGCAAAGTAAAGGTTTGTTTTAAATTATTACAAGCACATTGTGTTTTTCCTGAATAATTTACAAACCCAAATATTATTTGTACAGTGGAACTCCAGTTAACGAGCAATTCACATAACGAGGAAAATTTTTGACTCGGTCAATGAATGTTGTTATTGCAACTGAGCTGATGGTTTTTCACTTTCGTCCACATAATACTGTGGAATTGTGGATCATATGCTTCATAAGTCTCCAGTCAGCGTGCCTCATTCGGAAAATTAACACATGTGTGAGTGTAACTGTTTACGATGCGAAACTAGATGTGTATGTGCTCTTGCAGTTTTTCTAAATTTTTCTTGGAGAAAACTGTGTGCTGATTGCAGTATTGAACGTAACTTCAAGGGGGTGGCTCATGAATAGGAAAGAGGCAGCATTTGTCAACAAGATTATATCTTTTGGGAGAACCATGGACTGGAAGTGCATGGGGGGGGGGGGTGACATTTATTTATTTATGAAATATTGTTAGCCTTTCAAAGGCCTGTACAAGAGGATGCAATGGATTTAGAAATAGATGTTTTGTAACATTTGACAAGAAATTGGAGATTGTGGGGGAATTAACAATAGTGGAGGGGATCTTGTTCCATTCAACTATGGTATTAGGAAAGAAACTATTTAAAACAGTCTTTAGGGGCAAAAATAGGTTTTAATTTTTTTGGGTGGTCAAGTCTATTGGAAACATAAGAAAACTTAGTCTGAATACCGAATGTATTGAGATTTACATGACCATGAGAATCTTATAAATCATGGCTAAGTTGGAGATAAGTCGGTGAGTAGCGAGTGGGTGGAGATTAAGTTAGAGTTTAAGGGGGGAACTGAAAGGGACCAGCAGTCATGATTAAAGTGGAATAAAGTCATGACATTCAAGAAGTAGTGATAGAACATGGCCAGGAGTTGATCATAGATAAGCACTGATGGATCTCCTTTGCACACAACAGCAAGAGGACAATATCTCGTCCTCCGTCGAATCCGATAAAGCTGTAGCAAAGCAAGCAATGAATCTGTTCAACAAGATTATGCAATTTTCTGTTTCTTAAAAATTGTAACTAGGAAGCAAAAGCAAGTGTCATTGTATTATTGATTATTGATTTAATGCTGTTTTTATTACTCAGTTTTATATGAATGAATAATTGTGAAATGAATCATTGTTCCATAGTTTCCTATGGGGAAGTGTGATTCGATATACGAGCCATATTTGATATGATATACAAGCGATTTGGATAGTGAGCGTATTGGCAGAACAAATTAAGCTGGTTAACCCAAGTTCCACTGTACTCTTATTGCTACCAAACATTTCATTCGCAGAGTTTATATATATTTTTCAAGAAAATATTATTTTGAAAATATGTTGTTTAAAATTTTTTCTTTATGTTCCAGAGCTTACAAAGGCGAAGCAGTGCGGATAATATAAATTTGAGTGATAGCACTTCTTCACCAGTCAATATGCATGTTCCCAGTGTTTCACCTATGCAAGTTGATTCTGAGAATCAAAGGTGGGGATCAAATATTATAACTTCTGTTAACACTTTTTGTGTCATTAGTGTAACATTGAAATTATTATATGATCCTATTTTAAAATTTTATTTATTATTGATTAAATTGAAGAAAGGAATTCAAACCAAATCTTTTATGCTATCACAAATGCAACTACAAACACAAAGGCCACCTACATAATTCAATTACCCAACGAGGTGGCTAAAAAAGATACCCGGAAGAAGTATAAAAAATTGCTCAAATGTGCTGACAAATTGACTGCATTGGCAAGCAATTTCACACTTGAAATACCTTCATAGAAAGAGGCAGATAGAATATTGTTGTTTCTTTAAGTTCTTTTTGATCTTCTCTTTGTTATTGGAACATTCAATATTATTCTGCTTTCAATTAACTATGGACCATCTCCATGGGCCTCCTCCCTCCCCCCCCCCCCCTTAAGCTCTGATGAAAGAGATTAAGGCTACAGAAGAACTGTTTCCATTTTTCAGTTTTAGTCAATATTCAGTAAGAGATAAAAAAAATTATTGCGGAAGTTTCAGCTTATACAGTCAAACCTCGTTAGTGCGTCACCCGGTTAGCACGTCACTCCGCTTACCGGGTCACTTTTTGGAAGTCCCAGTTGTCCTCAGGCAGGAATTGCCACAGCTATGGCCTACTCCACTTAACGAGTCACTCCGCTTACTAAGTCGTATTTTTGCTCTCCCAAGAGTGACTCATTAACGAGGTTTGACTGTATTTGGAACATTGTGGTACATAAAAAAATATCTATCTCTGTGAGAGGTTTAGCATTTAGCAATATGTTTCTTGTAGCTATATAGTTTTAAAATTAATCCCTACAAGTGCCCCCTCAACTCATCTCAAGTTTAAAGGTAGAGAATGTAATTTTTTTATACTTATTTCTCCAAATGTTCAAACATAAACCACAATTAAAATGCAGTGCTAAAATTTGTTGGCTATACAAAGGCTGGTGAAATAAGTTAAATAGCCTACAGATACTCAGTTATTCTGGAAAGCTTGAACGTATGAAATTTCTCCATGCTCAAGTTACACCTCAGATGTACAAGAATATACAAATACAAAGGCCACAACGGGAAAAACGCCCAACAAGAACAAGTTGGTTGAAAAAAAAGTTGACCATTAAAAATATGGATGTCAAAAATAATAAAATACAGCAACCCAAAATAATAGCAGTTATCACAAAAAACTAATAAACAATATATGAAATAAAGCTAATGATAAAATTAAATACACTGTACATAAAAATTATGATTGTCTTATCTAAGTATGGATAGCTTCTCGATTCATCCCATTATAAATATCATATTTCTTTTAAATATGTTAATTGTGGTAGAATGTACGACTCCTGGGGGGTGGGGGGGGGTGTATAGTAAGCTATTCCATTTACTCACAACCCTGTTAGAGAAAAATTCCCTGTGACACCACAACTTAGCATTGTCCCTTACAAATTGATACTGGTGGACCCTGGTCGAAGCAGTCAAATGATGGTTGTGTAAATAACTCATGGTCCACCTTATCCATCCCTTTGAAAATCTTAAAAACTTCAATCATATCCTCCGACACCTGCATTCTTCCAATGTAAACATATTCAAAAAATGAAGTCTCTCTTCATAACTGAAGCCTTGTGTATACCAACAAGAACGCATGTGGCTCTTCTCTTCACCCCTTCAATCAAGTCCTTGTCCCTCTGTAGCTACGTAGGTATAAGCTGATTGCATGCCCAATCTTAGCTGGGCATGCAATCATGTTAAACTGTGAAGGAGTTTAAGTTTCATTGACAAACTCTACTGCTAGTCATATAGCCTCTAAACATATATTTAAGCTGTGCTCTTTCGCTGATTGAATTAATTTAATTGTTTGTAGTGATAAACATATTTTTACTACTGTCATGTGTAATCATTCAATTTACATGGGTGTCCCCCCCCCCCCAGCAATCTTGGCTTTTTACAGCAGTTTCCTGGCCATGTGATGCAGCACGGCATGAGTAATGCTGACATGAATGCAGCTTCACCACAGCCTGTTCCTCCAATGTATCCTTTCTCTCCTCACATGCATCCATTTTTCCCTCCTCATCTGAATCCTTATTCTACTCCTATGGCACCATTCAACTGCCCTCAATGTCTACATGCTTCATGGTCCAACCTGATGAGTGCAAACATGGTACAATATCATCAACACCATCATATTCCTCATCAGATGGGTGTTCCTACTGCCAATTCATCACGTACTGGAACTCTGAAGACTCGCTCTCCCTCACCAGAAACTTTCATGAGACAGAACCAAAATGCTAATCTTCAAAGTAAGTATATAGAGCATTTCATATTCTAAATGAAGAATGCTTCTTGTTTTATTATTCTCCAAATTTATCACTTAAATGTGCTGTAGTTCAAAGTAGTCCTATCACAAACTTTACCTGTTGAAATATTGCTTATTTTTTTGCACTTCCAAAAATAATTTTTTACAATTCACATAGTATGTTATTTTATTGGTACAATTTATTCTTTATCACCAGGACACTTCTCCATTATAGGTTACCTTAATGCCAATCCACCAGTTGCACAAGGGGGCTCTGTATCTCCAGTAGAAACTACTGCTGCTGCGACGTCCATGCCTGATAGTGTATGTCATACACCCCCACCTCCTCCTCCTGTTTCCCCATCGATCATTGAAGTTCACAATGCGGTCAAAGAGGGGCAGAAGGCACAACTGCAAGATATTCTGGCATCAGATGAAGAAATGGAAGAAGAAGGGGATAATAGAGGTTTGTTAAGTTTCTCTAGAAATATTTTTGCTTTTGATGAAGAAAATATATGTTGCACCTTGTCTAAAAACACTAAAAATTTACAATACGAGAGGTTTTGTTGTTGTAGATTGACAGTTACATTATATTGCGATACCTTTGGAAATGGCATCAAGGAATGCCAAATTGTGCCAGGTTGTGTAAATTCTTTTATTATTTGTCTTAAAAACATTGTTCATATTGTAGGCTTTCCTTTTTTTTTATCATCACTTAAAAAAGTAGGATTTTCAAGACCAAGACATTCTTATGCAATCTCCACTTCAGTCCTTAGATTAGATAGATTTTTCCAGATAGTGAAAAGCATCATATTTGAATAAGTTCATCTTGCAGGCAATCGTCTATATTAATTTAATGTAATCAAGCTTATATTATTGACAGGGCCGTAACTAGGCTGGAGCAACCGGGGCACTGCCTCTGAACTCCGAGCTGAATGGGGGTCTCCCACAAAAGTTGACATTTGTTTTGCCTAATAATAAGCCTTTCAAAAAGGGCTCCATGAAAAAGTCTGCCCCTGGGCCTCGAGAAGACACACTACGGCCCTAATTATTGAGTAACAATGGTTGGTGTGAATGTGATTAAAAATAAAAATTTTCAAGGTATGAACAGTTTTTAATTCTTATCCAAATCAAACAGTGCAGATTTTAAGTTTTTCATGATTCTGCACCCTTTTTATACAACAATTCTGCACCCTTGAACCCTTTCATTCTTTAATTGATAATAACCCTTGAACCCTTTCATTCTTTAATTGATAATAACCCTTAATTCTTTAAATAATCAATTAATTTAGTAATAAACTACTTATTCATGCAAGTGTAAATTCATCTGTAGAATACAGTAGTAAGAATGTAGAATACATAATATTTTTACTTAATAGAATTTACTTTTGAAAATGTATATTTTTGAAATTTTGGTTTTTGATTTGTTGGTTATCAAAATCAGCCACTTAAAATCAAAGTCATCAGAATAAAAGTAATTTTAATGAGCAGGCACTGCACATACACAAAGGATTTTTTTACCTTTTTTTTTTATTTTGATCTGATTTTGATTTTTCTACCTTTGATGGAAGAGGAATAACAAATGAAGTGAACTAAATGAATTGCTGCTTGGCGAGTGGTTAGCATGCTAATTTTTGGCTATGCAGATCTGGGTTCAAATCCTTGTTCGTGCATGGATGTCTACTAGCAGTGAAAATTCTCTGGACAGATCATACAAATCTCTTGGGAATACATGACGATCACATAAGTGTAATATTCATTAATGCTTTTTTTTCAAACCAAACAAGGTCCATGCTCAATCATTGTTAGGCAATTTTAGCATATATGCTAAAATTGCCTAAAATTATAAAAATTATATACAGCCCCCCTTCTAGGGATATCCCTAAAGGAGCTGGACCATGGCAGACTATTTTATACAAAAATAATCTATATATAAAATTGATTTTCTGTATGTCTGTCTGTGTGTGTTTTTATACAAATCTACAATTTTAGATCGATCGTCACCAAATTTTGCATATATACCAAATGGGACCCAACTTGAATGATAGGCTACTTTAAAATTTCGTCAGAGCAGGGCAAATGCCCCAAATGGGCAAAAACTATCGAGCAACAATGGTTTTTGGTCCTCAACAATCACTCTCCGAACATTTACTTTGGTTACCGTGGTTCCCTAGCAGTGTGTTTCAGACGTGTATATGCCTTTACAATGGTTTGTCACTTCTCTAATCCTGTTAGTAAACTGAAGAGGCAAAAAAAAAAGGTACAGGCATGCGTATGCAAATAAAGAGATATGGAACCAATCAGAGTATGACGCTGCGGTCGGCAACGCCTATATAACACAACAAGTGCCTGGCATAGTTGTTAGATCGGTTACTGCTGCTACAATGGCATGTTATCGAGATTTAAGGGAGTTTGAACGTGGTGTTATAGTTGGAGCACGAGAGATGGGACATAGCATTTCCGAGGTAGCGATGAAATTTGGATTTTCACGTACGACCGTTTCACGAGTGTACCGTGAATATCAGGAATCCGGTAAAAAATTAAATCTACGACATCGCTGCAGCCGGAAAAAGATCATGCAAGAACGGGGCCAACGACGACTGATGAGAATCATTAAATGTGACAGACGTGCAACCCTTCCGCAAATTGCTGCAGATTTCAATGCTGTGCCATCAACAAGTGTCAGCGTGCGAACCATTCAACGAAACATCATCGATATGGGCTTTCGGAGCCGAAGGCCCACTCGTGTACCCTTGATGACTGCACGACACAAAGCTTTACTCCTCGCTTGGGTCTGACAACACCAACATTGGACTGTTGAGGACTGGAAACACGTTGCCTGGTCTGACGAATCTCGGTTACAATTGCTTCGAGCTGATGGCGTGTACGGGTATGGAGACAACCTCATGAATCCATGGACCCTACATGTCAACAGGGGACTGTTCAAGCCGGGGGAGGCTCTGTGATGGTATGGGGCGTGTGCAGTTGGCGGGATATGGGACCCCGGATACATCTAGATATGACTCTGACAGGTGACAGGTACGTTAGTATCCTGTCTGATCACCTGCACCCATTCATGTCCATTGTGCATTCTGACGGACTTGGACAATTTCAGCAGGACTATGCGACACCCCACACGTCCAGAATTGCTACAAAGTGGCTCCAGGAACACTCTTCTGACTTTAGACACTTCCGCTGGCCACCTAAATCCCCAGACATGAACATTATTGAACATATCTGGGATGCCTTGCAACGTGCTGTTCAGAAGAAATCTCCATCCCCACTTACTCCTACGGATTTATGGACAGTCCCGCAGGATTCACTGTGTCAATTACCTCCAGCACTACTTCAGACATTAGTCGAGTCCATGCCACGTTGGGTTGCGGCACTTCTGCGTGCTCGCGGGGCCCCTACACAATATTAGGCAGGTGAACCAGTTTTTTTGGCTCTTCAGTGTATATTGTATATGTATTATAATTTATGCCTTTATAATGGTTTGCCACATTTTCAATCCTCCCAGTAATGGGGCTTTTTGAATTTACGCCATAATCATCATCAGCATCGCTTTGAGGGTCAGGAAAAGAGTGATTCTCATAGAAATCAGTGTTAAAATTGCTGATTTTAATGTAGAAATGCAGAAATTTGGTGGGGTTTTCTGTCACATCAATAATTTTTAAAAAAGTATTGAATTCTTGATTTTTGAAGTTTTGAGTTCACTTAGAGATATACGAAGCCCAGAAGATTAAATATGAAGTAATTAGCTGAACCTATACTTTTAAGTTGGATATCCATGCAATAATATTGATTTCAACATTTCATTTATATCTTCTCAAGTATGAAAATTAATGTCTCCGTATTGTCTTTTGATATTCAACTTCATAAATTCATGTGGGTTAAGATATTTTAAAATGAATTATGGGCCCGTAAAAAAGTACATCAAAAAAATTCCACAGCTTTAATTAAGTATTTTTGGAAGCTGAAACAGGGAGATGGATAACTTGGTGTTCAAGGGGGGAATAGAAATACCTAGCACCCCTTAAAAAATGAAAAAAAAATATATATTAATTTCTACATTTTTTTAAATCTAGATTTGTTTCTTTCATGAGTCGCGCAGGAAGTCGCTGTATTGGTTAACTTGGACGGTTTGCATGTCCCTCAAAGAAAGAAAGAGATATCACATAATCCAAAAAGCCTCATTAAAGAAAATCCAGGCAGCACTGGGTATTATAGCTAGTAATCTATATAATTTATATAAAATATATTTTCTGTCTGTATGTGTGTGTATGTCCTTTATACAAATCTACAATTTTAGATCTATCATCGCCAAATTTTTCATATATACCAAACGGAATCCAACGTGAACGGTAGGCTACTTTAAAAGTTTCTCAGAGCAGAGCAAATGCCTGAAATGGGCAAAAACTGTCAGGCAACAATGGTTTCTGGGCCGCAGCAATCTTTCTCTCTACAGTCTGTCTACTTTTGGAATGTTTACTTTAGTTACCGTGATTCCCTAGCAATGCGTTTCAGACATGCATATGCCTTTACAATGGTTTGTCACTTCTTTAATGCTGCCAGGATCATGTAAAGTAATTCATTCCTTTGTAATGGTTTGTCACTTTTTAAATCCTCCCAGTAATTGAAAAAAACCTGGGAAGTACCAGGTATTATAGCTAGTAATATGTAAAATAGGAAATAAAATAAAACAGTGCACTAATAAAGTGATGGATTAATGTCTGAAAAGTTGATCCATTGACTTGTTTTACATCTGACAGAAAAACGGGTTGAAAAAACAAAATATACTCGACACTCAATTTTATGAACTGGTCCTCTGCCCCAAACAGCATGCCATAGAGGTAATGTTAAAATATACTCTATTTTACAAACTCTCATTTCTATCAACTCTATTTTATGAACTTTGTTTTCTTTTTCTTCATCTATTTTTTTTCAGTTATTTTATTATTCCAACTGCCTCTGAGTTCATTGTAATCAAAGGTAAGAAGGTAAACTCAGACGTTCTACACGTCTTAAGAGAAAATATAGTAAGAAGGGGGAAATAGAGAGAGGGGGGAGTTCATCAATTTGTCTCACCAATATAAAGGTGTTTTGTGAACATGTGCCAGGAAGTAGGGTTTCATTGTTGACAGGTGTGACCATAGATTAAAGATGCATTGATTTGACAATGTAATTCTCTCTTTGTGCATTAGGATTGGATAAACTGGTGATTTTAGGATGCATTTGGCTATTGATAGGCCTTTTCAAAGTGTAGAGTTGATCGTAATCTATTTCAACCAACTCATTTCTTCTTCCAGTTCATTTTCTCCTTCACAATGCCTACAAAATGGAAAGGTTCTGCAGGCTAAAAAGTAAGGGATTAAAAAAAATCACATTCGGTCCTTAAAACAAAGATTAACAAAAGATTGTTTCTACAGCAAGTGGTGCCAGCAGCGTGAAAATATTTAAGAGAAACAAGATTCACATGAAATGCTATCTTACATCAGTTCTATGGAATCTTATGCTTACCAAAGTGTTGAGATGAAGCAAACGAAAATAAGTGCTTTTTATGAAAATCATCGATAAAGAGGAGTGACTAACTCATTTATTTCCCACGTTTTTTATCGTCTCTCTCATTTATGAACTATTTATCAAGTCCATACAGGTTCATAAAAATGAATGTCGACTGTATGATTTTCCAGTTGTCTATATGTGTTATATATAGTTCATTTATCCTCACTATGGCATACTCCCCCCTTTTTTTTAATGTATCTCAACATATTTTTCAGATGAGGAAGATGCTCAATCTCAAATTCCAGAGAAACCCACTGAGCCATGGTCTTGTGTACACTGTACTTTCATCAATCCTCCTGGCTCACATATTTGTGATGTGTGCTGCAAGACGAGCTACAATGTTTCATCTGCGAATAAGAAAGGTTCAAAGAAACGAAGTAAAAGAAAGGAGGCAACTGAAGTATCAGAGTCAGCAGTTGCTGTTGACTTACCAGAGGGACCTTCTGTTGTCACGAGTGCTGCTGAAAAGGTGATAAAGTTGTGACTTTAATAAATTCATTAGGTATAAATTATTTTTTAAAAAACCTATATTTATAGTGAAGGAATGTTTTTCTGCAGTTAATTACAATATTGCTTGTTCTTTTTTTTCTTCTATTTATTTCCAGTTAAAAAGAAATTGTGTGCTGAAAAATGTTGTTTTATGTTATTTTGTGACTTGTGATATGATTTAAATATTGCTCTCTTTTTTTAATTTTACATTTTATAATAAAGTTTTTTATGATGTTGAATCTGCTTTAATATCCTCAAAATTATATACTCATATGTCTTTGACATGTCTGTTCATGCTTAATATGTTCAGTGATCGTATATTGTCAGGTTGACATAGGTATGAGTAACCTAATATGAAAACTTTATGCAGTGTTAAAAAAAATACTTTGGTTGATACCTCAAGAAATGAAAAGTTGGTTATTGCAATTATCGTGGAATTCACAGTCAAAATTCATTTAATGCAAGCAATAGAAACACATTCTATGTTATGGAGCTGGTCTCTGAAATTGTAATGATGAATTATCATGAAGTATGGTGATAATGTAAATTTTAAGGTTGTTTTAATTATATATGTTAAAGAAATATGTGAATTTTTTCAACAGATCATTATTGTATTATGTATTAAAATATGATTTAAAGGAGTTTTTAACTGTATTTTTACATGGTGTCACATGTTGTCATTTCAAAAGTATTTAAAAAAATGTCAAATCACCTTACTTATTTACAAATACAAATACAAATACAAATACAACGCCACAACAGGCAAATTGCCCAACGAGGTGGCTGACTTAAGAACATCATGGATCCCCGAGCCCTACCTACTACTGCTACACCACACATGCACCCCGCCCACACCCCCCGCGAAACCCCCAACGAATCGGTACATGCGGGAATGTGCGTGTACGCACAAAGTAAGTAATGTAAAGTAAAGTAAGTAAGTAAAGTAATTTATGTTCTGAAAATACCAATACTAATAATAGTGTGGCTGACAAATGTTGTCTAATTTTTCTCAAGGGATTCCTCTAGGACTGATGAGTTATATAATGATTATATATATATATAGAGAGAATCATCATTGAATAAATTATTTTCATGATGGGCAAAATGGTAGCAGTCAAAATATTAGTCTACTTGTTTTAGAAAGAAAAAACAACCTAGTACAGAACTACTTGAGCATTATTAAGAAATATTTTAAGAAAAAAAATCAAACAGCATGATAGAATATTTCTTTTGTGTATGGCTGATTTTGATTTGTATGAGTGTACAAATCTGTAGTTTGATGAGTATGAGAGTTATTTATCCAAGGGTAAGACATGACCTAAGAGTTGAATACCTCCAAAAAACTTTTTTTTTTACTTTCCATGTTTGAGCGTCACTAATTAATGTGTTGAGTAATATGAACTTATTTGTTGTTTTTTCTATTTTTAAATAATGTTTCCTTTTTTTTTAAAGTTGTTAACCCTCTATGGTCCAGTGTATATTTGAATATACATGGTCAAAATCCATTATACCACTTTATTTCTTCAATTTTTTTGATATTTTAGAAAGTATATGTTTTTGTGCCATTTCAGTACAAAATACAGCTATGTAAGTATAATACTTTTTCATCTAGAAAGGTTAAAAAAAAACCAGTGAGACTAGCGAGAAAGAGTCAATTTCTTGTCAGTGTCTTTTTTGAGAGCTGCTGAAATTTTGCGTGTTCAGAGATTTATAAAATTGCAGCAAATCGAGAGAATCTGAAATAAAATTCAGGGAAACTACTATTCAACTTTGCTAAGCAAACTTTTATCTGTTCATAGATAACAGTAAAATAAAAGCAAGATGTATATTTTAACCTTAATTAACAATTTTTAGCTAATTAAAAAATCTTCTCTAATTAAATTGCTGTTTCGATGTATTGTTTCAATTCTAAATATGCTAACTGCACCAATTTACATTAGTTTAAAAAAAAAATGGTTTTTTTTTCAATACATTTTTTATGGTTTATAATATGTTACTGCCAAAGCCCGAAGTTGGCCAGTTCATGAACTAGCCGGCCCATGTCCAAAATTCATGGTTTCGCTGACCCCCTATATATCGATCCCTAATTCGGGGTCATTACCACGTTGCCGTATTATTTTGTGATAGTTATGGTCATTTATAATTAGCCATAACTAACTGTAATCATTATGGTTACTTATGGCAACCCTAACAATCAAAGGAATCTGAATATTGATATCTTAGTGATTCATATATAGGGATATGTAGGGGATTGACATATAGGGCCTGGCTAAAGCCAAGCGAACTCTCAAAATTTGGACATTGGCTGGATCAACTAGGCCAGTCAGTTCGCAAAATGGCCAACTTTGGGCTTTGGCAGTAAAACATATATATGTTTAGTATATGCATTTGTGTATGAACCATAGAGAGGGTTAATTCCATGTTATACATTTTTAGTCATGTAAGCATATGAAATTATAATCCTAATTTACACTGGTTAGTGGGAAGTATATAAAATTAAAATTATGATTCTTGAAGTCTTTGGTATTCTGCATATAGTGAAGGAGTGAAATAATGATTTTGTTTTGGAGAAAATATTACTCCATTACATGGTACATTTTATGGACCTCTTAAGTTTTTCTCAGGAAAAATCTTGTTTGTATTAAGAAAAAGTATGTATGGGTATAATGTGTAAATCCAGGTCTAATGTGTTATGGAAATTGATCCACTTCCTTTGTTTATTTTATATTCCACTGACTCGTGTATGCATTGCATGTAAAATAAATAGTATGAACAGAGAAAAAAAGAGGGGAAATTTATATGTAGATAACCAATTTTGTGTTTAAGTGATTGTATAAATGTAAGGATTGATGAGGTCAATGATCAGGATCAAGTAAATAAAAGTAAAAAGCATAAAGTTATGTCTTTATTGATTGCAATTATTGATAAGAGGCAATGTTTTTATAGCTTGATTGTTTGACTTCCATTGAAAGTTACTCCACAAATTTTTTTTTTATAAATAAATAACAGAACCACATTGAGAGCAATTTCCCTGAGTAATAATCATAATCTTCCTTCAGTAAATTCTCATAATATTAGAAATAGACAACTATTATATTATCATTATAAAATGCACTATAATACAGATTTATTATTGTTCCAAAAATTTGTGTTAAGCATTCGTTTTATTCTTTAATGAATTAGTGCACATCAAATCTTTCGTCTATTTTTAATAGTTGAATGTAAGGTTTGTTATGTCAGTGAGCAATAATTATCTTTACCTGGAAAACCATATTTTTTAGTGGAAAAAAATTGTTATGGTTTTTTAAATGTGTAGCTTTTCTCGTAGCATTTCGTGTATAACAAAAATATCAATATTTTTATTGCAATGCATAGTCTTTGTCATTAAGTGATCTTTAAGGACGGATGTTACTTGTTTTAGTGGTGTGCTGAAAAAATAATAAATTCTTTGAAATTTTAATATTTTTGTGGTTTATTCATGTCTGAATTTTTCATTGAATAAAACTGCTTTTTTGACGAAATTGGTTTCTTGTAACATGAAACAATTTTTTTTTCAATGTTTTTAATCTTTTTTTTTTCAGTTGACTGATCGTATTTTTTGAGCAATTGTTCTCTATTCTTTTCTTTTTTTTCAAGTCATTTATATCTCCGATTAAAATTTTGCAGGAGGAAAAAACTATCTCTATTAAAATAGATTATCATCTTCAATTTTTCACATAGGCCAAGATATTTGGCTTATCCCAGCCTTGACTTGTCTTTTCCTTTCCTTTTAAATCTCAATTGTGTTTGCAATATTTTGAATTAGATATCTCTTCCATTATATTAGCTCACTACATGGTATTTTTATTGGTTTTGCCCCATGAGGCAGTTAATTTGTTTTTCAAGTTTACTAAATGGTTTTATTGAAGTTTTTCAGCTAAATGATGTCAAATGAAAATTCATTCTGCAATCCCTGCTTGATAAAAAGAAGAGCAAACCATCTTCCCGTTCAAAGGTGGGTGCAGTATCATATTCACAATTCTGGCATGTGATTGCCATTTTTTTTTCAAGTATTTTTTATTAATTTTTTTTGAAAATTAAATTAAGCTCAGACAGCTTCTATGGTTTTTCATATAGCAGTCTGTCTCATGGCTTCTCTACTATGAACTTTTTGAATGACATATATAAGTTAAAAACATAAATTTATATTTTTGGTTTGATCACAAAATCATGAAGTTTATTGAAATGGCCTGAGATTATGGTGCATTTTATTTGATTTTTTTTTAATTTGAAATTTTGCAGTGTAGGTGATTATGCCAGAATTGTGAAATGTGCTATTGTAATTTGCCACTTTTGGGACTTCGGGCATAAAATTGTCAATTTTATGCCCAAATAATTTGTGAATGAGTTGAATAACATCACTCTATAAGAAATACGTATTTGCTTATATGAAAAACCTAGATGATGTGCTATTGCCATTATGTGTATATATTTGCTTATATTTTTTCTTATCTTGATGATTAATTAATCTCAGTGTTAGGACCATTACTTTTTATAATCTTTATTAATGACTTATACAATTTAAAAATTTCTGGTAAAATAATAGCATTTGCTGATGATACCGTGGTATTATATTCCAGGGAAAATTACCAATCACTCATTAACATTATTAACACAGTGACCTTTTAATTCTTCGAAATTGGTTTCCTGATTTTGATATATTATCCTATCTTTGAGATATATGTTTCTAAAACTGAATTTATTAACTTTTCATTAAAACAAATATTCAGCTAACCGGTTTTAATCCAATCTTCCATAATCATATCTGCTCCTGCATCAACTCATGTATATGCCAACCTCCTCTTGATCAAATTTCTGCTATAAAGTATCTTGGTGTATATATAGATCAAATTTAAAATTTCATTCTAACTTAGAATATCTTTAAACAAAGCTCCATATTTTAGTTTGAAATTTTACCATTTAAAACCATTTGTTTAAATCAATCCTTCCTAATCACATATTACTACTCGATGGTTTAATCACACTTACTCTATGGTTTATTGCTTTGGGAAAGTGGCTACAGTACTAACATTGCTCCTCTAATTTCCATACAAAAAAATTATCAGACTTAAAACAAATGATTATAACACTCCTTCAAAAGAAATTTTCAGTCACTTACAAATACTACCACTTTGTTATCTTTACTTTTACAGATCTATCCTAATTATTTAAAAATAATCAGTTCTTATTCACTTTAAACTCATCACGCACTTCTGACTGATGTAATTTCATTTACACATTACCCGTAGTCCATAAAACTATGCTTAAAAAACATTTCATTTACCTTGTTCCAAAATTTGATAATACTTTGCGAAAACAAATTTTAGATACCCCAACATACTCCTCCTTCAAAAAAACCTCAAAATTCACTTATTTCAAATCAAATATTGAAAAATATTTTTAATTTCAACCTCATAACTTGCATATCTATCTATATGACTTAGCTGATATATTTTTACTTTTTTTTTGCTTTTTACAATTTCTAATTTATGTATTTTCATTGCACACAATAAAAGAACAGAAAAATAAAAAAAAATAGGGAAAGAGATGAAAAGATTTTTTTCAACCTGCTTGGTTATTTCTATTTTAAACTGTACAAAAAAGATAAATAAACAAATAAAAAATAATAATAATAAAAAATTATCTTGCAAATATTTTCTTGTGTGTAAAAGCATAACGTTACTATAAAAATTGCAATAGCAGTAAATCCTAGATTTATCAATAAAAGATAGGTTCTATCACAGTAAAGGTGATGAAAGTGTCCGAAAAATTTTCACAAACATTCCCATTCAAGGCTTTTATTGGTAAATGTAAACATTTATTGATTTACAATGCCTCACGTATTATTTATTAATTATATGTGTATCCACACATCAATTTATTAATCATACTAATGTTTTTTTATAATTTTTTGTGCCCTCACCATGTCACTGTGGTAAAGCGTAGCCTTTATTGGCAGGAACCAGGATTAACCAATCTTTGTGTAACATCTTCAAAATTTTGCTGCTCTTGTTTGTTTTTATAATGTATTTATTAAAGCATGAGTAAAATAAGTTGCTTGATTATATTTAATAATACAGTCAATTAAATTCATCTAGTCAAGTATTATTATATTAGATATTTTGGTGCATTAAACTAAATGAAATAATTTATTTGCCACTGTTTTTTCATATTTTGTTTAGATTTTTTTATAGTATGTATGTGTTGTGTTTGTCAAAAGCTATTTTCACTCTCATATCAAAATCATTAGTAAGAAAAGATGAAAGTGAGAAAGATAAAATGATTGAATCATTTAAAAATTATATTTATACAAGTGTGTAATTCCTACATACATTTATTTACTGATATTGTTTGTGACATATTTGCTCATATAGGTTCGTAAGAACCTATAAGAAGTATGTGTATATCCAGGACCAGTTGTATCTATCCCAGGGTCCTCAGGGAATGTGCTAATGAATTGTTGGGGCCAGTCACACAGATCTACAAGAGTAGTAATGCTGAAGGTATCATCCCAAGGGATTGGAAGCTTACTAATATTGTTCCGATATTTAAAAAGGGTAGTAGAGAAGCTCTGTCCAATTATATCGTCCAGTGAGTTTGACGAGCTCCCTCTCGAAAATTTTGGAAATTAATTATCAAAAGGCAGTTGGTGAAGTGGATAGACAAGAATAATGCATTGTCAGATAATGTTTACCTTGATTTCCAGAAGACATTTGATCGAGTCTAACATGGTAAACTCTTGAAGCATTTACACAAGATTGCGGGCAACTTGCTGAATTGGATAGAATCGTGGTTAAGAGATAGGGCACAACGAGTTATGGTGAACAGGGAATTCTCTGGTTGGACAGGCATCACAAGTGGAGTTCCTCAAGGAAGTGTCCATGGTCCCATACTTTTTCACTTTTTATCGATAAACTCGATCAGGGTGTCGATTGGATTGCTAGCAAATGCGCAGATGATGTGAAGCTAATGGGGGTAGTCAGGAATCAAAACGATAGGGAGTTGCTCCAGACCAACTTAAACTGGATTGGAGCATGCTCAAATGAATTGAGCATGATGTTTAGCATTGACAAGTGCATGGTTGCTCATTTTGGTTCGAACAACCCATGGTTCTCTTACGAATTGAATGGTGTCACTATCCTGGATGCAACTAGGGTTGCCTAGACAAAAACGTCTCTTTGCGTTCTCCTAAAGTCATTCTACCACTATTCTGAGGCTTAGTTTGTCCTGGACTGGAGTATGATGTAAGGTTTTGGTGACCATACCTACAGAGGTACATAGACTTGGTTGAAGGGGTGCAGTGCAGAGAAGAGCTACGTGCGTCCTTATTGGCACAAGGGGCTTGAGTTATGAAGAGAGACTTCATTTCTGAATATGTTTACATTGTATGAACGCAAGTCTCAGGGAGATATGATCAGTGTTCAAAATTTTCAATGGGATAGATAGGATGGGCCATGAATTATTAGTACAACGTTAATCAATTGCTTTTACAAGAGGACACCAGTATTGTGATTGGTAAGGGACAATACGAGGTTATGGTGTAGCAGGGAATTTTTCTCTAATAGGGTTGTTAATAAATATAATAGCTTACCCTGGGGGTAGTAAATACGATAAACATGTTTGGGTATATTGAGAAGCTATCCATACTTAGAATAAGACAACCATAAGTATTCTTTATGGGCATTGTATAATATTCAATCATGTATATATATTGTTTGTAATTGCATTTTTAATTGGGTTGCTATATTTTTGAAATATATGACATCCGTATTTGTTATGGGCATCTTTTTATCATCTCATTGGGTATTTTGCCTGTTGTGAAGTTGTTTTTTGTATTTGTATTTGCGTTTATGTGATGCATGAATATTTATCCAAGTTAAATACCTATGTACAATGATACCTTGGCTTATGAGTTTTTCGGCTGACAAAGATTTTTTTCATCATTTTTCTGCCTCTGCCATTGAATATGGATTCGCTAACTAACATTTCAGTTGATATGGATGCATCAGCTCTTATAAAAACAGCTGCAACTTGAGCTAAATTTTTACCAGACAAAATGAATCCAATAAGTAGGTAATCCCTTGAGGTAGATTAATCTATTATCACCTCAGAATCGCTTCCTAGATACCCCCCCCCCCCTCTTTTTCTCTTTCAGAAAAATTTTGAGCTGTTTCATGGAAAATGAATTTTTAAAAGAAAACCGTCAGATGTAGAAGAATGTTTTCAGTGGTTATAGAGTAGGTCTCACCACTTTCGCATTGGTAAACAAGAAATCTAGTTTTACACATATGTTGAAATATCTTTATAATCACTTTATGTAAGTGAGGCATTAAGTAGTAATAATTATAATAACAATATTACACTGCTCAAAACAATTAGGGGAGCAAGCAAAAAAGTGAAGAAAACCGTGCGAGACAGCCACGTATTGGCATACAATGGATAGTACACGCATATCAATGCGCAATACAGAAAAAAGACGTAAAAAAATTTGGAATTAAGCTTTAATTCTTTGAAAATATGGAAAAAACATGAAAAGATGATTTAGGGCAACAATTTGGTTACATGTAAACGATAAAAAAAAAAGTACTGTTTAGACATGATGCATGAGTTTTAATAGGGCGTGTGGTCTCCTCGAACAGCTAAGACTGCTGCACACCTGTTTGCCATGGATGCGATGAGATTATCGATCAGACTTTGGGGAATACTGTTCCACTCCTCAAGAAGTGCAATCTGCAAGTCTCGGACAGTAACAGGCGGCCTTGGTCGCGCAGCAATGCGTCGTCCGAGCATGTCCCAAACATGCTCGATTGGATTCAGGTCAGGAGAGCACGCTGGCCATTCCATAAGCTGTATTGTTTCAGCTTCAAGCATGTTCTCCACCAGACGAGCTCTATGCGGTCGGGCATTATCATCCTGGAAAACAAAGGAATCTCCAATGGCTCCAGCGTAAGGGATGACATGAGGTCGCAGTAACTCGTCTGCATACCTTCGGGCCGTCAAAGTGCCATTCCGAATGATATGCAGGTCCGTACGTCCGCCTATGATGATTCCACCCCATACCATCCAACCAGCTCGTCTGTATTGTGACCTTTCATGAACGAACGCGGGGTTATTTCGAGTGCCCCTGTCCCTCCATACCAGAACACGTCGGGTGTCACACTCCAGACTGAATCGGGACTCGTCTGTAAACAGCACTTGGCTCCAATCATGTTGCTCCCAATCTCGATGTTCAGCAGCCCATCTTCTTCGGGCCGCACGGTGGCGTGGGGTCAATGGAATGCAGACCATTGGCCTACGTGCATAGGGCCCCTCCCTCATGAAGCCGATTACGTACTGTTTGGCTGGACACCCTTCGTCCTGTTGCCAAGAGCAACCGTCTTTGCAGCTGCGTAGCATTCTCTGTTCTGTTTCGACGGGCTGTTAACCGTATATACCGGTCATCAGTTGCTGTAGTGGCGCGTGGCCGACCTTGCCCTGGTCGACGTCTAACATTTCCTATTTCTTGGAATCGATTCCACAGCCTTGCAACAACACTTCTGGCGACTCCAACAGCGTCCGCGACACTACGTTGTGTTTGCCCGGATTCCAGTCTGCCTATAACACGCCATGCCATGGATTCCGGTAAATCACGTTGTTGAGACATCCTCAAGTCACCTTGTCTGAAAAAAAAATACTGCACAATCGAATTTCACAGTTACGGCAGTAAAACAGACGTTTCTGCAACATCCCGATTTCTGCCCTTATCTCCTTTTTCTGGTTTTTGACGTCATGAACTTTGATTTGCATATGAAGTTTTCTTCTTCCGTTTCCTGCTAGGCTTTAAATTATGGATGATTCATTTTATGTTACTTATCGGTATACATCTTTGCGTAATTTTGTTAAAATCATGTGCTCCCCTAATTGTTTTGAGCAGTGTATTATTATAATGTAATATAATAATTAGTAATAACATTAAGTATAAAACACATACGTTTTAGGAAAAATAATTCAGTGTGAATGTGTTAATGCCAAACTGTACAGTCTGGACATTCTAGGAACTTATCTTTTCCATCTACATGTGTGTGAAAGAAAGTAATGAGCTAAGTATATCACACAGCACACCACCTCAAACATTTTTTTTACATAAGGGCTCACCAACCCACCTGCATAGCATACATAGTGTAAAATAAAAACATGTTCAGTTTTTTTATCTTCCTTTAAATTCCCTTTCACCCAATTGTGAAGTTGTTTGTCTCAACCTTCTGCCAGTATTTGTCTTTTTTCAGTGCTTTTTAGTGTTTTATAAAAATCACTGAAATTTTAAGCACTTTGAAAGAATTAAGTGATATTCCTTAGAAACCTATGAGAAATTGTGTTTCGGCCAACTAACAGGATTCTGGAACGAATTATCTTTGTTAGCCAAGGTATCACTGTACAGTTGATAGATTAATCTTACTTTATTTCACTAATAACAATGAAAAAGTGGTGCTGTTTATGCCAAGACTTCATGTATGACCAATAGGATTTCAGTAGATATCCTATAGCTGAAGACAAGAATTCTATATTATGTGATATTAATTCTTTATTATGAGAAGCAGCATTTTTCTACTTGTAGATTGTATTGTCTAGTTCAGCGGTTCTCAACCGGTGCTCCGCGGAGCCCTTGGGGCTCCTTGTGCACTCTCCAGGGGCTCCACGGCCGCTCTAGGAAAAAACATCAAAATTTAAAAACATAATTATAAATATTTTTAAATAGTAAAAATAAACCAGTAACTTTAATGAATAATTAAAAATTTGCTTACGGGGCTCCGCCATAGAATTTTTTTACTAAAAAGTGCTCAGCAAGTCAAAAAAGGTTGAGAACCGCTGGTCTAGTTAATTGAAAATAGATTTTTAAATTAACTTCTCACCTGATTGATTTTCAAAGCAAAACTGATGTAATAATATTATTTTGCATATAAAATTGAGTTTTTATTGGATTTACTTCTATTGGTATTATTTGTATTGGTTTGCATCTAAATTCTTGACTACAGTGGCCTTTATGAAAAGGCTCTTTAAAAAAAATACAAATATAGCTGTTAAGAAATTTTTTATTTCCTCAGTACAAATTAACCGGAAGTATGAAATTTTAATCCATAAAAATGCTATATGTAACCATGTTTACTGTATCTTGAGTGTGCCATTGTATACTCACTTCTTCCGTAGGGAGGAATATAACACCATACTCTCAGATCATATGTATAATGGGTGTAGTAATTTTTTTCTTCAAATTTTACACATGCGTCTGATAAAATGATGCAATTGATTTTCAATATCTTGAATAGCTTCACGAAATTGGTATTACTTAGAGAGTTATAGAAATGTAAATTGGGATTATTTCAAGATAGCAAAGTTCAAGTGACAGAAGTTCAACCATATCCTTCTATATTTTTGAATGGAAATATAATCAGCACTCGTTATAATAACCCCAATAGTTGTGCCGAAAACAGAGGTTATATTGAGTGCTCCAAAGCAGAATATGCCAAAATCTGTGATTTATGCCATAGAATAATCTGGAAGAATTTTAAGGAAACATGTAGAAAACACTATTATGGTGATTTTTACTGCACAGAACATTTCCATTCTGTAGAGGGCTCGTTGCAGAACAATGTAAAACATTCGGCTTTGGGGGTTGGGTGGTTGTTATATTGAAAGGCAAATATATAGAATATTTCTAATATGAAAGAATTCGAGATTTATCCTACTGCTGGTTGTGTAATGGCATGGTCGCTACAATGTGGGGTAATTATAACGAGTGTCGACCGTACTATGCTTGTGAGAAATTACAGATGAATGAAAATGATACACAATATACTTATTTCCAAGTGATAAAATGACCATAAATGAAAAATATTTATAAAAAAGATATACATACTTTATTTAGATTATGTAAAACTGTTTTCTGTTTATTGGTTTTATCTGTGTAAATTCCTTGTACATATAAGAAAGGTAAAAGGATATTTGGTCTGAAGTTGCTTGTACCCAATCTAAGTACATATAATTCATGAAATATTGAAGCATTTATTTGTCCACCACTTTTGTTACTGATCCATTTTTCTCTCTACAGCTAACCTTCACCTCATAATATTAAAATGTAAATTGTAAAATGCCAAAATGACTATGTAATTTTGATGAATTCATGAAAAAGTTCGTTAAATGAAAAAATAACTGTTTACTTATGCATAAGTATAGAATCTTCAAGTCCTAACCGAATGAACATGTTTAATTTTGCAAATCAATGTAAAACATGGAGAAAATTCCTGAGTTTCGCTTTTATACGTTTGAACAAATTTTTTATATATTCAATTGTTGCTTATTTATATATATACAGTGTTAGCGAATACATTCTCATTGAACATAAAACATAAACATCTATTAAATTTTATTTGATCTTGTTTTTGTGCATGCTGCAGTTTCACTTTCTTAATGCTAGTTAATTCAAAGCGCTTAATTGGTTTTGCTGAGCATTTTTTTCTTTTCATTAATTTATAATAGGTGGCAGAACATACTGAAGAAACCTCAACTATCCAAGAAGAAGCTAAAGGTTCAGACAAAATTATTGAGCTTGAAATGACTCCAGAAAAGCTTACGGTAGAATTGCTGACAACTGAAACTCAAACCAGTGTTCATACTACCACAACTGATGTGCAAACCCAGAGAGTGGATTATGTCTCAGCTGCGTCATCAACCAATGGTTTCCTATGTCCACCAAAACAAGAAATATCGATTCAAACAGAATTAGATTCACTGTTGGGTAAGAAGACTATCGCCACAGATCCTATGATTAGCTCACAGTCTATGGAATCACTTATGTCTGGAATGTCGGCTCCACCATATCACAACAGAAGAGCTGGCATGAATGCTGGGTCTTGTCTAAGCACACAATCTTTATATGCATTCGAAAGAGTTAGAAGTCGAAGTCCAATGCCTCGCTCTGCATCAAGCTTTGGCGATATGCATTCTCCAGGCAGAGGTTTCAACTATTATGTTCAAGAACCTGCTGGTCCAATCTGGAATCCTTCATTTTTGTCTTCAGATCCAATGTACTATAAACCTCATGCCTTAGCTCCAAGTCCATCTAGAGATGAATATTTTGATGGAAATTGGGGATCAGTTGACAGATTGAACAAAAAAATTAACCAGGATGAGGTGAATATGATGTACTGGCTGTTCAACTTAAGTACAGCAAACTCTTGATTTTAACAGCTGAAATTGGGATTTTATTTGAAGCAGCAGTAGCAGGAAAAAAGAAAAATTACAAAATTTTGTCCATTAACCCTGTAATGGTACCTATATGTCTAAAGACATAGTATAATAACAAGTATATAACATGTATATAACAAGCATAGATTGTTTTAGGTACCATTCTAGGGTTAAATTTAAAGTCCATGGAATCTATGTCAGCTAGATCAAGGGTCTACTGTAGATGTTGATTTCGTTTTAAAAGTTACTTAAAACCGTTTATATGATTTGTTTTAAAAAATGAAAAACTTCAAATAACATAAAATGGCAAACTCAGATTGGAAATTTTTAGGTTTTTTTTTTTTTTTGGTTTAACGTTTCAGAAATAATGCATATGCCAAAATATATGATAACTTTTCTTGAGATAAAATAATTGTGACATGCCAGTTAATTTTCCATCAACTATCACAGTCCGAGTTCTGAATATAGTTTGTCTAAATACGCTAAAATATGTTAAAATGAATTTTAATGTAATTGAGTATTTAATTTGTTTATATGAATTTTGGTGTGTGTGTAAGCAATGCATTACTTCATTTCTTGTCTCTCGTAGCTGAAGAGCATGGTAATGATTTTTTTAAAATAAAGACAATAGCATTTGGAATTGGTGTAGAAAATTCCTTTAGGGATATTTTATCTACAAAAATGTTTTTTCTCTTTACTTTGAATGCTCTAAATAGCTTTATTATTGGGAATAAGTAAATGAAAAATGTGACATAAAGTGAAATGAAAAAATTTAATTTGCTTTAACAGAATCAATTATTTATATATTAAGTAACAAATAAATGTTTTTTTTACGGATGTGACAGAAGTAGGTTTAATCAGATTTGTTTCTATAGTTTGTTTATTTGATCAGATATATGTTAAGGAAGAAAAATAAAAGTGTTCTTTATCATATTTCTATTTCAGAGTAAACGTAAACATTCGGGTAAAAATAGACATTACAGGAGTCTTGAAGATTTGCAGCAAATTTCTGTACCTGAATCACCTTCAGTTGCACAATGTCTTCAGACAGTTAAAGTGAGTTCTGGGTAGTATTTGTCAATTTTTCTTAGTTCTTTTTAAAAATCTGTTTATGAATTGGGGGTAAGATTTGTGTGATCTATGCTAATCTGGGATTTAAATACATAAATTTCTTAATCAAATTTTAGTTCAGTTTTTGGGGTTTTGTTCTACTCAAAAAAGGTGGAATTCATGCATTTTAAGATAAAATTTTCATAATCAATCAAGTTCATAATTTGACTTCCCACTTCTGTCAGATAAAGTAGGCTTGTAGATGAATTACGGGTTATTGCAGGGATTATTTTAAAACATGAAAACTTTTATACTACATAATGCTATAGTTAGATTCTGTTTCCAGCATTTTCACCCAATAAAGAAAATTTATGGTGGATAAAAATGCTGAAACAGCAAAACATATTAGGCTTTTGTGGCCATTGTTAGCATTTTGGTGAAGGGATTGTGGTGAGATTCGATTTGTATTTTATCTCACAGATGGCGGCACTTGAAAAGCCGACGCCATTGGATTGTCACGCGGGAAATCGCAGAGAGAAGCGATCAAACCACCAAGAGCTATGTCGCTCCGTAGATTTTTTATTTCGTCTTATGTTTCGTGTTGTAAATAAATAATTATTTTAAGAAATTAATCAATTATCCTGATCCATCATTTTATTCAAATCACGCAACCTCATAACCCAAAGTATGGTGACCGCGGACTTCAAACAAGTTCCAGTTTCTTCACTGCAGCACGAGGCAATCTACTGGCGTTTCCCGTGAGTGAACTTTCGCTTTCCGGAACTTGACATCACTTTTCCTGGATTTTCATCATGGAAGTAAGTGCCGTTCAGGTACCACTTTTTAACCACCATGATCCAGCGCTGTGGTTTATCATGTGTGAAAGCACTTTCGCTCTCGCTGTTCCGAAACCGATAACCGAATCTGTCACAAAGTACAACTATGTTGTCGCGAATCTGCCTCCGGAAAGTGCGGCTCTCGTCCGGGACATTCTCGTTAATCCGCCGGCCACGGATCCGTATGAAAGGCTGAAATCGGAACTGATTAAACGGTCGAGCGAGTCGTCGTCCACTCAACTTCGAAAGCTCTTAACATGCGGGTCATTGGGA
Source organism: Pholcus phalangioides (assembly GCF_987345545.1). Taxonomy (NCBI): domain Eukaryota; kingdom Metazoa; phylum Arthropoda; class Arachnida; order Araneae; family Pholcidae; genus Pholcus; species Pholcus phalangioides. The sequence continues at coordinate 1,914,775 of NW_028301616.1, read as the reverse complement.
GATCGGAAACCATCCGACATTCTCCGCGAATTGCGACGACGAGCAGAATCGCATTCTGTCTCCGACGAATTGCTGATGGAGCTTTTTCTCCAACACCTACCGGCATCAACTCAGTCCATTCTCGCTGCTGTCACTCCACTCGTTCTCGAGAAAGCTGCTCAACTCGCCGACAAAATTCACGAAGTCAACCCTCAGCATGTTGACGCAGTTGAGAAACCGCAACAGCCGGATTCCGTCGCGCAACTTCGGGACGAAGTGGCTCAGTTACGCCGCGAGTTGAAAAACGTCGTGCGTTCGCGTAGCAACTCTCGCCAACGTACCTCACGTGCGCGCAGTCCGCATCCACGATCGGAAAACTGCTGGTATCACAACAAATTCGGCAACAACGCCAAAAAGTGCGTGTCGCCGTGCAAGTTTAAAAAAAACGGGGCGGGCGAGGAGTAATCGCGACATGCTCCTTGCCACAGGCATCTCGTCGCCTTTTTACCATGGACAGAAATTCCAAAATTCGATTCCTGATTGACACTGGATCCGATGTTTCTATCCTTCCAGCATCACCATCACAACGACGCCGTGACGCCACTATGAAGCTCTCTGCTGCTAATGCTTCATCCATTAGTGTTTATGGTCAAAAGAGGGTGACATTAGATTTCAATCTCCGTCGTAATTTCACTTGGACTTTCCTACTGGCTAATGTTTCCACACCCATCATTGGGGCAGACTTTCTGTTCAACTTTGATCTTGTTCCGGATCTCCGACGACGATGTTTACTGGATAGGACAACAAAACTCAATGCTGACTGTGATCTTCACATTGCAGAAGTTCACTCAGTCAAACTCATCGAAGGTGACACCATCTACCACAGCCTTCTCAGCAAGTTTCCTGACATCATCAAACCACCACAACCAGGACAACCTGTGAAACACTCTGTCGTGCATCATATCGAGACTGTTGGTCCACCTGTGCATGCCAAACCAAGACGTCTAGCTCCTGATCGATTGAAAATCGTGAAGCAAGAATTTCAGCAGATGCTTGACCTCGGCCATTTACGACCATCTAACAGCTGCTATGCATCACCTCTGCACTTGGTCCCAAAAAAGGACAGTGATGAGTGGCGTCCAGTTGGTGATTACCGAGCTTTAAATGCACAGACTGTGAAGGACCGGTACAGTGTTCCAAATGTTCTGGACTTTACATCTGAATTGCATGGTAGTAAAATCTTTTCCCACATAGATCTCATTAGGGCCTATCATCAGATTCCTATACATCCGGAAGATGTCCATAAAAGTGCTATTATCACACCGTTTGGGTTATTCGAGAGCACTCGAATGCAATTTGGCCTTTGCAACGCTGCAGCCACATTCCAAAGGTTTATTGACGAGGTCACTCGTGGACTTCCATTTGTATATGCCTTTGTTGATGACATACTGGTAGCCTCGAAATCACCAGAAGAGCACATCGAACATCTAAGGTTGTTATTCGAACGTCTGCAAATATATGGCCTCAGCATCAAGCCCTCTAAATGTGTATTTGGTGTTTCATCAATTGAATTTTTGGGTTACCAAGTTTCTGGATCTGGCATCGAGCCTTTAACAGATCGTGTTGATTGCATCCTGAACTTTCCTAAGCCAAAAACCATCACTCAATTACGACGTTTCCTTGGTCTCTTCAACTTTTATCGTCGTTTTGTGCCCAGAGCTGCACACATCTTAACACCTCTACACAAGTTTTTGGAGGGAATAAAAAACAAAAAGAGATCCAAAAGAGCTACTCAAACCAAGCCAGCTGATATCCTTCAGTGGACTGATCCAGCCGAGCAAGCATTCATCTATGCGAAGCAAGCCTTAGCGGGTGCAACATTACTTCACCATCCAATTCCTGGTGCCAAGCTAAGTCTTTGGGTCGACGCCAGTGATTTAGCAGTCGGTGGTTCGCTAATGCAATCAAATGGAAAAGGATGGGAACCCATTGCATTCCTGTCCATGAAACTGACAAAGAGTCAACAGAAGTTCTCCACTTACGACCGAGAACTGTTAGCAATGTACACTGCTGTCAAAAGATTCCGGCACATGCTAGACGGCCGTGAGTTCATAATTTTCACCGATCAGAAACCTCTTGTCTTCGCCTTCAAGCAAAATCCTGATAAATGCAGCCCACGTCAATGGCGACACCTTGACTTCATCTCGCAATTCAGCACTGATGTTCGTCATACTAAAGGTGCAGATAATGTGGTAGCTGACGCTCTTTCAAGAATAGAAATCAACTCGATTTCCAAATCACCATTCCTGGATTTTGACCTTTTTGCAACTGCTCAACAAGAGGATCCTGAATTAAAACAGTTACAGCAAGACAACTCTAGTTCACTGACTTTCAAGTCAATGCCAAGTCCATTTACCGCAACAGAACTCGTGTGTGATGTGTCTACAGGCTCACCAAGACCATTTGTTCCAGCGAGCTTCCGCAAGACTATTTTTCATCATTTCCACAATCTTGCTCATGCAGGTGTAACATCATCTACTCAGCTAATATCTGCAAGATACGTTTGGCCTAACATGAGAAAGAACATCAAAGATTGGGTAAAGTGTTGCAATGAGTGCCAACGCTCAAAGGTTCATAAGCATACCAAAACACCTTTAGGCACCTTTGCAACACCCGATGCAAGATTTTCTCATATTCATATCGATCTGGTTGGACCTCTGCCTCCTTCAGAAGGAAAGACATACTGCTTAACAGTAATTGATCGCTACACCAGATGGCCGGAAGTCATACCTGTAGCAGACATCACAGCAGACACAGTTTGTCGTGCCTTGTTCGATGGTTGGATTTGCCGTTATGGATGTCCATCAACCATAACAACCGATCAAGGACGGCAGTTCGAATCATCGCTCTTCAGAGAACTGATCAACCTGCTTGGCACTAGCAGGATTCATACCACTGCTTACCATCCACAGGCCAATGGCATGGTCGAACGGTTTCACAGTGTCTTAAAAAGCTCATTGAAGGCACATGAGAATCCAAAGTGGACCGTCACATTGCCAGCCATCTTACTTGGTCTCAGGGCAGCCGTCAAGCCGGATATCAAAGCCTCTAGTGCCGAGTTAGTTTTTGGTACATCTTTGAGATTACCTGCAGATCTCTGCACGGATACACCCGGTCAGCTCTCATCAACATACACATACGTACAACAGCTCAGAGAGCGTATGAATAGTATCAAACCATGCAAAACATCACCTCATGGTCAATCCAAAATTTATGTGCATCCTCAACTGCAAACTTGCTCACATGTGTTTCTTCGAATTGACAAGATCACACCACCTTTGACACAACCATATACTGGACCCCATGAAGTGATTTCTCGTAATAAAAAAAATATCACTTTAAATGTAAATGGGAGAAAGACCTGTGTTTCACTTGACAGAGTGAAACCCGCATTTATCTTTAACGATGTCTGTGTGGAACTTGACAAAAACAAGCTCGAAGAAAAGAAAAATGACACTGTGCCAGTACAACCATATGTCACTAGGTCTGGCAGAAAAGTCAAATTCAGTCCTAGGCTGATAACCGAAATTAATTTTGTTTCGAATTGTGCATCATAATATTTTTTTGCATCATATAATTCTACATTTCATTGATTTTTTTTGCATCTTGTATTTCATGCATCTCATTTATATTATGCATCCGATATATATTTTGTACAGCTTATTGAATTTTCTGCATTTAATTGTACATTTTGCATCATATTTTTTTTTAAGTGTATACTTATTGCACATGATTTCCTGCATCATTGTATTATGTCTTGCACATCTATTATTCTGCATCTTATGAATAATTTTTTGTATCACATTTTCATTTTGTATCTCATTTATCGTTCTCTCACCATGTTCCTTCACTGGGGGGAAACTCATGTGGTGAGATTCGATTTGTATTTTATCTCACAGATGGCGGCACTTGAAAAGCCGACGCCATTGGATTGTCACGCGGGAAATCGCAGAGAGAAGCGATCAAACCACCAAGAGCTTAACATGTCGCTCCGTAGATTTTTTATTTCGTCTTATGTTTCGTGTTGTAAATAAATAATTATTTTAAGAAATTAATCAATTATCCTGATCCATCATTTTATTCAAATCACGCAACCTCATAACCCAAAGGATCTTTTGCTCTTCAGCCATCATGAATGAGAACATGAAAATGCTATCACTCGTGTGTGTGTGAAATGTTGAGTTTATATACCCATTCACGATCTTTTACAATATTCAGATCCCTTAGAATATTTCTGATGAAACAAGGTGTATAAATAGAATTAAGGTTTTCAAATTCACTTCTCAGAACAAGACCATCTTGATTTTGCACAATTTGGTTTGCTTGTTCTGGTAAAATTTTAGTCATTTAATTTTGCTAACATTTGCTTAAATCTTGTGTATTCTGAGTGTTCACAGTCCCCCCCCCCCTCCCGTATTCGCGGTTTTTTTCTTTTATTGGAATTTTTTTTTCAACACTCAGCATTCGTCGTTCACGTGTTTAGTTTACAAGATTTGAGTTGTGCTTGTTTAGGATGGCTCATTCTTCTAGTGCTACTGATAATGCTTTGAAAAGATAAATAAAAGTGAAAACTTGACAAGAAAAATTTGATATATTGACTATGCTTGGCGAAGTCAATACCTACTGTTGTCCGCCATTACGGGATCAACGAATGTACAGTGAGATATATTAAGAAAATTTAATTTAAAATTCATTCAGAGCCATAGCTGTAGCTGCACCCGTGGCAGTCAAAACTTTGACGAGCCTATGGGATCCATGTGTTTCACATACAGAAAATGCTGTTTTTTTGTGGGTGCAAGACTGACACAAAAAGGTATTTCAATGGATTGTAACCGAATATTATAACAGAAAATTCGAAAAATTTTACTCTTCCATAAGGAAAGGGCTGGTGGGTCATTCCATGTCAAATCACCCAGCCATGACACCCATAGTCTCAGATTTCAATGATTTTTTTTCTATTTGTTGCATTTACCATCCTTATTAACTGTGTGAAATATTATTTGCATATCTCTAAAACTTTTTGAGAAAAAAAATGTTGAAATTTAACAAAAACTGATGCAGATGACTTTTCCGAGGCTCAATTTTTAAGCGGCATTGTTTGAGAAAATAAATCATAACTTTTTCAATTTTCAATATATTCAAGTGAAATTTTCACTAAAGTGTTCACAAAAACATACAGAATATGAATAAAAATAATTCATACACTTACATTTGAAATTTACATGCAAAAAAATTATGTAAACTTTGTTTTTGTGGAATTTTTTGTTAGAAAAAATACAATTTTTCAAACGTATTTTTAGACCAGAGGCACAGCAGTTACCAAAACAACTTTTATTTTAAATTTCTCCTAAATATATGAAGTAAAATACTGGAGAAAAAAAATAATGGTTTTTTGACCGTTAATATGTTTATTCTGGCTCGCAACACAAAATTCATCAAAATAAGACTGGATCGTTCCGATTTCAAATCATTCAACTAGATACTGAAATGCAACCCATCATCCCGGATTCCAATTATTATTTTTTATTTATTGCTTCTACCATGCTTGTTGACCATGCAAAGTTTCATGTACATATCTCAAAAAATTTTTGAGAAAAAAAATGTTTTCTAACCTCACGAATGACGTCTCTTAGGCTAACCCATTCAAGCAATATTATTTGTGAAAATATATCATAACTTTGCAGATTTTCAATATATTCAAATGAAATTTCCACTAAAATGCTCACAAAAAAATGTAGATTATGACTAGGAAAGAAAATTTAAACCTTTGCATTAAAAAATTAGATTGCAAAAAAATTGAAAAAATGAAATTGAAAAATGAAATTTAATTTTTGATTCTTTTTACAATAAAAACACAATGGCTCACCTTTGCTTTTTCATTTACAAAAGCTCTCCTGCTTTTCGCACAGCATATTCAGTGACATTGAACTCTTCAGATTTTTTTCACAAAAAAATTCAGATTATGACTAGGAAAGAAAATTTAAACCTTAGAGGAAAAAAGTAATTTAAATTTAATTTTTTTATTATTATTTTTTTATTTTTAACACAATTTTTTAAACACTTTTTTTTGGATGCACAGCAGGAATTTTCAATTTTTTTAAAATTTAATCCTATTAATATATTAAGAAGACTGTAGAAAAGTAAACATTACTTTTACAGTTAATACATTTGAGTAACAAAACACAATTGTACTTATATGACTACATTAATTATATTTGTACATTTTGACTTAATATAATGATTCATGCTTAGTAAAAAGAAATTTAAATTTTATTTTTAATGTGCGCTTATACATTTATTACAGTATTCACTAAATTAAGTTTCAGGAGTAGTTAATGCAATAATTCAAAACAATTAATAAATTTTAAAATTCTAGGATTAAATGAATTTATGAAATAATTAGAAATGTTAATGTAATGTGCCAAATGGGAGTTGGTGAAAAAAAAAGTTTTCAGTGAATGAAATAATTTTTTAAATTAAACCTTCATGTTCAGATTCTTAGAAGTGTTCAAATTCCAAATAATTAATTTCACTTTTAGTTGATCTATAAATATTTCTTATGATGCAACAAAGACAAACTTTTGCAATCTGATATATTTTTGCATAAAGAATTATTTTGTATTTGATAAATCCAGATAATATTAATCATATATACAGATTAATTTTTGAAGTTTTTTAACATGCTTAATTATAAAGTTATTTTACCACAACAGTGTTAAATTTTTTTTAATTACTTTGATTTTTACAGCATATATTTTAATAAACATATATTTAATGTATATGATAAATATGAAATGGTTATACTTGTGTGAAAAAAAATCTACATTATAATATTTAACACAAGCCTCTATATATTTTTCCCAAGAAATAATTTAAAATTGCTGATAAAAAGCCAGAATATGAGGCATTAAATAACAAAGAATGAAATTATCAGCTACAACCTAATTGTTGTAGCTGAGGCAGATGGAAGAGAGTAGAATTGAAAACCTAATGTATATATTGCCTGGTGGTGATATATAAGATGTAATGTTTCTTGTTGTGATGATGATTGTAAAAAATAATAATAGCTTCTGTGAAGATATAAACTATGGCACACTGGTCTTTGTCCTTCAGAGGGCAGCTGGTGTTTTATTTAATTATAAGACTTTATCATCCCAGCAGGTGATGATAAAGTCACTGCTGCTGCTTCATTGAGGAAACTAAAACAAAAGTGTTAGAACTAAACTGCTCCCCATAAAATGATGCAAGTCTCAATTATGATCTTGCTGAAGACAGAATGTGCTCCATAGAGTAGCCAACTCAGGGTTAGCAAATTTTTCTTATGATAACACAATTTCCATTTGAGCTAAATATTTTATATCATTTTGGAATTCAAAGTAAAATGTCAGAAAAGACACTTGAAATTTATAGTGTTGGAAAAAAAAACTGGATCTGACTGTGATAAAAAGTGTTAGGCAAAAGTGTAAAATCTGTTACCCATTACATCATTGGACCCATCGGACATCAATATTGAGGAGTGGAGCAAGTTCTGAACATTTATCTACTGTATGTTTAAGCATCATAGAGCTTTTTTCTCAAAGTATGAAATACATCCGAAAGCGTGCTTTAATCCTTTAAAATGTCAGAAGAAAAAAAATAACAAAAGGTTTAAGGATAGTAAACTTGTATTTTTCATGTATAAATGAAATAAATGGTTGTACAAAATCAATTCCAGGGCGAAAAATATGGCATGCCTGTAGGGACAGTGAATATAAACAACAAGTTAGGTGAAGAAACTGAATACTGTGAAGAGATGAACAGTGATAGTAATGTAGAGAAGTAACTTGGAAAAATGTCAATTATTAAACAAGAAGCACTTGAAGAAATAAATTCATGTCTACAGAACATAGAAGAGTCACCAATTAAACTTCATAGGGTAGCTCCACAGTGCAAGTCAAACAATGCCAAAAGAAAAGTTGAATCTGCTTGTAACACTTTCAAACCAAATGTTTGTAAAGTTTTTGAAGAATTACCAGAAAATGAATCTCAAAGCACACTTAATGAAGATATTAAACAGAAAGCAAATATGATTATTTTGATAAAGTTAATTAGAAATAAGACTCAATTTAACCATCACAACAAGGGGAAAATTGCAAATTTTAACTCTGGCCCCTGCTTTAGGAAAGGGGAACAAGGAAAAAAATCTGAAGAGTTCAATGTCACTGAATATGCTGTGCTTGAAAAGCAAGAGAGCTTTTGTAAATGAAAAAGCAAAGGTGAGCCATTGTGTTTTTATTGTAAAAAGAATCAAAAATTAAATTTCATTTTTCAATTTCATTTTTCAAAAATTTCATTTTTCAAAAATTTCATTTTTTCAATTTTTTTGCAATCTAATTTTTTAATGCAAAGGTTTAAATTTTCTTTCCTAGTCATAATCTACATTTTTTTGTGAGCATTTTAGTGGAAATTTCATTTGAATATATTGAAAATCTGCAAAGTTATGATATATTTTCACAAATAATATTGCTTGAATGGGTTAGCCTAAGAGACGTCATTCGTGAGGTTAGAAAACATTTTTTTTCTCAAAAATTTTTTGAGATATGTACATGAAACTTTGCATGGTCAACAAGCATGGTAGAAGCAATAAATAAAAAATAATAATTGGAATCCGGGATGATGGGTTGCATTTCAGTATCTAGTTGAATGATTTGAAATCGGAACGATCCAGTCTTATTTTGATGAATTTTGTGTTGCGAGCCAGAATAAACATATTAACGGTCAAAAAACCATTATTTTTTTTCTCCAGTATTTTACTTCATATATTTAGGAGAAATTTAAAATAAAAGTTGTTTTGGTAACTGCTGTGCCTCTGGTCTAAAAATACGTTTGAAAAATTGTATTTTTTCTAACAAAAAATTCCACAAAAACAAAGTTTACATAATTTTTTTGCATGTAAATTTCAAATGTAAGTGTATGAATTATTTTTATTCATATTCTGTATGTTTTTGTGAACACTTTAGTGAAAATTTAATTTGAATACATTGAAAATTGAAAAAGTTATGATTTATTTTCTCAAACAATGCCGCTTAAAAATTGAGCCTCGGAAAAGTCATCTGCATCAGTTTTTGTTAAATTTCAACATTTTTTTTCTCAAAAAGTTTTAGAGATATGCAAATAATATTTCACATAGTTAATAAGGATGGTAAATGCAACAAATAAAAAAAAAATCATTGAAATCTGAGACTATGGGTGTCATTTTGGCATTTTGCCGGGTGATTTGAAATGGAATGACCCTGGTGAAACGTCTGTTTCATCAGAATTTTATGCAAGTAAAGGTTGGTTTCATAGGTTTAAGAAACGATTCGAATCACACAATGTAAAAATCACTGGTGAATCAAGCTTCTGCCGCCCAGGAGGCAGCTAGAAATTTCGAAAAATTTGTAGAAAATTATTAAAGAGAAGGGTTGTGCACCTCACCAGGTGTTTAACGCTGACGAAACTACACTATTTTGGAAGAAAATGCCACAAAGAAGTTGAGCAAGAGGAAAAAAGCGAGCTCCTGGTTTTAAGGCAAGTAGAGATAGACTTACTATGTTGTTTTGCGCAAATGCGTATGAGTACATGATAAAGCCCACCATCATTTTCAAATCTGCGAATCCGCCAACAATCGCTGCACCCTCTTTTACATTCCCTTCTACCTCTGCGTCACCCTGCTCTTTCTCATGGTGTTTGATAAACGAGATATACAATTAAAAAAACCTATGGTTTCTGTTATTCGCGGATTTCCGTATTCGCGGTCACTCCCGAAACATAGTCCCCACAGTTATGGGGATGGGGCCCGACTGTATATTATAATGGGAAATCATTTTACAAAAAACAAATCAATGAGCAAATTAAGCAATGAGTGTAAATATTGATGACGAAAAGATTATTTGATTGCTCACAGCGATTCTAAATTTACAGCCTAGTTGCTAATTGTTAATTTTGCTACTTTGTGATTTAGGATGCAGAACGACGTGGTTACACTGTGGAAGACTTACAGGTGGCCTACCATAACTGTGGAAGGACTGATCCCTTGACGTGGTTGCAAGATAATTGGGATACACTTGTCCAGAGTGTCATTGCCCTGGCAGTCAAGTGTGCAGAAGATAATGAGGAGTATGATGTAGGAGCCATCACTCCTGCTGAAGCAAAACAAGCTCTTCATCGGCGTAGAGGGAGTGCATGGGATGCAGTTACTGAATGCATTGAAGTGAGACAAAGGAAGGTAACTTAGACTTTTCTCTCCAAAATGCTGCTGTAAATCTAAAAATTTGTTACACCAGCGAAAAATTCCATCGTTTGCCCAAGATTCTGTAATGGATATAAGGTCCAGGCCCTCCACAACTATCAATAGTTTCTAAAAAATCTTTCTTATTACCCAAGCTCCTGGCATTAGTTAGCACGCATTTAAATTTGCCCTGTGATTTAGTGTCAATCGAGAAGCTATCCAAGTCAGAGGTGGGTAATTCCCCGTCAATACTGTTGTTATTATCATTAGCTAACCTGCATTCCCAACTACGTAGTCTGGTAGTAAAAAACCTGGCTGCTGTGGTGGTCGAGTGGTCATAGGGACTGATTCCCGTCATGAGGTCCCGGGTTCGAACCCCACTGTTGCCGCAGTGGTAGTCGGCTGAAGTTGGTTTTCTGTGGTTCCCAACTTCAAGGCGCGAATGCGAGCTGATCTCCCCTTTAAAAAGTCTTGCCACAGAGAGCAATGGGCCTACAAACAGTACAAATGTAATTCAATCATAACACTTCACTTCTAAAATATAGAGGGCAGCACTGAAAAATCAAACACAACACTACATACGCACTCAGACTGTTAGGTACACACACAGTTACACTTCCGGCACAACTCACTAGGTAGTAAATCGCCCATAGATGGAGATAGACCTGAGTTGTGCTTGGTTTGAAAGAAAGAAAGTAAAAAACCTGACCTAAGCCTATCGTAAACCTCCCAGACTCCCTCTTATTCAGATGAATCTCATAGAAGCCGCCTATCGGTAAATGCAGGAAGCTCAAAAAATGTGACCCCAAGTGAGGAACAAATGTTCTTCAGGCCTAAATTGAATTGGTGGATTCTACTCCTATACTTCCTACTACCCTTTGGCATTACTGGAATCACTGCCACATCTGAACCCGCCTCCTTAGCAGATAATAGTAAATCCCAGTACTCTGACCGACTCACTAATAACAGCTCCTACCTTATTCATTCTCACCCACAGGATTACAAGGGAAACTTTGGGCAATGAAAAATGTCTCGAATGTTGCTAATCTTCCCCCCAGGAATACAACAGCGCTTGAAACCCCAAAAATCCCTACACTCTGTTCCCTAGTTCTCTAACCATAGAATCGCAGATGATTAAACCCGTATCACTACCCACCTCTACCTCATCCACGACCACCTATTCACTCTCTAAACTGTCATGGTTCGTGGAGATTGCTTCTTCATCGACAAGTGGCTTCATAATAACTGGGCCCTCTAAAACCCATTTAAACTCTATTTACCATTCGAAAAACTCTTGAACTCCACTGGCTATGAGAGTTCCAGTGCCACCTATATTTGCGGAGGAGGTCGGCCTCTTACCATTACACAACACATTTAATTCATATCATTGCTATGAAATGATGCTATTTAAATAAATCTTATAACATTTTTGCATTTGTGTTTTTTCTCCCTTTTTTTAAAGATTTTGGAGCTGACTGTTCGGGGAAATTTCACCCAAAAACAAATAGCGGAAGCTTTGAAAAACAACAATGGTAATACAGAATTGGCATATGCTGACCTGATAAGAACATCAAGTAAACGTTTTAAGCATATTCTGAGTCCTGGACTGAGTGAAGAAAGCGAAGATGTCAGTTTACATATCCCAGCACCTGGTGCCATTGGGGACTATGAAGGTAAAGATACTTTGAAAGTGGAACGCAGAACCCATGAAAAAGATGTAGATGAAAGTACGAGTGAGAAGAAACGGTCAGACTTTTTCACTAAGTTGACTGCAATACGAGAAGCACAAAATGAAAGGCGAAAAGCTAGGGAAGAAAAAGAGTTCAGTAGGGAGTTGGAAGTAGTTTCTACTGAAAATGACCTTATGGAGCCAGAGCTAAGTACTGATGATTCATATTTTGAAAAGAAAGATAATTTTTCAATACCTGAGGACTCTTATCTCGCAGAAGATCTCGGAAATCAAGAAAAAAAAATTGAAGACATGTATGATGCACAAACTCCTGAAAAAATCAACTATGAAATAAAAGAGGAAATTCAAGATCCAGTGAAATCAGTTTCTGATCACTTTGTCGATGGTGAGAATGATGCAAGCTTGCATATTGAAGAAAAACATGAGCACAATGATTTGCCATCTTTCGATAATAAGTTGGATTTGATATCAGAAAAACTTTCAGAAGATGTTTTAATAGCTGGCCTTACAGAATCTGTTGTTGAAATGACTGGTACCATAGATTCCAGCCAGTTTGAAATGGTTCCCGATTGCAATATTGCTGAAAATGTTGAAGAATTTGAAAATGAAGACTTGGAAGATATCAAATTAGAGGATAATAAATATGATGAATTGCCAGAAGATTTTGATAGTCACTGGATAGATTCACAAGGTGAATGGATTGAAGAATATTCAGATGAACAGTGGGATGATGAGGGTGAAGGTGAATGGGTCACTGTTCGAACAAGGTTTAAAAAACTTGAACCTCAATTCGATGCTGATGCAATGGAGATGGCAGCTTTATGGGAGAAAGAGGAATTAGTTGATGATGTGTTTGAGGATGAACTTGATATCGTTTCACCATCTGGTGAAAACTTGGAAATGGTAGACGAGCTTCCAGAAGAGCAGGTAGATGAGTGGACTGGAGCAGAGTTAAAGGCTAAAGAACTGCTGTCGGACATCAATGAAACTGATAAGCTTCATGAGGAACCAGATGGTACTTATGAATTTGGCAGTGATGTGAATGACAATTGGATTTTGAAAGACACTGAAAAACTTCTTCAGTCTCCTGAAAGTGAGAAAGGTGCAACTGAAGAACACACTGAAATGTTAGACGAGGATATGATAATAATGAAATTGGAAGCAATTCCTAAAGACAATACGGAAGAAAATAAAGCTCCCCTTGTTGCATCTGAATTAAAACTTGAGACAGTAGAAAAAGTTTCTAACATTATGAAAGAGAGTATTGGAGATGATTGGGAAAAACTTGAGGAACAATTAGTTTTAGATCTCGTTAGAAATGAAGAATCAGTCAAAACAGTCAGCCAAGTTTCGACTGCTGAAGATGTAATTTCTTCAAAAATGTGCTTAGATCATTTTTCTATGAAAGAAAACAAAGAGCCAGTAATTCCTGTTGATGAAAGTAATTTTTCTGGTGTTGAACAGATTTCAGAAACCAAGCAGCAAAAGCTGGTATCTAAAGAAGTGCCTGATCCACTAACATCTGAAACAACTCCATCCACTATAATACAGGAAAATACTCAATCTGCTGCACTAATTAAGGATGAACCTAATCAGCTACCAGATAAAAAAACGCCAAAGCCGCCCATGAGGAGAAAGTCAAAACTCAGCGATGCTGACATAAGGCAAGCTTTGGCTGAAGCCTCCTCAACCACATTTATAGGTGAGGTAGGTCTACCTCCCCCATTACCCCCGAAAACTAGAGACAGAAACTCAGCAGCAACAGAAAAGAATATTGTCATGCTATCAAACATTGAACTAAATGATCAAATCGAAAAGACTGAACCAGAGCAAGTTGAAAGAACAAAGGTTGAGAATATTGTTGTGAAAGAAGATTTCCTTGAGCTAGATACAAGGGTTGTAGAGTTTCAGTCAAAAGATGGATCACCTGTAACTTCTATGTCCTGTGAATCAGATTCAAATTTCTTTGCTGACTCAGAATCAGAATTTGAAATGGGTGTATCAAGAACAAAAAAAACTCATAGACCAGAGTCGAAGCAGCAGTTAGACAATAGAATACAGAGTGAGGATGAACAAGAAGAAAAAGACGAAGTCAGAAATGAAACTGATAATAATCCTGTATCAAAATTTTTCTTTGATCGAGAAAGGGTCATGTTAGCAGAGTATGAAAATACAGAGTTCACCAAATTAGACATGAAAAGACTACATGATGGAGCTAATACACATAATGAACTTGTTACAAAAGATACTGCTATGGACATTGATGAGCCAAGTTATGGTAACTTTGCAGAAATAACATCTCCAAAAGCTTTTCGGGAAAGTGTTGGCAGACCGTTGCAGCTTTTCAGAGAAACTAAAACACCGTCTTTTGAAAAAGAAACTGACCGTATACCAGAAAGAATAAGTAAACCTGATCTAGAATTACAGCAAAAATATCACCAGGATCGAAGCTTGGAAGACATTGTGAATGACCAACCTGTGAGAGAACACCTGTCGGAAATAAAGCCTATTGAAATAGAAGCTAGTAAAATTTTGCAAGGACAAATCATATCTCAGGATATTCTGCAAGAAAGTCAAGATGTTTCAGTTAGTAATCAAAATGATGAATTTCAGATTCCACAGATTTATCCAGGTATTCAAACCACCAAAGCCGAAGAGTCTCTTGTGAAAACTACTTTGATCCCATTAGAAGAACAAAATTACTGTCCAGAAGGTTTAGTTTCTTATAGTGAAGAAAGAGAAGAATTCTTTCCTGCTCTATCGGAAATGGAGGCAACTTCAGCTGTTGCAGATTATTATTTTGGTAGATACAATGAAATAAAAGTCGCCCCGAAACCCAAGAAGAAACCAAGGCCATTGCTATCATCCAAAACTCCTATAGCAAGTTCTTTGTCTGCAAGTATGACAAGTCCGAAGCCAGACAGTATACCCAAAGTTGATGATAATCTCTCCAAATCACAACTTGAATCAGCTTCGGAGAGTAAACAAGCCAATTCTGAAAACTGTGAAGCCATTCCAGTTCCAATCAGTGAAAACGCTAATGAGGCAATAGATCAAGTTATAGGAAGGAATGAGCAACTGAGCACAATCCAACCCACTTTTGTCCAGCATAAAGCAGATGTGTCATTGAAAATGCAGCTTCCCGTAACAACAGAAACTTATAAAAAGGATGAAGCTATTCAAATGGAAATGAAACTAGCTGCTGATTCTTCTACTCAGGTGGCGCCAAAACAGCCTGCTGATGCAGCATCTGAATCTTCTTCTTTTGCAGAAGATTATTTTTTTGGTTCATATAATCAAATAACTGTTCAAAGAAAAGTTAAAACTGGACCAATGCTCCGTTCCATACCAAGATCACCATTTAACAGAGCTACAGGCAAGGCTCCGAATAAAGCTGTGCTTAACAGGTCATCTTCTGAAGCAACTGATCCCAATGTGCTCACTGTTATTCCTGCTCAACAAACTGACAATGTTGTTCTGAATGAAGAAACAGTTGAAGTTGAGGATGAAGTCTATGAATTTTTTGAGGCTACTGATGGAAATTATCAAATTAGATCAGATTCTCCTCTCAAAGACAATGAACAGGCAGATTTTGTTGAAGCTTTTGAGACTTTGTCTGTTTTCAACTTACCTGTTGATTTCAATAGTCACGATGTAAATGATGCTCAAGAAACTCAGAAAACCATTCTGCAGCATTCTACAGTTGTGGAACCACTCAAGTCCAACACAAGTGCTCATGTTATTCAAAGTGAAATACCAAAAAGTAAATCTGTTCGCTTTGAAGAAATTCAAGAGAATATTCCCCCTGGTGTTGCTCCCCCACCGAGGATGAAAAGAGGAAAATCGACTCCATTCAATGGGCATGGAGGACAACCCAGTATTGCTGGCAATACTAAAGATGCAGTGCAACTTCCCCCGACATACGTTGCTGAAGAATATTTATTTGGCAGGTACAATGAGGTTGCTAGTCAATCTGGTAAAATGGCTAAAAAAAAACTTCTACCCTCTATTGAGGACATAGGCTCACAGCCAGGTGTTATGTTTGATGACCCATCCTATACCCATGATGTGATTGAAGTTGAAGAAAGATGTTTACTGTCGTCTGAATCAACATTTGCAGCAGAACTTGTGTTATATAATCAGGAAAGTGGTTTTATTACCAATGAAGAAGATCCATCCGCTGAACATAGCGAAATAGTCTTACTGCCAACAGCAACTGAACAATTTTACTATAATGATGCAGAGCAAACATCTGATCATTCCAAAAGCAATGTTTTGCCTAATTTGACACCAGAACTAGTTTCTCTCAATGATGTACTTCGTAACTCTTCTGAATCATCTGATACTATGTATCAGTGCATCCAAAACTTAGTACAGCCTATTAATGATATAGCTAACTCAACATTTGAAAGTGGTGGCAAATTGGAAATCTATTCAATGCCGCAAGATCAAGCATCCAGCAAAACTAATATAATAGATTCTAAGATGATTCCCAGCTCTGGATCCTTAGCAGAGAATGAAACTATTACTTCATCTTCCTCCTCCATATTGTCTGAGAGAGTTTTTGATCAAACGTTTCCAGAAACATCTGTCATGCTCAGTCAGGGTGTTTTAAAATTTCCCAAACATTTGACAGGTTTGGATACGATACATTTGCCTGAGGTCAAAACTGGAATAGAAACTATTGATGTAAATGCTAAAATTATTTCAGATTGCCATGTAACTGAGTCTGCCATTTTTCCATGTGTTGAGTCTGTCTCATTTACATCAGAGGCTTCTACAAACTTAGCTTTAGACTGTGATACTAATGGTAATGTAATGACACATCCCATAGAAAAAAACCATGAGTCTTCACAATTTGCAGAAGTTTCTTATCCTCCAAATCTCTCTGAAAACGAGCAAAAAATTGAGGATTTGATATTAAATGAATCTTTTGAGTGTATCTCGACTAACAAACAGACATTGAACGTTGCTACTAAAATAAGTAATCATGATTTACTGAGGTTAGAAGAATCGGATAATTTAGAACCATGTGAAGCAGAAATACTGGATGAACATGACATTTCTGTGCAAGAACGATGCTCAAAATTAATTATTGGCTCATACAATGACCAGTTGCACGATATAACTTCCATGCATGACGATAATCAGATTGAAGATTCAAATTTTTCTGAAAAACAACTTTCTCCATCCAAAGAAAGTTTTGTTGATGCCATTATTTCTAATTTAGATAGATCTACAATTTCCATTCCAAACATTGGAAGCATTTATGTACCTGGAACAGTTTCAGATGAAGCATCTGGTGATAATATACATCAATCAGAGATTCTTCCAAGTGAATGTGATGAGACTGTTGCATCCTCTAAGAATCAATATAAGAAAATGCCTCAATCGATGACATCATGTCCTATGATTATACACAATATTGATTCTCAAAAAAGAGTAGTCAATGAACAAGTTACATCTATTCCTGAACAAAGCTTCTTGGACGACATAGAACAGGAGGATAGAGTCGTTAACGTGCCGTTTGAGAGTCAGGATGAAATAAGTGATAGTGCGAATGAAGAAACTGATGGTAAAATATCCAGTGAAGAATTTACTCTGTATGATACCACATACATGTCTGCAGTAAGTCGTTTCTATGAAGAATGGATAGAATATGCCCACCCTAGTGTTTCAGAAAATATTGAAATTTCAGCAAGTGATAGAGCTCAACAACCCATCAGATGTAAACATTCTGGAGGTAGTCTTGCTTCAAGTGAATGTTCTAGTGAGGAAGATTCCTTCGAATCTGTAGAGGGAAATGACAGTGACTGGTTAGGATCAACTATACAGGGGCCTAGGTTATCGCACATTGTTTCAGATACCAATTCGAAGGTTAAAACAACTGGACAAATGGAATATAAGATTATTGATTTTCCAGAAACTTTCTTAAGTGGAATAACTTCTCCAAAAGCTAGCACTGTCGTTGATAGTAGTCATCATGACATCATCTGTATGACTGCTAAAATTGCTCCACAAAAACCTATGATATCAAACTATAATTATGCAGTCAAAAGTGTAGACTCTGAGAATTTTAATGATGTGACAAAAATATATTCCATGTCTCATACAAAGAAGTCAACTGCAGAGTGTGCATGTCAAACGGAAATAGAGTATTTTGAAGAACAATTTTTTGATTCCTTGGATGATAATCTGCCTCAGTCGTACTCTATTGAAAATCATAATGATGATATCTTAGCTAAAGTTGAAATAGGTGTACAATGTCATATCTCACCAGAGAGACGCAGCATTTGTGAGAGTCTTAATATAGAGCAAAATGCATATTTGATCTCAATGTCAGCCACTGAAGAAAATAAAGAAAGTTCTTCCAGAGCAGAGATGAAGGAGTTTGAAGCAGGAACAGAGGAATTTGAAGAATGCGAAAAATTATCAGATTACAGTGATGGTGCAAATAACATATATGATGATAACATTGATTATAGCGAGGGCTCAGAATGTAGTCTGTATGAGGAAGCAAAGTCAGCAAAGTCAACAGAAATCGATACTCGTACAAGAAATGAACAGCAACAATCTGACGTAAAAACTTGGCCCAAAAAAGATAAGAAAGAGAAAAACACTGATCATGACATTAGAAGTTTAGATAAAGGTAATGTTTCATCTGAAATTTCAGATTCTCTTTCATTGTCAAAACACCAAGAGAAAGTGTTGCTAGTAACAGAAAAAGAGCATCAAGTTTCAGAGAAATTAGTTTCTTTAGTTCATTCAACAGCTACCAATGAACAAAGTGCACTAGAGAACAACAAATATGCTCAGGATAATTTGGTTTTGGAAAGTAGTAATGATAGTTATGCTGATAGTCAGGTTGAAATCCAGAATACTGGCTCAGAAATACAGTCTCAAATTATCTCAGAAATAAAGTCTCAAACTGGCTCAGAAGTAAAGCCTCAAACTGACTCAGAAGTAAAGCCTCAAACCGGCATCAAAAGTCAGCCACAAACTGCCTTAGAAGTGCGGTTAGAAACGTTCTCAGAAGTAAAGCTTCAAACTGATGCAAAAATAAAGTCTCAAACTGACTCAGAAGTAAAGTCTCAAACTGACTCGGAAGTAAAGTCTCAAACTGACTCAGAAGTAAAGCCTGAACCTGGGTCAGAAGTGAAGCCTCAAACTGACTCAGAAGTGAAGCCTCACACTATCTCAGAAGTAAAGCCACAAACTAGCTCAGAAGTTAAGTGTCAAACTGGATCAAAAATAAAGCCTCAAACTGACTCAGAAGTAAAGCCTCAAACCGGCATCAAAATTCAGCTACAAACTGGCTCAGAAGTGCAGTTAGAAATGTTCTCAGAAGTAAAGCTTCAAACTGATGCAGAAATAAAGTCTCAAACTGACTCAGAAGTAAAGCCTGAACCTGGGTCAGAAGTGAAGCCTCAAACTGACTCAGAAGTGAAGCCTCAAACTAGCTCAGAAGTTAAGTGTCAAACTGGATCAAAAATAAAGCCTCAAACTGACTCAGAAGTAAAGCCTCAAACCGGCATCAAAATTCAGCTACAAACTGGCTCAGAAGTGCAGTTAGAAATGTTCTCAGAAGTAAAGTTTCAAACTGATGCAGAAATAAAGTCTCAAACTGACTCAGAAGTAAGGCTTCCAACTGATGCAGAAATAAAGTCTCAAACTGACTCGGAAGTAAAGCTTCAAACTGATGCAGAAATAAAGTCTCAAACTGACTCAGAAATAAATCTTCAAATTGTTTCAGAGGTACAGCTTCAACTGGACATGAATGACTTATCAGAAATGTCTCAAGTTGGTAAGTCAGAAAGGTCTGAAGAATCTTTATCTTCAGATGTTACTGTGATAGAAAATATTGTTGACAGAGATCTTGAGCTATTTAGAGAATCGTTTGAAGAAATAGAACCTGTCGTAAGTCAAACTATTGAATTTGTTGCCATGACTGAAAACTCTGCTGAGTATGCAGTTGAAATTACCCCTATTCAAAAGGTTCCATTGGTTCCTACTATAAAGGATCTAAAATTTGTTGAAGTAATTGAAAATAAACGTGAGGATCCTGTAGCTGTTGATATTGGTAATGATGAAATTGAGAGTGTTGAGCCGTCTGTGCCTACTGTGGAATATTTTTATGGACCATTGCCTGTATCTGTGTCCGAAGATACAAATCTTAGGAAATCCATCAAGTCCAACGCAGAATCTGAAGAGGATGAACATTTCAGAAGTAAGACAACAATCGATTCTGGTTTTCAATCATCTGATGAGGATAGAAGAATTTCAGAAGAATATGATTCATGTTCAGAAGGATCTGTGTCGAGAAGTCTAAGTAGAATTTCAGAGGGTGTAGATGTATGGGAAGATGTATGTTCAACTGTGGGATCAGAAATTTCATCTTTAACGGGACATTATTTTGATGCAGAGTCAGGCATGCCAAATGTATGCTCAGAGTCAGAAGATGCCAGTGCAATTTTCTCTGATGCAGTTTCTGCATTATCCAGTGCCAGTACATCTGAGCAACATACTTTAAGCTTTTACCTTGATTATAGTGACATCTCAGATGAGTGCTCAACTGCTTCAGCAGATGATGTGGAGTCCATTTCAGAATCGATATCAGAGTGTGATAAAGATTGTGAACCTCTTCAAGACATGGAAGCAGTTTTAGACATTTTTAGTGGAACATCTAGCTTATTTGAAGACAGTGAGAGTATCAGATTTCAAAAAACAGTTCAGAATTCTGTTTGCCCATCTCTTGTAGAATTAGCAAGCAGGTCTCTGCAAAGTGATGAAAAAGTTTCTACTGTTATTACATCTGCCAACGCTTCAGTTGATGATGCACCCAGTGATGATAATCAGGTTACTTCTATTTGCCAAGTTCTTATTTCTGAAAACAAAGATGAGACTTCTCTCACAAACACTCTTCCCTCTCTCAGTGTCAGAGAAACTGAGAAGTCTGAGAATCAGTTAGGTAGTAAGTCAACACCAGAAGATGCTGATGGTAATGAAGTATCTTTCATTAGTGTGTCTGATGAATCTGAGCGATGCGCTAGCCAAGGAAGCGATGAGGTTGGAGATGAATTTTCATCCTTGCATGAAGACTTAAAATTTGAAATTGCTGAGCAAACGCCTGAAATACCTATGAAAATAAATGCAATCAGTGTAGAGGGCTCGCCTGATGATAATGTACAATGTGAAAACCTATCCATTCTTAGTGAATCTGTGCCATCAGGTAAGGTGGAATTAAAAGAAATGTTTTGTTATGATGAAAGTGAACAG
Organism: Pholcus phalangioides; assembly: GCF_987345545.1. Taxonomy (NCBI): domain Eukaryota; kingdom Metazoa; phylum Arthropoda; class Arachnida; order Araneae; family Pholcidae; genus Pholcus; species Pholcus phalangioides. The sequence continues at coordinate 1,893,521 of NW_028301616.1, read as the reverse complement.
CCTAGCAATCAGGATCATGAAAATACATTTGAAAATAAAATAGAAATTAGAGAAAAAAAAGAAAAGACGGTACAGAATGCTGAATTAAAATTTGATTTTTCAGTGCGCGAGGCTACTTCAGAGTCAGATTTTCAGGATTCTTTACCTTCTTGTAGTCACACAGGCACCATAGCAAAGCAAGGCATTTTGAAAAATTCTGCCCGGGAATCACACGAGTTACCTCAAATGGATAGGAATAAGAGCTCTTTGAATATCAGACCTTTGCAAGAGTTATGCATGAACTCTCTTCAGTTATATGATACTTCTACTGGAATTGACAGTTATTCTGCTGAGTTAGCATATGTTTTGGAATCAGAATATATATATGATGTTAAAGGTCATGATTCATTTAAATCTTCATCAGTTTGTATTCTTAATGACACAAGTGCTACCAGTGAAGTCGAAAATGCTACCAATTTAGAAATGCCTGAACTTTCCCATGATGAAAAAACAAGTAAAGAAGTATCTGATGATGTCTGGTCTCCAGAGAAAACACCAACTGTTGATTTATGTCATAGAGTCCTACTATCTCCTGTGGAAAAGGATAATCAAATCATTCCACCTATGTCCAAAATGCCACTTGCAGTCGAAACACAAGATGTTGTTTCTCTCATAGAATATACGGATAATATATTTGAACCATTATTACCAGAAGCAGCAGAAATAATGAATGAGATTGATGACCTTCCACAAACTGTACTAGCAGCTCCTGTGTACAGTCACAATAATGAATATGGCATAATGAATGAAACACCATCTGAACTGGAAGAATTCATTGACATTTCATCGAGTCATCTTGCTATCAGTATTAAAGAAGAATGCAAAGATGTTGAGAGTGACCATTCTGTTGAAGAATTTGAAGAGTGTTGCACTCACTCATATTCATCTGAATTAGTTGCAGCTGAAATTACTCAAACCACATGTCTTGAGCCTGTTTCACCCATATCTGCTATATTGCAAGAAGTTTTAGAGACTTCAGTGACTCTAAAAAATGATCCAACAACACCAGAAATTAGTCAAGTTTGTGAGACTACAGGTGAGCCAAAAACCAGTATTACATTGGAATATGAAGCCATGCAGAATTTTGATGGTGACTCTATCAGAGAAAGAATAGACACTTTGATAGATGCTCCAGAAATACCATTGGTGGATTATATTTCAGAAAGCAGAATGCTAAATGCTGTGCACATTACAGGCCATGTTGAAAACCTTAATGCTATTATCACTGATGATATTCTGCATATAGAACCTTCCAAAGCTGATGCAAAAGAATATCGTTCAGAGTTGGAAGAAAATGCTTCACTTGATTTACCAAATAATGAAGATCGTGATGCCTCATTCCATTCAGTCACTGAAAATGATATAAGCCTTCACGAAAACGATGAAAATCAGAGTGTTTATGAAGAAATAGATTCTTCTGTTAGAATTTCTCCATTACTATCTCCCGCAGACAAAGCTGAATCTATTGGTGATGAAGACAAAATCGTGCCATCAGAGATTAATGTTTCTGAAAATTCACAACTGATATTAGAAAGTAAAAAAACTGATCATGAAATGGTTGAAGTGGAATCAAACAATAAGATTGTAGAAAGTAGCTCAGGGAATGTTTTTTCAGGTTCTGCAAATGATGTAGTTTCTGAAAAGAATGAGATGATTTGTGGACAAAGACATGATCAACTTCAAGAAGCCAGGGACTCTCTCATAACTGTTGCAGTTTCAAAAAAAGATTCACAGGTTTGCCTAGTGAATAAAGAAGTCTTTTTAGATGTTACATCAGACATACCATCTATTGAGGATGTGTGGGATGATGTAGAGGGGGAACCAATGTCTTCTAAAGTTATTAATATTGTTAATAAGTCAGATGAAAGTGAGCTAGTAAACTTACCTGATAAGGTGATTGAAAACAGTGAGGACTTGGCTTCATTTTCATCATTAGTGGAGGATGGTTCTGCCATCAAACATATTGAAGAAGAACATGTTATACCTTCAGCCATCAATACGATTTCAGAAATATCACAGGAAACATATAGTAAGCAGCAACTAAAGCAGAAAAGACAACATTCAATTGCTGAAGTAAAGTTCTTGGAAGAAGTTACAAACGATACAGTGACAGCCTATTTTGCTGAGGAATGTGAATTCCAAGTTCTGAAAGAAGAAGTTTCTGATTTTAAGATTGAAATTTCACCCGCTGATCTTAACCAAGTTTATATGTGTCATGTGACAGAAGATACTGAAGCTGATCACAAAACAGAACCCATGAAGAAATTTTCTAATGGAGATAAAACAAAATCATCTTCTGATAGAGCTGATACTGTTGCAGATTTCAGTGAACTCAGTGAAATTGTTGACTTTCCTACTGATTCTACTGGTGTGGAAGATATAACAACTGTCAGCAAGCCTATATTCAGTAAGGAAAGTCTGAAGTCTGAAAGTCATGATGTGTATTCAAGTTGCTCTCCTGGCAACGCAGAGTTACAGTTTTTGAGTTGTACTGATACAGATTTCGTATCAGAATTCACCAATGAGAAATTTGAAACATCAGAAATCGAAGAAAAGGTAGATGCATTTGAAAGAGCTCAAGCAGAAAGTAATTTAGTAGCTGATACAAGTGAAATAAGTGAAGTATCTGACTTTCCTACTGATTCCAGTGAGATGGAAAATCCTTTGACTGTCAGCAGACCATCAATATCTGAATTCAGTTCCAAAGCTGAGTCATTTTCTGAAGCTTTAGTTAGATCAAATAGGTTGTCCATCGACAGTTTCCCATCAGATGATAAAAGAATGGAGGAATCAAGTCAAAAACCTTGCTTTGAATCTGTGGCAATCGAAAGCAAGATGGCAAATTCAGAGGATATTGTGGAGAAGGAAGCTCTGATTCCAGCTGATAAAGAAACAAGAATTTCTATGGAAGGAGTTGTCCCTCGCCAAGATTTCTCAGATGCCAAACTATCTTCAGCAGATTTGGTACAGCTTCCAGATTTGGAATCAAATAAACTAGACGCTATTTCTGATCTATTAGCTGCTACAGAAACAGTGACATTATCAAAGACTGATGTTAAAGAAAGACTCCCTATTTGTGTCTCGTATGAACCAAAAGACCAATCCAGAATCCAAGAAATAGCTTCATCTTTAAATTCTCCAACTGATGGTCAATCTGAATTGATGTATTATTCTGACGAAGTATCGTCTGCTCATAGTGATGTTAACTACAACTCTGCTGTGTATTTTACAGCAGAACCGGATACTACCACAGCTGATATAAGTGAACTAAGTGAGATTTCTGATTTCCATGCTCATCTTGCCACTCCACTTTCTGTGACCACACCTGTAATCGATGAAGAAATTGCCTCAGAAAGTACCATACAAAGCAAGCAAACATCATTTACCCACTCAGATGGAATCGAGTTTCCAGAAATCATTAAGGAAACATTTTCCATTGTCAAAGAAGCAACACAAGACCGAGAACAATGCCAAGTGAATGAGGAATTGATAGAAATGATAAAAACTGTGAAATTAAGTGATGATACATCTGATAATACAGAATTCCAGTCTGTTAAGGATACCGAAGTCAAGGATTCAATCGCAGAATCATTATCTAAATTTGAAAGTATTAGGGATGATACTGATAATATTCTGGAACAGTCTTCAATGGATCAAATAAACAATGTTGAAATTATAAATAAATCAGACCAGCATGATATAAACCTACTCTCAATGGAACAGGGAAATGAAACAACTAATCTAACTACATCTTCCCAACCACCCCTTGAAGGTATCAGTTCTCCAGACTTTAAGACTGTCAATGTTTCTATTGAAGATGAATTAACAGAAACGTTCAAGTCTGTAGCAGATGAATCAGAAGCTTTCCATGAATATGATGTTGAATGTCAGGATATCTCAAAGGAAAAAGTTGCTGAAATGAAGTTTTGTGATGCAATTGATTTCAAGACTCAAGAATCTGTTAGTGCTCTACCAGGTACAGCTGGAAGTGATCAGATTCAATCTCTTGAGCAAACAAATGACAATCAATCATTAAATTTCACTTACATGGATGCACCTGAAACTGTTGAACATACAACTGAGGACACACATATTTTGTATAATGGTAGTGTGGATATTGCAAAAGTAATGGATGTGAGTTCTGAGATAGTGCACGATAAAGAGCCAGAGACTGGTGTAGTTTCTGATCAAAAAGCTAATGTGATTCTTAAAGTGCCAGAAGAAAAAGTTACTGAATGTAATATTAGTGAAAATGATGCTGGAATGGGCAAAGTTATACACTCTGGTGACATTCAGAATGGGGCATCAAAAATTTCTGATGAGTCAAACAGTCTTATTTCTCCAAATAAAGAAGTACTCAACGAGATTTCTTCGGAATTTATTGTAACTCCTGTATCTTCTGGAACTCATCTCCAGGAAAAATCAGTGGAATCATTCGAAGAATTTGAAAAAATTACAGAAGTTGATTTGAGTGATTATAATGATGCCATTAGTGAATCTCTATCCACAGAGATGGATTATAAAACCATGACTGAAAACACTTCTATTTCAACAAATATTCCACCAGATTCTTCTGTATCACAAATTTATGATGATGAAGCCACCCATGTTCTGTTGCACTCAGAACAAGAAGATGCATCAAAATTACTCAGTGGTCAGGTCGATAGTTTTAATGAATATAATTTAGAACAGTCATCACAGGTCAATGAAAATATAATGGACTTGGAGAAGATAATTGGAACAGATCAAAATTTGCCAGTTATTGAACAACTGTGTAATAACGGAGAAGCTATAATAGATCATGTTCAGAAATTAGAAATATGTGAGCCTGACACTCACAATGTTCAAAAATTAACTAACACTTCTCAAGCATCTTTCACTAAAGGCAGAACTTCCGAAAAACCTGATGTTATAGTTACAAATGATGAGGAAATTGTATTCTATGAAGAATATGAATCAGCTGAACATTTGGAAGAAACACAAGATTTGGAAACAACTTCTGGTTATGGAATATATCACAAGAGTGAAGAATATCTTAGTGAAAATGACATGGAAGGCTCGTTTTATGAAAGTTGGTCTGACAGAAGCTTTGAACTTGAGGACAATGCATTACAGTATGAACAGTGTGCAGATGACGAATATACTGAAGAAAATTTGCTCTTTAATGACCAGGCTATCACAGATGAAGATGAGGAAGCAATATTGAGGGCTATAGATTCCAATCTTGAAAAATTTGACATAGACCATGCGCAGATGCTGGAAGGCTATGATTACGAACACCTAAATGTTAATTTGACATTAGAGTACGAGGAAGAATATGCGGCAGGTGACGAGGTGGAAATCCCTGACTTGAGCCTGGATGACTACATATCAGGAAGAGATGATACAGAGGAATTCAGCTATGATGTTGAGAGTTTTGCTTCTATTCCGAACCAGAGTAGTGCATCAGATAGCTTAAATGAAAAATCAGCAAAACTTGATGGCATCAATGAATTTCGTAAGGAAGTTCCAACATTGTCTGCCTGCCATGAAATGGAATCCAAAATAACAAACTCGGAGTTTGATGGCATCGAGCAGTTAAAAGAGTCTACCAATGATATTTTAACCATAAATAATAGTGATTCAACTGAAAAGGCTTGCATAATTGAACCAAGTTCTTTAGAAGTCATACATCAATCTACAAACAACATAGAAAAAACTGATGAAGAGTTAGCAGAAAAAATAGATTCTTACAAATCATCTATTCCTGAATATGATGTTATATTGAGTGAAGTTCCAGTTGAGACAGAACCTCTGTCATCAGCTACTTTGAAGGACTCTTACTCAGAGGAAGTCTTGCAGAAACCAGAAGAATCTGATCTTCCCTTTGATGCAAAAACATCAAAAGCCGATTCTTTAAATAAAGAAGATTTTAGTGATTCAAAATCGTCTGGATCTCTTGTTCGTGAAACTTTGTCTGAGCCAAAAATTGTGGAACCAGATATTTCTGAGCACAAGACATACATCAGTGTTGAAAAACCTGATGTAGAAATTCAAGAAATCATTCCAGATGCTGAGCTTGAACACAAAGTTTTGAAGGAATCTGAACCTTATGGAGAAAATTCATTCATAACGAAACTTGAATATTCAAAACTTGTTGCTGATTTGGAAGAGAAACCCTTACCTTTATTGGATGCAACACGGTCAATTTTACATGAAGAAAAGACTGCAGAATTATTGAAACAAGATGTGTCAGATGAACAGAAAACGTTTGAATCAGTTGTGTCTAGGGAGAATGCTTCTTTGGAATCAAACAGTTATAAATCTGTTGTATCTGAAAGTTCAAGTACTTCTACAATAGATATTCATGAATCAGAAAATTTAAAAACCCCCATCATATCTAAAACTGAAATCTCTCAGACTTCAAAACAGAATTCATTATTGTTATCAGAAGTCAGCCAAGACTCTAATTCTGAAATGAAAACTCACGAACAAGCCTCCAAACTTAAAGCTACGAAACAAGAAATGATTCCAATTGAAGCAATGAAATCTGTCAGCGCTCCAGAATCAAAAATCTTATTAGATGTGTTAAAAGCTCCTAACATAGAAAATAAAAGTTCAGATGATTCAAATACTCCTAAATCTGCAGTTTCACAAAACGAACCTATAAGTGAACCAGAAACATTTCAGTCAAATATAACTCATAAGAAATTAGCATCTGAAACAGAAGTTTCGAAGATTAATGGGAAAGAATGTTTTCCTGTCGAGGAAGTCTCCTCCAAAACTCCAGTGCACATCGCTACTGTGGACCATTCCGATAAAAAACTATTGGAGAATGATTCTTTAAAGCAAGAGGATTTGAATAGTTTAAAATTAGCTGGATCTTCTGTTTGTGAAACTGAAACATCACTTGAGCTAAAAGTGTTAGCATCAGATATTTCTAGGCAAGAGATATTTGTCGAAGTTGGAAAATTAGATGCAAAAGCTCTTTCTAGTCCAGAAATTCTTCCTAAGCCTCTAGTACATAAAACGTCAGGCGAATGCTCATCTGATTCAAAAGACATTCCAATTGATGTGAAAGATGTTGATTCCCTTTCTGCTGAAAGGAAACATTCCAAAACCCTTGCTGAAAAGCATAGTTCAAAAACTGAAACTGAAAACAAAGAAATCATGTCTTCCGATAATCTGACAAAAACTGAAACTACAGCAGCAGCTGTTGATGAGTCAACTGTTCTCAAAACAGATAAAATTAGTCCTGCTCAACCTATTCTTAGTGACAGTGCTGTAGAAGTTGAAAAAGTGATCACAACTGGGGCTGGTGAGGCAATGGAGTCTTCAACTGCTGAAGCCAGAGTCCTTTATAATGAGGAAAGTGCAACAGGTACAAAAAATACTTCTCAAGCTAATATAGAAATGACAAACTCAGTAAAAGATTTATCGGTTAATGAAAAAAGCAAAATAGTGTTGAGTGAAACAAGTCAATTGTTTTCTGATGAAAACTCTTCAAAAAATGTTTCCCAAGTTGAGCAAGATGCACCCAATCTACCTCCTAAGAAACCAAAAATATCAAGTCAAACTTTTCAAGAAAGTCTTGAAGCTGCCTTAGAAGAAAAACCAGTCATTCCGAGAAAGTTGTCATTATGCAGGCGATCTCCATCAATCATCGAAGTAGTTCCTGAAGCTAAAACCTCATTGGAGGAGGCCTTGCCTTGCTCAGCAGAATCTGTAAATGATCTAGAAAAAGCTTCCATTCCATATAAGAAACAAGACTCTGAAGTAATTGCCTCTACAGACAACAAACAAGTTCCAGAGCAAGTTAATCGTAGGGTAAGGAAACGTTCAGTACCCGAAACGCCAGCTGAGAAATTGCAACAGGATACTGCAAAGATCCCACCTCGCAGAAGAAGTAGAGTGAGTTCAATCGATAGCGATAAGTCAGAAGATGGACAGTGTGAGAAAGAATCTGTGAAACCGCCTCGGCGGAGGTCAAGAACAGTTGAGTCAATAGAGGACAATAATAAAAGCATTTCTAGTGAGAGGAAAAGCTCTATTGATAAGGATACAAAAGCTCCAGAATTACCTAAGAAACGATTATCAATTGATGCAGAAGCAAAAAGCTCTCCAAGTTCTGGGAGCGATATTAAAAATATTTCTGATGAGAGAAGGAAAAGTTCTTCTGTTGACAGTGATATCCGAATTCCAGAACTACCTAAGAAGCGATTATCCATTGAGGTGAGTTCAGTTTTTTTCTCCCTATTTTCAGCACCACAGTCTTAATTTGTACATTTTCTATACATTCTCATAGCTACAGCCATTGTTCTTACAAATATATTTTCCCCAAACAATGCTAACTTTGCAATCCTAATCCCGAAAAAAAAGCTCCCATAATTTCTTCAGTATGGTACAAAAAAAAAGCAGAAAATTCAAAAATGAAGCTTTGAAATCCTCACTTGCATTTGCATGCAACAAGAAGGAAAGACAGTCTTTCATAGGCTTGGGCTATGAATGCCACTTCTGATGACAGTGGTGACTTACCAAGTAGGCTCACAGGGTCCCAAAAGGGGGCCCCAAGTCAAACAAAGACCCATAAACTATTTAAGATTTCCATTACTAGGGTTACAATATATTTAATTTGGTTTTCCATTAAAATCATAAAAAAGCCTTGAAAATACTTGAGCTGAGCCCCTGAACTATTTAAGATGGCAGTAAGAGAAGCATCACTTTAATTATGATAACATGACCAACAAACAATGCAAATGTGCAAAGCCTCTTACAGACTTGTCCTCATTTAGAAGGCTTTGGTATACTGTATAACTCATGTTGTGAGACATCGCTATAGTTTATCAAGTCAAAATTTATTTGACGTTTTTAGCTCCTATTGCAAGACATTTGTAAACCAAGTTATTTATATTCTTTTTTACATCATCTTCTATCAAATTCATGTTTTTTTTAAATCAGTTTTTCCTTTATACAAGTTGAAATCTTTCAGAAATAGCTCTTTTGTGTGTTTATTTCATTCTCGATTAGTTAAGGTATTCAAAAAGATTAACATTTGTATGTGCTAATAGGATCGCATGCTCAAGCTTCAGCAAGAAGGAAAATGTAACAACAGAGATAATGCATTCATAGCGGCAAAACTTATTGAGATGCAGTTCGAAGAGGAAGATGCTATCTTGGCATCCAAGCAGTGTACAAATGTTTATAATGCTGTGAAGTTTTTGACACAACTTTGCGAAATGTGCAGCTGCAGGCTTCCTATAAATCAGGTAAGGAATCGTAAAAAAAGTATTTTTTAGTTATTTTTTTGTAATGCTTCTATCGCAAAGGCAGGAAAGAGGCATTTTTTTTTTAAAATATATATATATTTGAAACTTTATTTAACATGATGAAATAGCACATAATAATGAAACAAATTCATCAAGAGATCCCATGGATCTGTACTGATGAACACGAAGTATCGATGAGTAATTGCAATGCAATTTCAAGGACAGAACAAACAAAAAAAAGGGGGGGGAAAGCTTGATAAATATATCGAAATAATTCTGTATCTGAGAGCAAGTATACAATTTTAGAATACAATACAGCATTTCAGATATACAGTATGCTTTCATATACATTATAAATGAAGATTATGGAATGCTAGAGTGATGCGAGAATTGTTTAGCGACTTCGACATGTGGAGGCAAACAGCAGGAAGTGTACTTAGACATTTATAAAATTCAATTTAGCACTCACTGATAGAGCTCTGTTTTTGTTGTTTTTTCTTATTGTTTTTCAAAAATGATCGTTGATGTTAGCTATTGAGAAAAGACGCCTTTCATTTTGTAGATGGCGTCTATGGTGCATTGCCCTCACAAAGCTTGTAAGGACTGTCTCAAAGCGTATTTTACATCTCTCATCTATGATAGAAGTATCTTCTCTTTACTCTGTCCAATTTGCCACAAACCTGACATCTCTGACCACAATATTCAAGATTACTTTAACCACCTTGATATGATGGTAAGTATGCCAATTGCTCTTTAACACCAGAAAATTTTTATTTACAAAATAATTGTATTTCCCAGTTTTTATTATAATGAAGAAAATTAAAAGAATTTGATCCCTTGAGTAGAATACTGTATTTATATATATTGTTTTTTTTTCTTAATAAACTTTCTTTCTTAATGTTTAAAAAAAAATTCATAAAAATTACAAAAAAGCTTCCATTTTCTCCATGGCAGATGTATTGACCAGAACTCATCTGGGACCCCTAAAGCAGAATGTTTTGCATTGTTCTGCAAGGAGCCTTCAGCCTACTCTAAATGTTCTGCAGTAACAATTCCTATAATAGTGTTTTCCACACTTTTTCTTGAAATTTTTCCAGAGATTGTTCGGTAGAAGCACTGATTATTCTGCAATGTATATCCCAGTTTTCAACACATTTTGATCTAAGACTTTAGTTAGTGGGGAAACCTGTTTTTACCAAGAAAGGGGTCCAGTATCGGCATGCTTAGGTACAACAAAATAACATGACCACTAAGTGCATTGATACTGCAATTTGATCTTGAACATTGAAGGTTATTTTTTAGATGCAGCTTAAATTTTCTTATTTGCATTTGCACTTTGAAAAATTCTTCTTGATAGCTGTTGATTTCTCAATTTTGATGATTTAATGATACTGTACTGTATCTCGGTACATTCAGCACGCGATCCCGCAGATCGATTTCTGGAGGTAAAATAAAAGGTAAGAGAATAAAATACGATAGTAAAAATGACGACTGAAAACTATTCCGCGGGGGACCTATGATAATGTTACAATACCTTATGATACTAATGTCTCCAATTTTAAGAAATTCACATTACCTTAGCATCATTTTAAAAATTCATTGCAAGCAGTCAACTAATAATATGAGAAAAAATTTGTAACTAAGGCAAATAACTATCAATTTTCTTTTTAATATGCATCAGTGCATATGTATTGTTGTAAAAGTGAGAATCAGCATGCTCTTGTATGGTCATAAGTCAATGTGACCAGTAGTGAGAATGTATTTTTATATTGTTTTTATATAAATATTTTAGGAGTGTGGAATGAATTAACACTCTCCGACTTTTCAAACACTGAAAATAAATGATAAATGAAATGAAAATTAGTTTTTGGAATTTGAACCTTCTTCATCAACACTAGATAACAGCACCACATAAGCCGTTCCATACTTTTGGCCCGTGTTTATTTTTTGAAAACCCCTAATTTTCGTAGCAATGGATTCAAATTTGCAAGATTCTTTTTGTTTTGGATATTAAAAATAATTCCTGGGAAAAAAAATTTCTATGTTATTTGGTTGGCTGGGGAGTACATTAATCTCTTTCTTCTGCATAAGTTTTAAGTTTTTATATTGAAGGCTTACGTGTAAAATCGAGTTTCGAATTCAAGGTGTGCTCTCTTTGGGCACACCCACAAAAATGAAAGAGTAAGTGCAGTCTTCACAAAATTATACCTGCGTACTCCTCTAGGCCTGAATAGATTGCCTACAAATCTTTTTTTGAAATTCCAACTTTAAAACTTTAAAGGGTAGCGTACTGGAAAGGGTTAACAAAATCTCCATTCATTTTTATTTTATATTGAAAAATATAATTTCATTTTTGCTAATGGTATTAATTTTGTAGGTTGAAAATTGCTGCACTTTGTATTATTCAAATTTCATTTTTGACAATTTCAAAAACAATCCAACCACAAAATTTCAAATTCCAACCTTTTTTTGTGCATTTGCCAAATAATATTTCTTAATGCATCCGTTTTCATTTTCATAATAAACTTGTGCTCAAAATGATAATAAGTTTTTTTTCTTTTTTCATGATATCTTTAATATTTTATATCTTGAAATTTTTTGTTATTTCTTGAAATGTTTTATATCTTGTCTTTTACTCAATTCATATCATGTAATAACGTAATAATTTTTTTACAGCTTAGGAACATTCTTGTGAAAGATGTTTATGATCTGTTCCAGAGAAAACTCAGAGATGAAGTTTTGACCAAAGATCCTAATTTTCATTGGTGTTCACAGGTACTCCTTCAGCTTGGATCATTTGATTTATTGAATTGTTCAACTAATACACTTATACTAGCTGTTACCCGGGCTTTGCTCGTGTGGATTTGGTAATCTGAAAATTACTCTGTGATGATCGCCACTCCATATGAGATTTGAAGGCCTCGTGACCCCCCCCCCCCCCAGGGCTGAATTTTCAGAAATCCCCTCTTAGTGGGTATCTACATCATAAAATATAATGCTGACCAAATTTCATATTTATAGCTTCAGGGGTTTCTGATTGGCGTGATTTCTCTATGTAACCTTTGAACACCCTTATGACCCTTTTAGGGGTCGAGTATCGAAAAGCCTGTTCTTAATTAGTCTCTATATCATGAAAAGAAACGTCTGACCAAATTTCATGACTATAGATTCAGCGGTTTCAGTGTGATTTCTCTAAGTAACCTTTGAACTTCTTTATGACCCCCCCCCCCTCCCAGGGGTAAAATTTAAAAAAAAACCACCTTAGTTAGTCTTTAAGTCATGAAATAAAATGACTCGCTAAATTCATTATTATAGCTATAGGGGTTTTTGCTTGGTAGGATTTGTCTATGTAACCTTTGAACCACCTTATAACTCACTTAGGGGTCGAATTTCAAAAAATTCCTTCTTATGAGTCTTTACGTCATAAACTACTCACCACAAATTTCATGGCTACAGATTCAGCGGTTTCAGCTTGGCAATGATGAATTAGTGAATCAGTCACGACATGTTTTTATATATCTATATCTATCTATATGTGATTCAGAAAAGATGGGAAGAACTTGAAGAAGTGATAGTACACACGAATAAAAACAATTGTCATCAAAGAATGCATGGTCTAACGTGAAACACAAATGCGCTAGCACGTTTCAAAACGCCGCCCCACAAATGTTAAAACGGCATTCCTGTTGAAATTTATTGGTAGAAAAAGAACACAGTGCATGCTAATGTAACCTGGAGAAGAAGAAGAAACCATAAGCAAATCTGCATCACAGTGAATAAAAGGCGGGGACACCAGCCCTGTCAAGTTATTCCAATCGTTCTAACAGTTGTAACGTTAGAACGGCCGAAAATTCAAGAACAAAACATACTGTTATAAAATCAACTTTTCCAGTAGAACAGTTCTATTGTATTGGTGTATGCCAGCGGTTCTCAACCGGTGCGCCGCGCACTCTCCAGGGGCTCCGCGGTCGTTCGAGGAAAATAAAAAAAACAGTAAAATTTAAAAAAATAATTGTAAATATTTTTAAATTGTAAAAATAAATCAGTAACTTTTATGAATAATTAAAAAATTAGCCTATAGGGCTCCGCCATATAATTTTTTACTTAAAAGGGCTCCGCGAGTCAAAAAAGGTTGAGAACCGCTGGTGTATGCTATCACCTCAAAGTTTTTCCCATCTTTTCTGAATCAGCCTGTAGATAACAAAAAACTATGGGTCTTGTATGCTAACTCTTCATTCCAGAAGTCTGCATATGTGGACCCTTAAGTTTAACGGTTTTAAATGATTCTTTTTTCAAGTAAAGACCTCAGAAATACATCTATGTACCTAACTGCAATGGTCCTACTACAGATATCGACCAAAATCAATAAATAAATTTTTTTTAATGAGATTTTGTAAGGGCATTTTGACATTCAATAAACACAAATCAATCAAAAAAAAATTTAATAGCCTGTTTTGGTTTATCGGTGAATAGGTTATTTGCCCACCTGGAGAACTGACAAGCAGCATTGCCCATTACCTCCGGGTGACATTTCTGGTGACGTTTTGCTTTGTTAATATGCAGGAAAGTCTAAAAATGCACTTTTTCCATTCACTATCTTTAGATTTCTAACACTGTCTTCTTGTAAATGCTTGGAGTTGATACTGCTGTGGCCAGGTGATCAAAGTCTGACATCAAAAGCATAATTTCTCTTACTTTATGAGAGTGTAAACATGGTCACTTCACTAGCAGTGTGCACAGACGAAGAACAAAGAACAGTGATCTGATTGTTCTGGTTGAAGGTGTCCGAAGAGTTGAAATTCAATGGAGGCTTATAACACTATACAGGGACATACACATGCAACTGGTACCACATACAAATAATAAAAAGCATGGTAAAAAGTGAAAGCATCCAAGATTGTTGAAGCAAAAAGAAATTTATGATTCAGCCTTCTATGGAAAAGATGGTACTAACCATTTTTTAGGACTCGTACAAAGGTCTACATTGGAAATACTACCTGGGAAAGAGACATTCGGCCAAAACAGCAAGATACAAGGATTCAACAATTTGAAGGTAGAAATGATTAGTTTTTCCATGCCTATGGGGGGGGGGAGCATTGTGGAAAACCATTCAAAACAGCAGTTTTCACATTGTCATAGGTATAAAAATTATGTCCTCCAAGATCCTGTTTCACTTTACCAAACAAATGTGACCAACACAGGTACAAGTTGTTGCTGTGTGGTGGTTATTTTGCAGCAGTCTTTTTTTTTTTAGCAAGTTCTTGATTTTGCCAGCAGTTTGGGGTTAATACGCTACAGAAGAATCTCAGTTAATTTGAATGACGAAATACACTTCTATGAATTGGAAGAGAAATGAATACCATGCCGGAAATTTCTGTGATTCACAATCACTGATTGAGATATTACATGCTCTCTGTGACAATAAAAATTTTGTGACAAATGTTGGTACAATTTAAACATTTACCCCCACAGAAAGCTATTTCCTCAATGCACCTCTGATTCAGAGTAAGACTTCAACTGATGCACTCTTACAAAAACGTCTAGCAAATATATATGAAATACCTAGATTGATATATAAGGCAGGGCTCTGTCTCTCCCAAAATAGGTACACATATTTTACATCCATGCCAAATAAAAACATTCTTATTGTAATGTGTTGTCATATAAAACACCAAGAGTGTAGCTTAGTTTTTGATTTGCTCATGTATATGCACACGAGAAGGTTCATTTTCATTAATTTATTTCTCAAAAATATGTATTTTTGGTACAAAATTTGAATAATATGTTGATTCCCTAATATTAATTATAATTAATAATATTGTATTCTAGTGCTCATCAGGTTTCATAGCAAGTCCTCGTTTAAAGAAATTGTACTGCCCTGATTGTTCCGCCATAACGTGCGCTCTTTGCCATCAAACTGTGAGTAGTTATTTTGTCATCAAATTATTGATCTGTTTGTACATCAATTAAACTAATATTATTAATCAAAAATTAAGAGAGACCAATTCCCCCTCCCCCCCTCCCATCATACTGATCAGTTTTGAACATCTGTGTTTAAAATGTGTATAGGAACATATAAAAATGTGTGTTTAGATTTCTTTGCAGACTTTATTATTTTTGACTTTATTAATGGTAATTTTCAAATTATTTTATTCCTATGTAGTGGGAGCTTGAACATGAAGGTGTCCATTGTGAGAGATTCCAGCAGTGGAAAGATATGCACACTCCCGAACCTCCACCAGCTGGGCTAGTCAAAGCATTAGCTGAAAGAGGAGTCAGTAAGTATTCTCAGCTCACGAAGACCATATATATATATATATATTTCAGACACAAAGGAAAATATATATATATATATATATATATATATTTTCCTTTGTGTCTGAAATTTTTACAATGTTGTTTCCCCCCCCCCCCCTTTTAATTTCTCTTAATGTAGCTTGCCCATCTTGTGGTATCAAGTATGCACATGCAAGTGGCGGATGTATGGATTACAAATGCACTCATTGTAATCTCAAATTTTGTTCTTTCTGTATGAAGCGATACAAGAAAGCAAAGGTTTGTGGCTCTTTTCAACCTTTTATATCTCTGATTGGAAATTGATTTGTTCTTGATATTCACATAAATATACCACTCATATCAAAATCTTGTACAGTAGAACCTTGATTATCCGATCACATTGGGACTGAAGCTTGTTAGGAAAATCGAAATGATGAAATTCAGCAACAAATTATAACCCCCTCCCTTTTCAACAAAACCGCGATAAGAACTGTTTTGTTGTCAAAAAAAGACACTCCTCCCTTTCATTAAGGCACACCCATAGGATTAAGATGAATTCATCAGATGAATAAAAAAGATGGCAGCTAAATCTGCTCAAATTCGTGCGTTTGTTTGCTTGTCAATATAACTACATAAACTGTACCCGTATCCACCCTACTAATATCAATAACTTACAGGTACAGTATATATAATTGTTTGGAAGTGGATTATTGTACAATAGAAGGAAGCTATTGAGTTGGGAGATAAGAGGATTCGAGTTGTAAGAAAATACCATCACTGACTATAGAAAACTGAGAATGAGTTAAATTGAAAAGGTGTTTAGTTGACCGAGTTGTTTGGATAAATGAGATTCTATTGTATTTGATATGCTTGGGGAGAGAGAGAGAGAGAGTGTCAGTGGATTCATTCAGGAGAGTTGTTCTTTGAATTATTTTGTATAATTAAGGTTCTACTGTACTGCTATCTAAATTGCAGTAGCATATTTTGCTTTCACTTGAATGCTCATTCCTACCACCTGGATAAAAAAAAATTCTGGGAAGAACAATGCTATATTATGCAAAGTTATTTTCCTCCAGCATGTATTAAATTCGTAAATTGTTTGAAAATTCATAAAAATTGAAGGAATTGGTATTAAAGGCAGCTTGCGAAAAAGTTATCCTCATGAAGGAGGATTTTTTTGGTACAGAAAAAAAATTTAGTTAAATTTTTTGTTGATAGATGGCAATGTGCAAAAGCAAATCATAGATTTTGATGGAAGAACCTTTCTTCAATCTCATCTGTGTACTAAACAGTCGCAAAGCTTCAGCTGTTGATCGATTCATGGCTGAGGTAGAAAGACTTGACCAATATTGACCAATAATGCTTTATCCATCAATATCAACATTAAAATGAAAACCTTATGTAAGCACCAGTAACAGGAAAATTCAGAAATAAGCTGTTAATCATACACCCTACATTTGATAGGACTCCGAGTTGCTTTTATTCCCAGTGATTTTCTTTTGCGCAGTGCCCTTTATTGACAATAATTTGAACTAAATTTTTTTTTGGTACCGGTACCAACAACCCCCCCCCCCCCCCCCCCATCGGAAATAACAATTTGTTTATTTCCGATGTTTACTGGCACGATTTCGTATCACGCCTGGACAACCTTGACCGTGATGTTCCACATTAGAACAGCTTTGAATGCATAAAATTGTAAAACTGTTGCCATCAAGTAGGACTTGGTTGTTCTCAGTTTCAAGAAATACAAATGAGGTGGTGGAGCTGTATTTTATGTTTTACTAAATTACGCTTGTGCATGAGACATGTTTGTCACAGGAAATAGATTGGAGGATTGGCCAACCAAGTCTTCTCGTTGAGGTTCACTTAAAAACAATGGCGCGAAGATCAGTAGTGATAATTTCTTGTCTTGCAGATAGAACTTTGATGTCATATTGTTTTCTAGTTTGTTGTGTTTGTTAATTTCCAAATACAAATACAACGCCACAACAGGCAAAATGCCCAATGATGTGGCTGATAAAAAGATGCCCATAAAAATATGGATGTCATATATTTAAAAAATACAGCAACCCAATTAAAAATGCAATTAACCCAAATTATAAACAGTATATACACATGATAAAATATTAATTTTCATAATAGAACGACCAAGGAATGATAGGTAGAATGTGTTAATGAATTTGTTACACCCTTCTTAACTCATTAACGACAACTTTGATTTTTTTTAAAACAAATAATAATGAGTGGAACCACTTCCACCATTTATTGGCAAAGAAAAAACTTAAAATTTAGAATGGCAAATTTTCTTACTAACTGGCGTTAATGGGTTAAGAGTAACATTTTTGCACACCGCATTCTAATTCTAACTGCAAACTAATTCTTTCAATTTTTATGAATTTTTAAACTATTTGCAAATTTATGGAACATCCTTCATTTCAATCAATATTATTGATTTTTATCCTTTATTTAAAATCGATATTTTCTATAGGATGACTGAGCATTGTTACTGTTATTCATTATGCTGTTCCTCCCCTTCAAATTAGGAATGTCAAGTATTACCAGTTTGTGGAAATTTGGGGACGCATTGTCATCATGCGAAAAACTGCTTGTTTTTCTTTAGAGATAGTGAAGCCTCTCAGCTACAGCAAATCTTATCAGTAAGCGGTGTTCAATAATTCTTATTCAACATTTTATGTTATCATCTTGACTTGATGATTCAATTATAACCCATACTTTTATTATTGGTGATTACTTTTTTATTTCTCCAGGAGAAACAGGTTTCATTCTTGAAAATTCCGCCACCAGATCAAATCGTAAAAAGCAGATGCCAAGTGCGTGAGCAGAAACACGTACATGGTGCTATCAATGAGGACAGATGTGGTCGGGATATTGAACCATATATGGCAGGTCTTTGCAAGTAAGTTATTCAGTTCATTGATGAGAATCACATATTTAAATAGTTAGTATGAACATATTATGCTAGAGCGTACATGCTAAACCCATGGCCCTCTGAGTCATCTGATGTGGCCCGCAACTTGAAATCTAATTTTTTAGATTTAGATTAGATTATGCAAATACAAAATCAGAGGCCACAACAAGCAAATTATCCAACAAGGTGGCTGGCACATAAAAATAAATAAGATGAACCAAGTGAAAAATGCATTTTTGTGACCAACTGCACATTTACAGATCACTCAGGTGATCTGTGACATGTTTAAAAACTACTTGAGTGACCTGCAGAGTAATTTCAGATCACTTAAGCTGCCCACTAAACATTTACAGATCACCTAAGCAGACCGCAGCAGACTTACAGGTCACTCAATTGTTCTGTCATATTTATATATCATTTAAGTAGCCTGTGATGCAGTTCTACATTGCTTAAGTGATCTGCAGCACTGTTCCACATTACTTAAATGACCTGCGACATGTTTTCAAACATGGCCCGCACTCTCCTAAAAGTTGAACACCCTTGTGGTAGAGAGTACCACCAACAGAGCTATTCCCCCAATTTTGATCAAAAAATCTGGCTGGAATTTGATAATTGAACTGCAACGCGTGTGATTTCTGTGCTCTTTGAAGATTCCATCCAGATATTGCTTTCTATTGCCTGATTGAAAAAATAATAATTTGGGGGCAAAAACTAAAGTGTGTAATATACTTATTGAAAACCCTTCATCGCTTTTAATGACAAAATGCTAAACTATGTTGTGCTTACTGATTGTAAATTTCTCTTTTGTTGAAGAACCCATTATATGGAATATCTTTGCGAGTTGATGAGGAAGAACAAAATTAGTCCATTGCCTGCAATGACGACTCTAGAGCTGCAGTTTGTGATGCGTAAAGGAAGAATATTCATTCCGGAAAAAGTGAAGGGTGAAAGTTGCGATGAATATCATTCAAGATTACTTAAGGTATGCTTTAAACACATGGATTTAGACATATTTTCATTCCTTTTGTATGTAGGGTGGCCAGATATCCCGGTTTTACAGTTACGGAAACGTATTGGCATCGCACACAGACAAATTATGGTATCTTTTATCTAGGACAAGTCCCTATTTTTTGCTAATAAATCCACTGTCCTAAAAAGCTGTACAAAGCTACCATTTCCTACGCCCCTGGCTTTATTGCGAACAGGTAATTTTAGCTATTGTCATGTGAAATTTGCCAAAGGGAAAGATTTTTCATGTTCTGGTTTTATGGGGGACGTCCAGAAAGTAAAGAATGATTGCGCCCGGCGCCGATCCCCCAACCACCGCGAGCGCATGCGCTCCAGTTAGCTCCTTCCCTTGCTTTAGTGTGAGCCGAATTTTGTTGCCAAATATCGTGTGTCTTTGTTCTGTAACCTTTCAAAATGGCTGCGCCCATCGACAATCCCACCAAATGTGAAGGGCTATTCATTTTCTGAATGCACAAAATGTTGGACCTATCGAAATTTGTAGGCAAATAAAGAATGTTTATGGTGATAGTGCAATGAATGAGCCTTCAGTGAGGAAATGGTGCATAATGTGCATAACCAGTGTGCACGACGACGATAAGAAAGATTGGGAGGCCATCATTTGTTACGGATGAGTTGAAAGCAAAATTTAGGAAAACCGGCATTTCACTTTAAGCACATTACACGAATCTTTCCCACAAATTTCATGATCGCTTTTACATGAAATAGTGACAGATCACCTTGGCTACAAAAAAATGTGTGCTTGGTGGGTGCCGAAGAATTTGACTAATGTCTATTAGACGAAACGGATAGAAGCAGCCCTTGAATTTTTGACCTAATATCACAATGATGGTGACGAATTTGTTGACTGTATTGTAATGGGAGATGAAACTTGGGCTTCTTACAAGACTCCTGAAGACAGGCATCAGTCTATGGAGTGGCATCACACAAACTCATCCTCAAAAGCTAGAAAAGAAAAACCAAATTGCATCATCAGAAAATTGATGGCAACAGTTTTTTTCGACCGAAAGGGTTTGATCCACGTGGAGTTTATGCCAAGAGAAGTCACAATAAACTCAGAGGCATATTGTGAAACTCTTGAAAGACTTAGCCACGCCATCCAAAACAAGAGACGTGGAATGTTGTTGGCAAAGGTGGTTTTGATTCATGACAATGCGTGGCCTCAGGTATCAGCACAAACATAGTGAGAACTTCAGCGTCTTAAGTGGAAAATCTTTGGACATCTTCCTTACAGCCCTGACTTGGCACCAAGTTCACTTATTTGCAAAACTAAAGGAATGTTTGGTGGAAAACAGTTCGCAAACGAGGAAGACCTCAAACTAGAAGTGACATCCTGGCTCAAATCTTTGGCGGTAGAAGTGTATAACATAGGAACTGAAAAATTGGTCCCATGTTATTACAATAAGTGCATTGACAGCTATGGTGACTCCATTGGAAAATAGAGTAAGGTACCCTGACTTTGTAAATAAAGTTTTGTGTTGATATCTTTCGTTTTTATTTAGTTATGCCTATGGTTAGTTATGTTACTTTCTGGAGACCTACTAATTATGTTACTTTCTGGAAGACCTCCGTACTAAGAAATTTTTATTATGTCCTGGTTTTTATCAACAAATTTTCACAATTTGTCCTGGTTTTTCAGTTGCGTGATCTGGTTACAGTGTTTGGATGTCATATCAATAAAAAAATTATTGCATACATTTGTTCATCTTAAAATTTATTCCATCTATATCCTGCTATTGGTGTTTTTGAAAGTCACTGCATGGCCGTGTGGTCATAGTGGCAGACTCGCATCATGATGGGGGCTTATCACATTGGGCTTTGTACTCAACTAGTGGAATAGTGGTGGGTAGCTGAAGTTGGTTTTGGTTCCCAACTTTGAGGTGTGAATGCGAGCTGATCTTCCCATTACAATGTGTGGCCACAGATAGCAACAGATTTACAACAGTACAAATATTTAATCAATGTACCGTAGAGCATCGATTATCGGAATACCGATCAGCCGAAACATCGGTTAACCAAAAGCGTTCCGGTCTGCAAATGTGATGCTGTCTTTATATAAAACATTTGCAAGATTTAGCAGCAAAAAAAAAAAAAGTTTTGGCTCAGAAGTAAAAGAAAATTTTGGACTTCTCTTCCTAAATTTTAGGCCTACTTTAATGGCTATTTTGAACTTGTCAAACTAGGTTAGTCAGTTCTCTGTGTTATTTGTAAGACTTGTGATAATGTGCAGTTTTGTGTTTAATATCAGTTTCTTTGTTTCATATTGCTCCTATGACACTGGTACAGTTTTTTTCCGTAGATGATCGGTTATCCGAAAAATCAGTTATCCAAACACCCCCAGTCATTTCAGATAATAGATGCCCTACTTTGCTTCACTCATAATTTAAAAATAGATGGCAACACTAAAAATTCACGCACAATACTAGATACGAACAAATGTATGAGACAAATATGAAAGGAATTTTTTAAAAACACAAAGTAGGAATTTTTCATTTATGAAAGTAAAATCATCAAGTCATTCATCATTTCATTCCCTTTGGATAAAAAGTGACATCATGCTAGCCATCATCAATTATCGTTAAGTCGATGATTATTGTCAAAGAGCAGGGTAAATTACCTGTCATTACTACACTCAAATCAAAATCATACCAAAATTGCCATCAGATCAGAAAACAGGTTACACAAATTAACCCATTAAAGGTGACTGATTTTTTGAAATAAGAAAAACACTGAGTGGGAACCACTCCCACCATTTACTGGCAAAGAAAAAAAATTAAAATTTTGAATGGCAAATTTTCTTACCAACCGACATTAATGGGTTAAACTGGTCATCCATCTAGGAGGGACACAAATCATCTTTTGATTTGTCGATTTGAGGTGGGACTGATGATTTCTGATTTGCAAATTTTGTGTTCACTTTGCCAAAATGGAACATTTCTGTTTGGGCATGGTAGACCAGGTTGATAAGATACTTGCCTAAAGTACCAGAGGTTGTTTAGAGGTGTCGCGAGTTTGATACCTGGTTCGTCCGTGCAAGGGTACAACAGAAATGGTGGCATGACCACAGAAAAATATTGCTACCTCGGGG
Organism: Pholcus phalangioides; assembly: GCF_987345545.1. NCBI lineage: Eukaryota > Metazoa > Arthropoda > Arachnida > Araneae > Pholcidae > Pholcus > Pholcus phalangioides. The sequence continues at coordinate 1,870,918 of NW_028301616.1, read as the reverse complement.
AGTCCCACACTGAGCGATTAGTGCACCAACCCCTAGGTGAGTATATAAAAAGACTGCCGTTTGGAATCGGCAATAAGTTGTAGTTGCCAGAGAGAGTCTAATTAGTCCTTGTGTGCAGAAAATGGCCGAGGTGTGACAAAAATGATCAAATGAACATTTCTATTTCATTTGAAGCAGTAACAACAATTTACTTCATGCATGTGACATTATTTTGGAGGGAAAAAACAAGGAATTTTCTGGATAAATTCTTGGGAAATAATTTTTTCCCCCAAGTAGGGATTTTTTTAAATTTACGATCAAAATTCTGAAGATATAAGAATTTTTTGGAGCCAGTGGAATGGAGTAGAAATTCTTGGAACGAGACTTGACAACAGTCTTAACCAATACGCATCTAGATGCATGATTCACGCATCAAAATTCAATTTTACTCTTGCAAATTTCATTGAGGAACAAAAATACTCCTTTTAGTTTTAGGTGTAATTGTTTTTAATAGTTTGTTTTTTTCATAAAAGAAATGAGACTTCTCTTTTTACGAAACTACCCTTTAAAATTTTTGAGGAGATTGAAAAATTATACTCTCTCTCTTCCAAATTATTGTTTTTTGGACAACACTGCTTGGCACCTATCTGATATTACAGGTATATATGAATATGCAGCTATCTTTAAGCAGCATTGCCAAGATATTTCGTCGAGATCCTTAAAGGCCTCTTGCTTTAGCATTGTCAAGCCTGTTAAGTTAATTTTTCTCAATGGAACCTACATTCCTTAGTTTGCACCTATTGGAAATCAGAAAAAATCCTACTTCATCGAAAAAACGATGTAGAATTTTTAAAGGGTTTAGTAATTCCCTTTGCTATTTCACCCGTCATGAGTTACCTTATGTTTTTATACTTGTACATAACCAGTGGGATGAGTAAGATTTCCCTTAAAAACAAGGGTGGCTCAAGAAAAAATTTCTACCCATGTGGGACCTACTTTTGGCACCCTCCTACCACTCTTTTTTGGTTGACAAAGCTTGTTCACCCTTTCAGTTCTTTTAGACTTTTTTTGGAGACAAGGTGCCAAATCCGAGAATCTGATTTGCCACATGTAGTTACAGGGCCAAAAAGCCATTCCTACTTGAATAACTGGGCTACTCAATTGGCTGTATTCACAGACAGAGTTTAAACTACAATCACAGGTTAAAGGATTAGTGATCAACACACATTGCTTAAAATCCTCAATTTAACCAATCCTTTCACCTGTGATTGCAGTTTAAACTGTGTGTTAAGATTTCAAAAACTTGAGTGGTTTTTATTTTTGATAATATAAAAAAGTTGTAAACCTGTTTTTTATTCATATAAAATTATCTTTTTTTTCAATAGGAGATTAATAAGTATTTACCATCTTGAAATACAGCATCGGCGAACAGAACGCAAAGATTTGAATCGCTCCGAAAACAAAGTGATTTTTTTGAATTTTTTTTTACTCAAAAGGATGTATCGCACATTGTATATTAATGAATTGAACTGTAAATATTGAATACGTAGTAGGTAAAAGCTATTTAAAAGACTATATAGTTCTAGATGTTCAGTTGTGTGTAAAGAAGATTCGCTGCAAGTGTTTTTTTTAAAAATAGAGATATAGATTTGGAACTGCTGCATATAGAGAGGAATTACACGATATGTATATTTGGAGGACAGTAAGCACCTTTGCTTCTACCATAAACTTAATCGGGTTGTTTTGCGTGTGTATCTGTTTCCACAAATTACTACTGTGATTTATTTTAATAAAATTATTTTAAAAACTGACGCATTGATGGTTTTCATTTCACCGGAAAAGTCTAAGAACATCTATTAAGTATTGAACGAAACGTTTCTGAACCCAAGGACCAGTAAAATGTGTGAAAACAATTTGACGAGCCACTTGTGTCCTGTATTACGGGATTACATTCCTGTATTTTTAGTTTTTCCGAATTTTTTTATTCCTTTTGTCCCATTTTTCAAACCATGTGTATTTGTGAATTCAGTAATGTTCACTAAAATCACGAACAGCATTTTCATAACTAATCATGGTAATTATGGATATAAAATCACGGTTTCGGATTCAACCTTCTTTTCAGCGATTTTTAGTGAAGTTGGGGATTTCGGTGACATATGGCAACATTTTTGATGCACAAATTTTGTCGCTCTTCTCCCATTCTATTCCAATGTCCTTGACTTCACTACCCTGTGCTATAACCTGCTTTTAGCCTCCTCCCCCACATACACTCCTACAAGTGTACCCGTCTCTCTAAAGTTACTGTTTTAATCACCCACATGCTTGCACACTGTTTTGGTTATTCACATACTACTTCACCACTCACCAACTTCGGCCATATCACTATAATGCAAGTTACTGCCATTAATGAGTTGGAAATGAAGGCGCCATCTATGTGTTCGCCTCAAGCTCATTAGGGAAAAATTTTATCTATCCTTCCCTTGGTTTGAACCTGGGACCTGATGCCACCTTTCATGGTGGTAGACAAGCATTACCACTACGCCACTCGGGTGGTCACTCACTGATCTGCCCCCCCCCCGCTCTAGATCACTCGTTTGGTCATTCACATGCTTGCTCATGCTCTAAGTCACTCTTTTGCTCATTAATGTGCTTGCAAACTGTCTAGGTCACTGACCTAGCCCCTTGTTGTCTGAGCAGAGCATAGGCGAGGATTGACTTGGAAGTCTGTGGGGGGGGGGGCACGATGATGATGTCAATTCATCTATACATTAGATCAGTCGACTCCACGTTTGACTATGGGGGGCAATGCCCCCTGTATCCCCGCCAATGGGGCAGAGGTGGGGTTTATATTGAGGGTTATACATATTTCACTGCCCTTCTCTTATTCTACTTTCTCAACCATTCATTCCTCAAATTTGCCCTCTTTGAGCTTGCTGGCTTTGGGCTATAGCCCTCCCCTTTAAATATGCCACTGGTAACATCCTGTATTTTACCATACTTATAAGATCCTGGTTCCTCTCTTATCTTTCTTACGTTTTTTCCAGAGTTCACCTCGATATGGTAGCATATTAGGGACCCTGTAATGTTGAAGCAGAGGTTAAAGGGTGAAATTTGTGGCCCCTCTGGTCCATCACCCGGGGCACTAGACCCACCTGCTTCCTCCCTAGTTGCGATCCTGCACCTTGGCATATCCAAAAAAATATTTGTTTTCTTGTTTGTATAAAGTATTTGTTAAATTAAATATACAGGGTGGGCAAAAGAGTTCTGGGCACATTTTAAAAACTGATACAAAATCAATCAATATCAAGTGCATTTTGCACCCAAGTTCTTTTAAAAATGAATAGTAATAAAAAGTTAAAATTTTCACTCATGACGCTTCATCACGAAAAGCTAGGTATGAAATGTGACACAGAGTGCATAATTGACATTTATTGGATTTGCATTGCATATATAAATCAATATCATTTCAATACAAGCACTCTTTTCAGCTCAGGCTGCATGTAAACGAGTGAAAGTGTGCTCAATATTTGAATATAGTTTTATGCAACAGAAATCCTAATAAACATTAACTATGCACTGTTTGTGTCACTTTTTTTTTCAATACAGCGCCACCCATAAGTGATGTAATTTTTTTTTTTTTGTTAAGAAAATGTAGGCGACAAGTATTTTAGAACGTTTAATGCAAATTGAACAATTTTTTAAATGTGTCCAGAACTTTTGTATTCCACCCAGGCCTATCATTTAAACTTTTTGGTCAGATTTGCAATATTTCACCAGCATTCCTTGGGGGATTCATTCATTTACCAAAAATTATGCATTCGATCGGTAATGTTGGTTTTTTATTTGTACATTGTGTAATCATATTTGTATGAAGAAAATTTTGCAACATCTATTTTAATTATGGCAAAATCTGTTTCGTGTGTGGAAGCATCACAAACTAATAAACTGGTTAAATAAAAGGAACAGAGGTTATAACTTTTTTTTATGTATTTATCAAATTCACAGACTTCAATTATGAATTAGATATAATCGCTGGTAAAAGTGATGAACACATTAAAAATTCAAGTTCACTGAGGTGATAGTTGATTGAGCATAATCACTGATTTTCCATTTTTCTTGTTACACACACTTATGGGTGAAAAATACTTTGCAGCGAACTACAGTCAATTCCGCTTATAACGTTTTTCAAAAAGCGATCTAAAATGCTGTAAGCGGGAAATCTCTTAATGAGAATTACTTGAAGTTCAGACCACGAAAATAAGTCGTACTAAGAGGAAAAATATTATAAACGGCATCGACTATTTCAAAAACATTTGGCATTTTTTCTAGTGATAAAAAAATAGTTTAACAGTGACGTGAATAAAGCTCCTATGCACTTAAGGAAGGGGGTAAAAGAGAACAGGGGTAGAAAAAACAAAATTAAGAAAGGCTTGGTTGTGCATAAATGTCGCCAAATCTTAGGATTCTAGTACCCATCATTATCATGTTCCATTTTGTGGTTTATCAATATCAGTAACAGGTCCCTTCACAGGTGCTGGGAATTTCAAGGGGTTAGTTAACTTGTGAAGAAAGAATGGCGATAGGATCAAGAACTTGCTACTGATAGCAAGTGTTTTAGAAAAGTTTTTCGCAAGAGATTGCATTTCAAGTGTGACTCGGTCCACAGCCTGTATTGCTACATTTCCCATACCTAAAATGGATAACTGAAAGCAGGTATTGATTCTATTGAAAATGAACGAAATTTTGATAACTGTTAGAAGAACAAAATATCGTGTTTGGAATGCACATGACAATGATAAAGAGATAAATGAGGAAAAAAAAAGTCAGAGACATCTGCAAAAGTTTTAGAAGGGCTAGAGATTCTTTGTAATTTTTACAACTACTAGTCGTCAGAGGTGCTTCATGATTTTGCTATCTGTGAGCTACACAAATTTTCTGTCGCTCTTCTCCCATTCTAGTCTAATTTTTTTGACTATTTCCTCAAATTCTCCACCCTGTGCTATGACCCACACCTGCAAGTACACCTGTGTCTCTAAGTTAGTTACTCTTTTAGTCATTCACATGTCTTGCACATGCTTTAGGTCACTCTTTTGGTTGCTCACTGACATAGTTTCTTGCTTTATGGGTCACTCTTTTGCTCATTTACACATGACCTAGGTCACTCACTGACCTAGTCCCTAGCTGACTGGAAAGAGGCGGATTTATTGAGGGTTATTCAAATTTTGCCACCCTTCTCATTTTCTAATTTCTCGCCCCTCTGGACTATAGCCTGCTGCCCCCCCCCCTCTGTAAATACGCCACTGCCAGTCATATGAATTGAAAAGACAGCTTTCCAGGATAGATGGCAACAAAGAGTGTCCAATTTCAAGTTATGGTTTTAATAAATAATATATCTTATGTTCTGAGAATAAAACCAATATCTATATTAAAACTTACTGCACTTGCTCCTGTCAATTCTCAATTCAGAAATTTTGTGAGTGCATTTTTGCTGATTTTCATTTATGATGCGCCTCTTTCATTCATGTGTCTTTTTTTTCTCTTGCAACGATGCGTGAGAGATTACTGTATCACTTCTCATTGTATTAGTCATCTCCGAGAAAAATTTAGAAAAACTCTGGCTTTATTTAATCATTTTTTACCTGGTCTCATAGTTTTTTCCCCACCACAAACAGTATCTGTATCCATTCACAAAATGCCAGCCTCGTTCTTGAATTTTCAAACGACACAAAACAAATATTCAAGGAAGAATTTTTTTATTACGAACAAGTTCATTAGTTTGAAAAAAAAATGTTTTTTCACCCTTCAAAGAAACAGCATTTGTACCATCAAGAAGAACATGCAATTATTATTAAAATGATTGCTCACACAGCGGGCAATTATTTGATTTTCTTTTTTCCGTGCATGCACGAGGAAACACTCATGCATATTATTCTCTCAAAAAAACATTTTCACTCAATTCATTATTTTTCTATACTGTTTAGGGACCCCCTGGTTTTCCTATTACACAAACACACGTAAATATCAATGACAGGAAAGAAAAGCTACCTAACATTTTTTTTTTAATCCTTTATACCAGGGGTGCACAACCTCTGGCCCACAGCCTTCTGTAGAAAAGTATCAATACATATAAAACAATAAATAACTAGGCTGACCATATTTCCTTGATAAAAGTATGGCAAATTAATATCCATATGGGATATTACCAATTATTGCAAAAAAAACTTTGTAAGTTGCAAATTAGAGTAAAAAAGTTGTCAAAGGCAAGCAAAAATGTCAGATGCAGCCAAAAAATTGTCAAAGACCAATTACAACCACAATTATTGTCAAAGACAAAGTTGCCAATTATAGCCAAAAAAAACTACCAAAGGCAAGTAAACTTGCCATCTACTTCTAAGATTGCTGGAAAATCACCAATGGTGGGAAAGAAAAGGCTACCGGAAGTAGCAATGGGTAAAAAATTCACCAAATAAAAATTAGCCTATGTTTGACAAATATATGTGAAATGAATGTATTATATGACCGTAATTAATTTTGATTGAGTCATAATTATCATATAATCTATAAGTCATAAAAAATACCAATTTTTTATTTAAAAAATTCAACTAAACCTTGTTGAAAGAATGGGATATTTTCAAAAAAAAGTTGGGACAGCCAAAAATACAGGTCATATGGACCGCACACTGAAAAGGTCGTGCACCCCCTGCTTTACAAAAACCGGTATGAAATGAATTATAATAATAACGTCCACACAATCGCAACGAGCTAATTTACAATTTAGACTGGAAAAAAATCTATTATACACACCAAAGAAAACAAATTCTCTACCAAACAATTATTAACTCAAATAATATATATATATCAACGGGAAAATTTACCGGAAAGAAATAAACTAAAATATGAACACATAATACACATTTGCAGTTCTCCGCCACTTGCAAATCAACACACATTTGATTACCATGCAGACACGAAATAAACATACATAAAACAAAATTTTGATGTTCAAATCAAGGATTAAAAAATTTTTTTTTGCGACACCGATTTTTCCCATAAACCAACTGAAAACAGAATAAACTTTGATGTAAAATTAAATACATTTTTTGATTATTTTTTATTTTCAAATATTTTTTCGAACTCAAAAATCCACCGGTATTAAAAAAATAATTTACACACGCTCGTTTCTTAAACAGAAAAAAAAAAAAATTGCACTGAATGTAAGTAATATAAAATATATCTGAAAAGAAATTTTCTTGACCAATCGGTTACAGTTTTGATAAACTATTCAACCACAGCAATTCGTTGAAATGCTTCTTCAATTTTGAAGGATCTTACATGTTTTCCAATTTAAAAAAAAGTGAAAACCAAGTTATTCAATGTTCAGTTTGTATTTCAGAATGGATCTAAGCGTTCGCAATTCAGAGCAGCATTTTTCAACCAGTGCTCCACAGAACTATAGAAGACTTTACAAGAGGTTACTGGAGTAGTAATAATAAATAGTAATGAACAGTAAGGGCATAGTTATGTATATAGGTAAGGTAGTTCCGGGATAAGGATCCGTGGTCTATTACAATTTAATTCTCCCGAAGTTTCATTCACATGTGCAGAGAAAATTTCCAGTTGTTTGAGTGTGAAGTCAAGGGGATCTTTTGTTCAGAGACAACTGAAACCAAGGTTTTCTTTCAAACAATCACAAATTTGGTCCACCACTATGGGCAATTTCACTACCGAATGAGTTGTGCTAAAAGTTTGGACGTGTACCTAACAATGAGTGCATATCTAGTGTTGTGCATAAATTTTTTTGTGCTGCCATTTACTTTTAGAACTATGAGTGTGAATGAAGTGTAAAGATTGAATATCTGTACCATTACAGGCCTGTTGCTCTCTGTGGCAAAACTTATGAATTGGCTTGTATTCATGCTTTGATGTTGATACCGGCTTCCGGTGTGAAACGAAGGTTAGAGCTGTACTGGCATTCATAGGGAGATCTGGAAGGTCAAGAATCAGATTCCAATAGCTCTTCAGCCTAGAACTATCCTCTTGTAAAGACACTGGCTGTGCAAGCCTTCATTCAGCCATGGGTTCTAGCTGTATAGGGTGCCTTTGAACATTTAGTCTTCCTTCCCCATGGCCCCCCACAAGAGTGAAACTAACAGGGGTCCTAGGTCCACGCCCCTCTTTACATTGTAAGGGTTCCCGAGACTCCCGCAGATAAAGGGTGTGTGGAAGGGGTGACAAATACCCCTTTCCCACAAAAAAGTTGTATTACTAGCATAGGTGGGAGGGTGGAGGGTAAAAAATCCATCCATCCCCTCGTTCGAAAAGACTATATCTGCTTATGCCGAGGCCATAGATACTATTTTGAAGGTTCTGTTAGGACAAAAGGGCTGAGAAATGTACACTTAGTGAAATACAAATTCTCATATCTTGAGTATTCCTTGCAATAAAAATTCACTTGAACGAGTCAAAAAAGTTTCAGAATGTTGGCATGGTTTGAAGCACTCTAAAAAAAGAACTGAATATTGCGATTGATGTCATGCTGATTGTGAATTACTTAGTTTTAAGCAAAGATGAATATACAGCATTTACAAATTTCTGAGAGTTTGAATCAAGCTATAATGCACTTGAAGCAACTCAGAGAATTTGTTTTGTGAAAAGCAAAGGTCAAGTTGATCACGATAAGCAATCAAACAATTTTGATGTTTGCACGAACCTCTAAGGCAGTGGTTCCCAACTTTTTTTTGCCATGCCCCACCTTGGAATCTTGTAAAATCCTGATGCCTCCCATTAAAGAGAAACGTGTGGGGGAACACGACTATCGAAAATTGAAGGAAAATCTGTAAAAAAAATTAAATTATTGAATGAAAATTCTTTAAACGCTGTGTTTCAATCTATTTGAAACATTTTTTGAAGTTTAAAAACTCAAAATTTCCTTGGATTCTCTGTGCTCCCTCCTCAAAAAGTTCCTACTTACGTCTCTGTCTCCCTTTTTGTAAAGTATACAGCACTGTGACATTTATACACCTTTCGATAACGTATGGTACAGAAATTTTGTCCGCTAATGAGGATGGTCCCTTAATGGATATCAAAATACACAGAGACTCATCTACGTAATTTAAAAAAAAAAGGTGTCCATTATCGGGAGGTGTTCAATAATAGAAAAATTTATTGCAGTTATTATTTGAAAAAGGCTCTTCTATATCCACACGTGGAGGAAACCCAAAAAACTATTAATCTAGTCTAAAGTAGAAGTTTTCAACCTCTGGAGCAATGCCCGGGCCAAAAATAAAATTTCCATGAAGCCCAATGGCCAACAAGCCACAATGTGGTATTTCTCAATCTCCTTGCACATATCTGTTCACACAGTGCCATCTTAACGGGTAGAGTCAAGGGCTTTGAGTCAAATCGGGAGCCCTACACGCACACATTATTGGAGAATTATTTCATTTATTCCGAGATCATTATTTTTAAATGGAAAAATTTTCATTATTTCTGAAAGAATTTCTTTCATTAAATACAATTTTTCCTTAATTCTCAAATTATTTCTTACTCACTAATATGAATTGACATTCATTCTGAAATTATTTTCCCAGTAAATACGTATTTTTCATTAATTTTGAGAAATTTTTTCATCAAATATGAATTGTCACAAATTTTGATTGCTCCGACTAAAAAATCACATTGCCTCCACCCCCCCCCCCCCATATTGGGAAACAGGGTTCACAGGTCAAGTGCGCCGAAAAACTGAATTCTGAGCCAGGTTAATGGAACAAATAGCACTCCTATATCACCAAGTTTGCTCTAAATTTTACAATTCCAGTTTTATTCAGTACCTCACCACAGGAAAATATTGTGAAACTTTTGACTCATTCTAGTGTTACCATGCATGCCAAAGTGAAATATTAAAATATTTTATCTCATGCTAGCAAAGCGACAGATTCACACAAGTTTGACCAAATGCTGCCACCGATTGATCAAAAAGACATCAGATTACATTTTTCAGGAAACTCTATTTCATTCCATTTTACAGAGTTTTCTTTTTTTCAAATCATTTGATTTGCAAAAACCAGTAACACAACATAAACACTACTCCATTTACAGAAAGCTGTGGAACTTGCAGAGATATAGTCTTTCCAATTAAGAATTTGCTTCAAAAACTGGACACTAATGAAGCTTCTTTCAAGGTGATATGCATCTTGCGTTTGAAGCACTCTAAAAAAAGAACTGAATATTGCGATTGATGTCATGCTGATTGTGAATTACTTAGTTTTAAGCAAAGATGAATATACAGCATTTACAAATTTCTGAGATCATCAAAGCGAAAAATTAGCATATAAAACAAATTATGTGAAGAATAAAAATTCATGGATAAATAATTGCTTTAACAGCATTTATCAGAGATGAAGAGTGAAAGGGTCATGTCTGCAAGCGAGACCATTGATTATTCATTTGAAAATTTGTTTGCGAAATCCATCAAGATAAGCAACTTAATTTACCGAAACAGCAAGCAGAATTATCATTGGGGGATCTCTTCTTTCACATGAACACCATGTCAGGGCTTGACAAATCAAAGGTTGCCATGGCAACTAGAAAATTGGTTTATCGGTGCCTATATTTTCTGTGATTTTATTACATATTACAACTTTTTAACAGTGTAAGAAGTTATGAAGTTCCGGAAGAGTCCTAAAAAAACCCCATTCGGGACCATGTTTCTTGAGCAAAAAATCAAGGTTGGCTCTTCAGAAATTTGATGGGCATCTAAATATTTTTTCAATTTGTCAAGCCCTGTACTATGTAATTGATGAAGGAACTATTCGAAAGGTACAATGACAAATATCAATAAATTAGCATTCCAAAAAATTCCAAAGCCTTTGCCCAAAAGTTATATCTTTCCATATTTCTTTCATTTCGTTATCTCTCATTAGTACACAATTCGGTTATACATGAGCAGTCCAATGATTAAAGTATGGTTTAAAAATTTCTTGTTTCTTGATAACGTGGCTGTGATTTCCGATCAGTGTCTCATGATAATCTAGGGCAGGTAGTCTCGTCCAAAGGTCTTTCAGTTTTCAAGAGGTCTGTGATCTTTGGATGATAAAAAAATAAATCTGTTGTCTTTAATACACTTTCATATAGTGTTCTTTAAAACCCAGGCTGACTTATCCATCTTTGTGTGCAAAGTATCAGTATTATCACTGCAGCCAATCGTTATTATACAAATACAAGGCCACAACATGCAAAACGCCCAGCAAGGTGGCTGAGAAAGATTATTCCCTATGCCAGTATTTTCTCTCACACACAATTAGACATCACTTTGAACAAAAAACTGTTTTTGCCACTCTAAGATGGAGGATGATGAGTCCATCTGGTTATCTGGGCACCTTAGTTGCATACTGAGTGTTATTCTCTGTAAAGGGGTCTATAGACTTTATTTTAATGGCACAATGGGCTTTCATTTCATCATGCAGAATGACAAATATGATGGCGATCGATGGTTAGATGGCAATATACAACAAGGATTAATTATGATTATCACAAGGGCAAGAATTACTCTTTTGTCATCAAAACAGTTGGTAGAGAGGAAGTATAACGACTAATATTATGGATGAACTTGAATATACATAATACAGAGAATCAGGGAAATACAAAAGGTTAAGAACCCCCGATTTAGGGTGTCCAATCAGGAGTATCACAAGCTATTTAAGTAATATTTCATTCCTGAAAGTGGTGCTCACATAGTAAATTTACAAATTCCAGGGGCAAATTGTTGCTCATGATATCGAACAAAATTTCAGAGTTGTTTTTCTTTTAACGAAATTAACCAATTTTATTTGGGTGTTTAGGAATTGGTGGCGAATATTCACGAGTAATCATTACAAAGAAACATGCATGCATATTTTAACACGTGAAAAGTAAGGAATGCTTTAGATTTGGGATCATATTAAAGAGCAATGACCAGTGGCCATCCCGAGAGAGTCTCAAAAGACTACTTACTCTCGTACCCTATAGAAATAGGATGGCTTCGGAATAGTTTCCCCCACAACTAAAAAAGTTCACCCATAGCCATTTTTCCAGACCACCGGATGAGTATTGTTTGCCTAAGGAGCCCAGGGCCAGTTCCAAAGATGTATTTGTACATATTCAAACATGATGGGGCTGCTTGGGTGCCTATTTTAAAAAAAAGACAGGCTTAAGTAGTGTTATAATACATGAGATGTCTAACTTGATTCACTTTATTTTGGCAATCGCAAAATATCTTGAAAACTCTCTCCCCGAGCCTACATCTGATAACATGTTTTTCTCTCCCTCCCTCCTGTCAATCAACTGCCAATGACAGAGTCAGATTCTGTTCAAGGTCAGAAAAAAAACAAAAGGGGTAGGAGAGGGTATTTTTCCTTCCCCTTCGAGGTAGTATACAATTAAACATATAACATAAATAACAGAAAACAATCATTTTTCTCTCTCTTCCTTGTTTTTATTATTTTGTGTTGGGAAGGGGGGAGCATTTATAAGCTCACGCAATAAAAAAAATATATATTTTTCTTGAAAATAGATGGAAATTTCTAGAAGGTTTAGTGATTTTCACTGTGGCAATTATAATGCGGGTCAGGAAAATTTTGAAAACTGCTTAAAGGGTTAATAAAAGGAAATACACAAATAGCTTCGACCAAGTCAGGACATAGCAGTGTAGCCCCCAGTCTGTGCTAGAAAAATAGAGAGGAGAGCATATTTACAGCATCATGAGGGCACAAGTAATACAATAAGTTTTGAAAAAAATTTATATGATAGAATATTCAAGGGAAGCAGAATGCGTGAGATATTAGAGAAGTGAAAATTGCTAAGAAAAGTTGAGACTTACACCTTTAATATTGGACTGCTTTTGTATACGTGAACATGGCAGTAAAATGCATTCCAAAATTTTTAGCAACCAGTTATTCAATAATAATAATAATAATGTACAAACAAAATTTTGTTTGGCAGAAATCAATTCCTCTGTACAAAAACGAATCAGGGAGTCGATACAGTTGTCTCTCATCAATTATTGTGACAAGCCAATGGATTTCATGCATCTCATTCTCGAAGAAAAAAAAATCCAAAACAGTCCCTACATCGAGAATTTCGTCTGTGAAACAACACAGATATGCATTACATTATATCTGTACAGTAGAACCATATAATACAGAGAAATTGTGGACACCACAGTGCAATTAGGAAAATCCACTTTTACATGCTTATTACACCGCAGGGGTTAACCACTCTCCCCAGAAATCCATGATTTAATGGGTTCCACTGCATATACCAGAAAAATTTGAATTTCCTGGATAAAAATGTTAAGAAAATTCTTGTTTCCTGGTTCCACAATACTATGCGACATGAGTAAAAAAACTTTTTTTAGTCCCATATCAGTTGTATGTTATAATCGTCAATGAGTGCTCTTTTAACGTTATTCTAGTATAATTAGTGCAGAGAAGAATATTGTCCTGTTAAAAAAATGTTTTTGAATTTGATACTTAAGAAATGTAGAGTTGATATTAATTAATAAATTTTGCGAAATGTCTTGGCCCCCATAACCTTTTTTAATGTATCAAAACACCGAGAAAACAGAGCAAGAAAAAACATTAGCCGTGAAACATAACTGATATGGTTTTCTTTTCTCTCTCTGCAGCAATTATCTTTTCACAAACAGGAACATCGATACCTTTACGATTTTTTTCTTCCCCCACTCGTCTTTCTCTAAACTAATATACATATCATTACATATATAAGTGAAAATCATCTGTAACGTTGTAAGAAACAAAATTATGCACTCTTAATGCAAATTATATTATAGTTTTTTTTGACACTGTCCATTTAAATAAACACATCTTCCTCAAATCCACTCACCGGTCTTTCGAATGACTCTTACTATATACAAGACATATTGCCAACTGGAGACACTAAATTATTTTTTAATAGCAAGCAATATTACAAGGATCTATTTTTGAAAAACAAATTTTTTAAGATTACACTTGTAGGAACCTTTCGTCTAGAAAATAAAAACTTTTTTAAACCCTCAGCATTTACACTGAGTGTGACATGGGAAGACCGACACTTTTTTTATCCTGATCAGACTCGACATACAGCGATATCCAGACTTGCGTCAGTAACTTGTTCCCGGACTAACGATATATGTCGAAAAAGGCATGCCAAGGTAAGTGTTTCCCACAGAGATAAATTTATAGGCTTTTTTTTTTCTTTGTTACTGATTTGTCTTTCCAATTTGACTCTCAATTAAATATTTTTATTCCGAAAATGCGCAAAGTTTGTTCAAGATTCGCTGAGAGTGTGTCTAATTGAAAACATATATATTTTAAGATGGGGGTCAAGCAAATGCTGGGTAATGCAAGTCGGGGTATCACTGCAAAGTGGAACTTAATGGACAATTCTTCATCAGCTGACACTATTGAAATCTGTGAAACAAGAGTCTCAATGTACTTCACCTTTCATCAACAGGCCAAAGCAAAGCAAGTGGACAAAAATTTTGATACCACAGTGTCTGTTACCGAGAGGTTCCATTGTGTTAATTAACAGGATGTTTTAAAAAAAAAAAAACCTTTTATCAATTCAAAACAATGCAATTTAAGTGCTCACTACTCATACTTTAATCCTTAAACTGTGCAAATTATCAGAAATATGGAAGCATTGCACACACAAGAAGGGCGGCCGAAACTGAAGAAAGCAATGGTGAGCAAATTTCAGAAAAGAACAGAAATATAGAATATTCAATCATTGCATTTTGCAGTAGTGGGAGCAGCATAATCATATATTTGCCCCCTTTCCCCCACACATACACAAATCCTAGCAACAGCCCCTCGCAGAAAGGCATGTGCAGGTTTTTTTCACTGTATCACAAATTGTAAAAAAAGTACTATAGCAGTGTACTATGTTCATCATCCATTTCCAATAGGAGCAGTTTTCGACAGTGGTTTTAACCACAAGTTCGGGAAAACTTCAGGATACTCTGAGGATTCCGGGGGGGGGGGGGGGGGGGGAGGAGAAGAGAATCTACGAGCTTAAATGAGAAAACACTTTGTTTTCAGATACATTATTATGCACTGAAACACCTTGTAAAGGAGTCCATTGCAATCTCATTGGCCAAGCAGACGAAAAATGTGAATTTAGGAACACCATCTCACAGTTGGCAACATGACTCAATTTTTCACCGATGGTGACTACAACTGTTTCAAGACAGTAAGAAAATACCTCATTATAATAATAAAAATAAGCAATAACAAAACAATTAAAAAAGAGGAAAAATCTCAGATTACTCTTAAATAATATTTTTGTGAGCCAACGCTACAGCCAAAACGTTATCACTATCACAATCTGGCTGAAAGCTTCCATTTGAAAAAAAAAAAAAAAACCTTAAAGGGGGAGAAAAAAAACAGTCACTCATATCTAATTAATTCATATACTATAATGCAACATTGTATGCTAATCAACTGCGTTAAACTCAACATCTTGTGAACACATTAAAAAACCACATAACCAACAATCACCAGGATATACAATTTGCGTTTTTCCATGAGAAAAAGAAACCTGAAAGCATGATAACATGTGAAATCAAAAATCTTACGAGAAATACCTTCCACGATAAACATGCACACAAACACACTCGGGCTTGACGATTAAAAAAAAAGAAAAACAAAAGTTCACTCGATATTTTTTTCCCCCGTAATCTCTACAAACTAAGATTCACTTGTAAACGTCACAAAATATTTCGAGTGCAAATAAACTGAAATATCTTTTTTTTAATATATTTTTGTATATATATATTTCTTATTTTATATATGTATATATATTTTTTCTGTATTGTATGTATATATATATAAACTATCTGCTAAAAACTGTCAGTTCCTATGTTCTCTCTTCATATGTAAAAGCACCTGGTAACGATAGCGGAAAGTTTGAACACATTTTTGGCAATGTTGCCTCTGTGAATGATGCCAAGACAAGTGAAAAATGAAACTCTTCCTTTGATGAAAATAAACTGGACGTTTCACACAAAGCCAACACCGCAACCGCAAAGTCTGATTCGGAGGATTCTTGTGTCTCTTGGCGTATAAAGATATGAAACTATCACTGTGTGATTTATTTACAGTTTTAAGTTTTTTCGTGTTTAATGATGATGACGACGGTGCTGCTGCTGATGATGACGATGCACGTTTACCCTTTTTTGGCGGTCCGTCCTGGATGACTTTCCTCGGTTGGGACTGCTTTCGAGACCTGCGTACCGTTTCCACTATGATTGCATCCTTAGGCATGTGAGGTACTTGAAGGCGATTCATGCCGGCGTGTCTTTTCTCTTCATTGACGACTTTCCGAGAGGCTTCGTTGACTTTTCTGGCGAAAGGAAATAAGGCTGCTATGGTCGATTCCAAAAATGATGATGATTTCGGCGATACAAAATAGTTATGTTCAACCTCTTCACAAAGCGTGCAACAAAAGGGATGGTGGTATTGCTCGTAATGAGAGGTGAAGGACTTGCGGGTGCTACATCGAAAACCACAGTGTGGACACCTCACTATACCATCATCGTTTGAATGACTCTGTACAACATGTTCCCTGAGAACAGTGTCATAAGGGGTTTGAAAATGACAACCTTCTCCCGCTCTACAATGCAGTTCTTGCCCAGTGTGAACACGCAGATGTTCCATCATCATGAGCTGTTTCGGCGTGGCATAACCGCATATAGCACATGCATAGGGATCCATAGGACGCTGACCAGCAACCTGGAGTGGATTTTCATGGAATATTTCTTCGTGCAAACACAAAGAGGGGTTGTCAACAAAATCACACCCACAATAGAGACACTGGGTCCTGGAGGCACTCGTTTTTTCTGACGCTGAAAAGAAAATACGTTTGGTCAGTAAACAGATAGAATCAAGCATATTCCATGTAAATATGGTACAGTAAAACCTTGACAAGATATCGCACAAACCAGCTGAAAATATTGTTCCAGGAGTTATAATTACATGGCAAGGCCATTTGTAACCAAGCTGAAGGGAGTTGCCAAAACATGTAAAAATTTTAAATTGATATGAACAACAATATATCTGAACTAGGGGAATAGGTTTAGCAAAAACTAAATGAAGGGTTCAGACAAACAATGGTCTATGTTACAGTTTGCAAAATCGTTTTGTTTTTGACTCGTATTGCTTCCATTGCAGGTTCCTCAATTTAGTTCCTGCAAAAACCTCTATAAACCTCTCTTCTCCCTGTTAAAAAGTCTTGCCACAGAGAGCAAAAGGCCTACAACAATACAATTATTTCATAATCACACTTCACACAGAAAAACTGAGGGCAGATAGTGACAGTACACTGAAACAAACTTCACTTCAGGTTCACTACACATTCCAACATGTACCAATCTGATAGAAGTTCTGCAGAGGAATGTGGATGAGGTGCATGTGTAATTTACTAGTAACAGGGTTGGCAGGTTTTTGACAGAAAAACAGTTCTGTCAAAAAGCCTTCATCTTTAAAAACGAATATTGCTTTTCAATATAAAAATTCCAGTTAAAAATACACATACTAATTGCATGTAATGTTTAAAATCACTATGGAATACAAAAAATAAATACTTAATATGATTATAAAATAGTTTTCTGCTCCTTTATTTTGGACAATATGTATATTTTTTCTTTCTTAAAATATACAATTTGAATTGAGTATAACATAAATGCTGAAGAAAAACTATGTAACTATTTGATATTCTTCGATTCAAGATGATTCTCAACCTTCCAAAATTTCTTCAATTGCTTATATATGTGTATTGATATAAACCCTCTGCTGTGCTTACTTTATAACAGATAGGTGTTTAAAATGTTCTTTTATGCCATATATGTAACATTAATTTCTATTACAGCGAAACCTGTCTAAGACGGACACCGTATGAGATGGAAACATGTCTTAAACAGAATCAAAATATAGTCTGTTCAATGATTAGTGCTTTGATTTGCACCTTTATAAAACGGAAATCTGTCTAAAACGGAATATTATTTCAGTCTCTTGACGTTCTGTCTCATACAGGTTTCACTGTCTTAAATTATCTAGATTAATCACAAAAACTTAAAACAATACCCTTATCGTATACATAACATAGAATATATCTAGCAATATCAAAATACATACTGAATTGTAAGACTAAAATGTCCTTTAATTTGGCAGTGCTGGTCATGGGTGGAGATGGGGGGGGGGGGGGAGCAATGTCCCCCCAGCGTCAAAAAGGAAGTGGGCAGATCTAATGTATATGTTGTGTAGGAATTGACATCATCATCATCGTGCCCCTCCCAGACTTCCGAGTCTATCTCCGCCTATGGTGCTGGTTTGTATATGATGCTTAAGAAACTCTGGTAACTTACTCTTAGTGCGAAAGTAAGAATAACAGTTTAATCAAGAAGTTTAGATAAAATGAATCATAAAATTATAAATTACCCGTTCTAGACTCTTTGTATGACAAAAATTTAAAATTGAAAAAAAAATTATATTGTTTCAATTATTGTAAATGGGGTAATTGTAAATATTGTGTAAATGGGGCTCATAAATTCGCATTTAAAAATATAACATTGTAATGTGCAAAAAAAGTAAGTTTTTGTCATGCTATATACATATCACATTATGATAATGCTATTGATGATATTGAAATTATACAAAATTCATTTAAGCGATATTTGTGTTTTAAGAAATTTAGAACATATGACAATAGAATTTCAACAACTTTCCGTCGTCAAACTTTTTTAACTACCAAACTCCAAAAGAGAAGGAATTTCCTTCTTTTTAAATTTTTCTGGCGATTATTCAAAGGCAATATTGATTGTTCTTTTCTGTTATCTAAAATAGGATTCTTGGTCACACGGTACAACACAATATCAAATAAATTATTTCATACAGCTCTCTTCAGGACCTCGATTGGTCTTTCTTGTGGTATTAACAGATTTTGTATTTTATACAGTAGTTTACCCAATAAATTTGATGTAATTGCAACACCCGTATTGGTAAATTCAGAGAACTCTCCGAATGATGAGCAAATTTTTTTTTTCTTCTTTAAATGATTTGTTGCGCATAATTGTTAAAATATTTAACTTTTTTTGTTTATTTACTTTTCATTTTATTTGTAATCGTCCTGTGTTTTTATTAAATTTTAAAAATAGATCTGGTAATTTTATAAAGGCTTTCATTTTACTTATTTGGTACTGACTTGTGTTTGCTTTCATTTTTTGTATTTTACATCTGTGTATTTATCCAGTTTTACTTTATTGTATTTACATTTCTATGACTTACCTTGCTGTAATTGGATTGTTTTTGTAGCTTGGTCTATATGTAAATAAATATCTGTTGTGCTAGATTCAATTTGTACATTATCATCTATATTTATGTAATCCACAGCATGAGGACCATAACTATGAATTTTGTGAAGACAAGAGCAACATGATTTTGTCTCCTCTAAACCACTGTAAAATTAAAAGATTTTATAAGTGTTTTTGTTCCCACCTAAAATTTGCCACTCCCTAAATTTTACCACAAGGGCAGTTACCCCCTTTGCCTCTCTGATTAAATTCAACCCTTACACTAATTTCTCATGGGGAAAAGTCTGCTTTCCCGAAAAATTTTGTTTTGCAACTGTTTTACTATATATGGCTTATCAAAACCACACAGCATCAAGTACAGAAACAGATATTTGCTGATCTAAGAGTGGACGATGTAGCACTCACATTTGCAAGCATAGATTGTGTAACGGGTTAAGCTAGATCAAAAATTCCTTTCGCAAAAAAGCAAAAATGGGGATAAAAGCTTTAGCAAAATGCTACAATGCTAATATAATGGTTGATGGTTGGATGTCTATTCGTTCCGTACCTCCTGTATGCATTTTTACAAAAGTGGCTACCACTTCTTTCACATTCTAAGATTTTCTTTTGCATTTCGCGAAAAATGCGACCATAGCTTAAACCCTGTTGTGTAAAAAATTTTGATGGAGCACTTTAACATTTTGTATTGTCTATTGATCGCCAAACACTCACAGTGCTTGTGTGAAATTTTTCATTATAAAGGGTAAAATTTTTCTTTCCATTTCCACATTAGATAGGTTAAGTTTAATCCAGGTTTGTTAATGTGTATTTTGAAATCACAGTTGAAATCGCATTGAATCACGGTATTGAAATCACGAGAGACCACAATTTTTTTCGTTGGAGACAGGTTTCTGTTTAATACAGGTTCTGTTAAAGACAGGTTTTACTGTTTGTGTTGTTATTAGCCATATAATTAACTTAGACGTTTCACCAGTTGCTTTCAATGTGTTTAATTAGGAAGGTATTTGTAAAAACTGATAAAAACTAGGAGAATACAATGTGTTTATTAAAGCATACCTAATGCAGACTAATTAGCAAATGTTTGTGATATACAGGGTGATTATAACTAAAATCTCAGTTGTAAAATAGTAAAATAAGAATCACTGGTCAGAAGGACTTGAAAATTTGCATGAATATTACTAAAGCAATGGAATTTTCTTTAGCTGGGGGGGGGGGGGACCAATACTAATACTACTACTAAAAAATGTACAACAGACGAAGATGTACTCATCCAATACATGGGAAATTTACCAGCAGAAATATAACCAATCAGGGCAAAATGATAACTTCATTAACATCGCATAATTTTATAATTCATGGAAACATCGCAAAAATGAAGTTATTTGAACAACTACAGAGCTTGCATGTTAAATGTGTTGTCCACCGTGTTCTAGATATAATGTGGAGATGCAAAAATGCTTGCTCAACAACAGATCAGAGTATGTCATTGTAATGATGTGGATATGGATGTGCTTTCAATTCATCAAAATTTACTATCCAACTGCTGTACATAACATTGTGAGGTAACCCCAAAGTCAAAAGTTGCAAGGGTTAATGTCAGGTGAATGTGATTTCAGGTGTGGTGTCATTCTGTTATTGTCAAAATGGTTCTTCAGCAGCTGCTTTGCTGGTGTGTGTCGCAATATGCATCTTGATAAAAAATTGTGCTATCTATACACACTGATGAAGTTGAAGTGCAGATACGATACCAGACAAAATAGATTATACAGCTGGCCAAATGGAGCATCATTTACTGTACAATTTATAAGGTTTTTTTTCTGCCAAAAGAAAATTCCATTGCAGGAGAAAAAAAAACCTGTGAGATAATACACCACTACATTTAGATGTGTAATGCATTTCCTCATTCAGGAATTTGCTAAAAATACAGCATCAGAATGTAGCCCAGGGTTAGAAAATGTGATACGAATAAGAAATTTTAATACTTTATATGAAAATATATATATTCGGGCCATTTTTGTGATTTTTGAGGGGAAAAACCATTTATACCATTTAAAGATACGCCATCAGAATTTACCCCGAGAATAGAAAATGTGGTAAGAATGAAAAATTTTGGCTAATAATGAAGCAGTGACATTTTTCAAAGGGAAAAATTATATTTAGGCTAATTTCATGTCATTTTTTGAAAAAAAAACCCCTTGGTTAAAACCGACATGGTTTAAACCAAACAACACAGGTATTGCCCCAGTAAAGAGGTTTATTGCAATGCATTTTGGTGTATCACATAAAAAGTAGCAATACCGAAAACTTCATCAGCACTTTCAGTGATCCGATGAGGTATCAAATAATTTGACATCCTCACAAGAACAAAAATATGTGATGAGTCTAAAAATATATTGAAGAATATCTAGAGTGAAATATAAAAAAATATTGTTGTAACTAGAAATGATTATCTTTTGGCTTTGATAATACAATTAAATAATCGACGTTTGGGTGTACCCAAAATTCCAAAACGAACACGGCTATACGCGTTTCGGAACTATTTGAAGTTCCTTCATCAGTAGCAGAAACAAAGAAGAAAATATTGAAAAAACTTCTTATAGGAGTTTTTTCAATATTTTCTTTCTTCTTTGTTTCTGCTACTGATGAAGGAACTTCATATAGTTCCGAAACGCGTATAGCCGTGTTCGTTTTGGAATTTTGGGTACACCCAAACGTCGATTATTTAATTGTATTATTGTTGTAACTATTTCAAAGTCTCCTAAAAATATCATTATGGAGGGGTTTATAGTAGTAAAAGAAATATTGATGTATCGAGAAGAGTTTAACGTTAGACTATAGGAAATTCCAAACAAGATTTGAAAAACATTTAATTCTGAAGGGATTTATCATTCTATCGAATATATCATTGTAGCAAGGTTTCACTGTACATTATTTAAATTAATTGCATTTTTCAAAACAATGAATAACATTTTACACATACACTCAGTGGCCAAAAAATTAGGAACACTCCTCACTCAAACTATGCAGCACGTGTGCTGAAGTAATAAACCAGATTGGCTGACAAAAAGCTTTCTCCTGGTCAGAAGCACCAGCTAATGTTGTAATTTGTCTTTTCATGGAGAAAACCAAGAGATTTGAGTGACTTTGAATGTGCATGATTGGGGTGGATGCCAGAAGAGGCGGTTCCAGTATCTTTGACGCTGCTAACTTTTTTGGCTTTTCTCGCACTACAGTATCTTGAGTCTTTAAAGAATGGCAGTTAAGCCAAAAAACTTCGAGTAGAAATCGGAATAGTAGGCGGAAATGGCTTGTGAACGAAAGAGGTGCCATGCGACTGACATGTATTTTGTGCAGCAACAGAAGACCTACAATGCAACAAACTGTCGCGCAATATAACTCTGTTATCGCAAAGCATATCTGTACGCTCCACAAGACAGATCTTAGAACGAATTTGTTTTAATAGCCAGTGACCAACAAGAGTACCTTTGATTTTGCTGCAACACCAAAGAAAAACACTTTTCTTTTGTGTGCTAGAGACCATTGAAACTGGACACTTGATAAATAGAATAATGTTGCCTGGTCTGACAAGTCAAGATTTCTTCATGATGTTGATGGCAGCAGGGGTGGGAAGTGACTAAGTCCGCTTTGGAGCAGCAAAATTCAGGATTTGGAGCAATTTTGGAGCAGCAAAATTCAGGATTTGGAGCAATTTTGGAGCAGCAAAATATAGGATTTGGAGCAGTGAAATTAACAAGAATATTTTCGTTAACCCTCAACCCTTTTCAAAATAAAACTGCACTGTCTTTTTTATCAAACATCTTTTCGTCAGCTTGATTTTTGTTTTGGTGTTTTATGCTTTTGACACCTTGTTTGAAAGAGCGGCTGTCATAAAATTTTTTGCAGCCGTCTATTTAGGATGATTTTTGCTCACTGAGAGCATTATTTGCTGCCTTGAACAGCAGCACTTCAAATGAGCTAAAAAAAATTTATAAGTTTTTATTTTTTTTATACTTGGAAAGAAATTGTTGCAAAATGGGAGAGAATTTTGGAAGAATCAACTCGATGTTTGGTGATTCAGCACTCATTATCTGGCGAGATTGGCGATCTGATACTCGCTATTTGGCGAGATTGACGACCTGATACTCGCTATTTGGCGAGATTGACGACCTGATACTCGCTATTTGGCGAGATTGACGACCTGATACTCACTATTTGGCGAGATTGACGATTTAACGCTCGTTATTCGGCAACATTGGCGATTTAACGTTCGTTATTCGGCAAAGTTTCTAAACTAACATTCGTAATTCGGCGAACATGCGCTTTTTACTCCCAGAATGAAAATTTTTTTCACGAAACATCGAGATTTAACACAATGACAATCGACTACAGTAATTTCTGCTGCTTCCAGTGATGACTTTTTTTTTAAACGGAAACACTCGAATTTGCACTTTAAAGCTGAAAGGCATTGCAAACCATCTTCAGTTCCACGATCACGGACAATATCAGGGTTTCGCGATGGAAAGCCCGATATATAGTTTAAGTATAGTGGAATAAAACACGCTCTTCTCGGAAAGAATCGTTTCGTGGCTAGCAGGAACAAAACATTTTTTGGCGTCCTTTCTGAAATTCCGGGCATACTGAAGCAAAATTCGCTATTTGGCGCAGAAAAATGCGAAAATACGCTATTGGAGCAGGATGGCACAAGATATTAGTTTTGGCCCAGTGCGGCGCAATTGGCGCAGAGTTCCCACCCCCGTGGTAGTATCCATGTGTGTGACGCAAGTAGCACAAAGCCATGGATCTGA
Source organism: Pholcus phalangioides (assembly GCF_987345545.1). NCBI lineage: Eukaryota > Metazoa > Arthropoda > Arachnida > Araneae > Pholcidae > Pholcus > Pholcus phalangioides. The sequence goes on along the minus strand of NW_028301616.1, from coordinate 1,846,789 downwards.
CATGCCACATGACAACTGTTCAAGCTGGTGCTGGTGGAATCACAGTCTGGGGTGTATTTTCCTGGAGCTTTCTCCTGGTCAGAAGCACCAGCTAATGTTGTAATTTGTCTTTTCATGGAGAAAACAAGAGATTTGAGTGACTTTGAATGTGCATGATTGGGGTGGATGCCAGAAGAGAGACCAAGAACCTCTTGGTCCCTTATTTCCTGACACGAAGGGCTCACACTGGCCAACAAGCCAACGAGGGAAGACGTGGTCCAGGACCTGGCCTGGACACGGCGGAGGGCTCACCCGAGCCAACAAGCCAATGAGGGAAAACATGGTTCAGGACCTGGCGCTTGGCCACAGAGAGGAACAGGGGGCTCGGGCTCCATAAAGCTGGAAAGGACATCAGAAGAGCTCATCAGAATAAATTGTATATTGTATAATAGAAATATTTAAATCTGTATATATATATATTTTTTTAATAATGTGTTTTTATATTCAATATTCATGTATTTTATATTTTATATGCATAATAAAGCACCCGACATAGCCCAGCCCCCTCATCAGGGCAATGGCTAAAATTGACAATGGTCGATAGAGCCTGGGCGGTGCACGGAATGAAATGAAATGGTCCCTTATTTCCATTGGAAACACCTGTGAATGCCAGCGCCTACCTCCACATCATTGTTGACCACGTGCACCCGTTTTTGGTTATAACATTTTCTGATGATAATGGCTATTTCCAGCAGGACAATGCACCCTCCCACGGGGCTGGAATCATCTCAGATTGATTTGAAGAATATGATTTAGAGTTTCAATTGCTTCAATGGCCTCCCTCAGTCACCAGATCTCAACCCAATTAAGCAATTGTGGGACGAGGTTGAAAGGTCTGTTAAAAGCTCTGAAACACCACCTTCTAATCTGAGGGAATTAAGAGCTACCATTTCGTTAGCATAGGCTAATTTTCCTCCTCAATGGTTTCAGAAACTTGTAGAGTGCATGCCTAGAAGAATATCTGCTGTCATCAAAGCCAGAGGAGGTCCCACAAGTATATAATAAGTACAATATACTTATTTACAGCATACATAACTTTCTTTTCTTATGCTTCAATATCAAAAACCCTGAAAAAACCGGGTTTTTGCCACCCCTGACCATGAATGAAATGTTTTATTTTCACAGTACATTCAGCTAGTGATGATGCAGATTATAGACCAAAATCTAAAGGATTGCATGGTATGCTAAGTCACATCCAAATCTGTTGATGTAAGTGTTAATTTTTTGAAATTTCATTTCACATATTTATATAAAACACTGTAACTAGACAAATACATGTGATAGACCTTAGACATTGGTTCATAACCTTATAATATATGGCAGTAAAATGTCAAAAATAGCATTATTCTTAAAAGGTGTTTGAAGTTTTTATTCACAGATTACTTGATCTGAAAACGCAACTCATTTGGTGTGACTTCAGTTCTAAGCATCACATAAACGAAACAATGATTGTTTTGGAAACAAGAAATAGGGCTTTCATAGAAAAAATAAAACAATAAAAAAAATTATTTTTCTTCCAAAATGACGTAGTTGTGGAAAATTTAAATGTAATAATTTAATGTAAGAAACTGATGATAAATTTGTTTTTACCCAATTTTGTGGATGTGATTTCTGTTGGATTTCAGCTATTTGGGTACTTAGAATCGTTACAAAATAGAAGAAAAGGCTGGGAAAATTGACACAATGTTTGGCCTTTCTGTACTTACTGGACAATTTGGCAATCTACATTAGTTATTTGGCAACATTAGCA